>NC_080099.1:35011882-35366953 GCF_950005125.1 Chionomys nivalis
AACGCCCAATAGCGGTGCTGAGAACAAAGCTTGGGTCTGCTGCAGGAGCACTAAGCAGTCTTAGTCACTGCTCTAATCAACATTTCAATTCCTGGCAACTGTGAAGATGTTTCCTTTAATCTGGCAAGACCTGTTTTGCAGATGTGAACCAACCAAGGCTCTTGAGATGGGAAAACTGCCTGGGGTTATCTGGGCAGACCCAGGAGACATAACTGTTTCCTTACAAGAGGAAGTTGAAGGAAGAATCCAAACTAGCATGGGAATAGATGAGGATAGAATTAAGGTTGGAGGATATGATTTTAAAATGAGGCAAATTACCGGAGACCAAATATTTTAGAAGTGACCAGAAGTTAAATGTGACATGGATGGCAAAGCTCTAGTGATAGATAGATATATATGATCCTATCATGGTACAGGCATACATAAACACACTGCTGACAATAGCCCAGATCACATGGCTTCACATGAAAAGGAGTGCAGGGTATTTATTCTAAAGAGACTTCGAATCAAATATTATCTCTCTTATTTTATCTAAATTCTTATCATTTTTATTGAAAGTCTCAGGATAAGAACAATATCAAGACAACAACTTTATTTTTTGTTTATATTTCATTCCTGTGTCTAGCAGATGTAAAATACTCATTCTTTAATTCTTTAGGTGATTATGTTTGTAGATTTTAATGTTGTTTTTATTTCTGACCACGGTCTAACTCAAGGCCTTAAGAATACTGGGCAATATCTCTAACAAAGTTCTGCAACCGAGGCCAGGCTGATTGTATTTTTATCTCTTTCCTTAGTATGAGTCATGCTAGGATTTATCGATTTTATGCATCATTTCAATCAACTAACTTTTTAGTTTGGTGTTGTCCTCTGATGTTTATACATACTATTACACGAATGTTGCCAACACATTCTTTTATAGATGCTTATTCTTACTTTAATTTGTTCTTTTCCCCAGGAATTCAGCAGTAACACAGAACATAAATCATATAAATCTCTCCTTTATTTATCAGCATTTTCTATAATCACATACTTGCTTCTTCAGTTTTATCATGCTGTATCCTGTTGAATCCTTCTCTAAAGAGCTTATTGATGTAAAATTGGAAGCTCCACACATCATCGTTATCTTTTCTTCCTGATTTAGTTTTGGTATCAATTCCATTACTAGTTAAAATAATAGTTTTTTCTCATTAATATGCATCCAAAGTTATAAAATTCTCTCACTACTTTTGGTGCATATACAACATTTATCTACCATTTTATTTTTTATTAATTATTTTATTTTATTCTTTAATTTCTTTATTCTCATTTGAATATGTAGCAGAATTTGAAGATTTTTCTGTTTTATTAATTTTTTCCACATAATATATTTTTATCTTGTTTTCTCCTTCCCCAATTCCTCATAGGTTCTCTTCATCTTTCTACCCACCCAACGTTATGTTCTATTTCTCTCTCTTAAAATTAAAGAAATAAAAACTCACAAAAACACAAAAATCAAAAAAAAAAACAATAGGCAAATGACCAATTAGAAAAAAAGGAAAGCAAAGCTAAATAAATCAAAAAGTTTACAAAATACCATTGTTGTTGGCCAACTTCTCCTGTACATGGTCAGCCCTTAAAGATGGTTGATATACTTAGTAACACGCCACTGAGGAAAACTGATTTTCCCTTTACTTATCAGATATCAATTCTGGACAAATTTTTGTGTTCTCTTCCTTGTTTATGTTGCAATAACTGGCTGACAATTGCAATTCAGTCAGAACATTCTCTGGGTGAACCCCCTCTAATAGATTCAAGTATTTTCAGAGCAATGGTGAATCTTTTAACACACAGCCCCTTCTGCTCCTGGAGTTTCTTACTTCTGCTGTATACCCCACCACCCTGCTCTTGGCCTTTCTGGACAAGCATCGCCCTGGCACATCTGCACTGTACCCCATGTATGCTATTCATTCTCTGCTTTCCTCCTACACCCGGGTGAATGGAAGTGCAATTTTATTATTAACAGGGAGATCTAATTGATTTAATTACAGAAAATTAGAATTTGGACAAAAGTGCACATACATTTGCTTTGTGAGAGCTTCTCAAAGGGTAAATATTTTCATCTACCAACAGCATGTTAACATTTCATCCAATATTTTCCCGCATATCTTCAGAGGTTAGAAGGGATGCATTTTCAAAATGAAACAAATTAACTTGTCACATTCTCTCAAAGTTATCTATTTGCAGGCCTGCTTAGAAAACATTTGTATGTCTCATCATACGCTGTTCAGCTGGAATTCTCAGATG
Source organism: Chionomys nivalis (assembly GCF_950005125.1). Lineage (NCBI taxonomy): Eukaryota > Metazoa > Chordata > Mammalia > Rodentia > Cricetidae > Chionomys > Chionomys nivalis. Next base: position 35,014,169 of record NC_080099.1, read on the forward strand.
CCACCTCAATGCTTGTGTCCTGACTTAACCAAAGCCTCCTGGAAATAAAGCTCACTTTTCCTAATGGTTGAAGACTTGAGGAAAACACATCCTTCTTCAAAGTTATATTCTAAAACTTCTGATTATACACAGACAGAATAAACCCAAAGATTGGAAAAGAACTGTTTCATAAGATTATGTACGTAGAGAGCTCAGAATAATGTAAGGTTTAGAAAAATGAGGGAAACATTCTCATTTTTCTGTGTCTGAAGAAAGCTCACAGGTTTACTAAATAAATCAATAAACAACTAAATAAATAAATAATAGGTTAACTGCAACCACAAAAAGGCAAAATTAAATACATAAATGCAGAAACACTGTTATGCATTCAGAGATCTGCCTACATTTTATTTTATTGAGATGAATGTAAGTGTTTACATGCAATGGAGGGATAGCAGGACTCTGGGCAAATGAGAAAGCAGTGATGTACATATACATATATGTATAGATATATATGAATATATATATGAAAGTGGGATTGATAACTTTTGGGGAAAAGAAATCAGCAAGATACAGTGAGGAAAATGGGGTTGACAAATATTAGCAAAGTAATATGTATGTATACAAATGTCATACTGAAATTATTCTGTGTGCTAAAAAAAATATTTCAGTCAAAAAGGTAGGATTTGCCCAGTGATTAATCAATGGAAATTCTATTAAAAGTGTTAATATGGAATGAATCTGGATTTTCTGATTTTAACACACACATTTTAGTCACATTTACTAGAACAGGCAGTGAGAAATCAAACCTGAAATTTAAAATATTGGTGAGAAAAAATGCTGTAAAATTCCTCTAGAAAAACATTGGTATAAAATCATAAGCGTCCCTTTACTGCTTTGTGGTGGTGGCGGAAACAATGTGGGGTAACAATTAAAACTACAGATGATGGAGTTATGTAGTCCAAATCTAGAGATCAATTCCCAGTTTTGTGCTCTTGGATAAGTTTCTATCCTGAGAGGGAATGGGAGAATCAAATACCACCTCCAAAGCCCTCCAAACATTGTCTCCTTCCAAGTGACACCAAGCGTAAGACATTTTCTCTTTATTTCCCCAATACTCACTTATGACCTTTAAGTATTATTGCCTCAGTCCCTTTTCTTCTCCTGCCCCCTCCTTCCCGTTCTCACCTTCCTCCACCTCTTCCTCTTTCCCCTCACCATTCCCCTCCTCCTCTTCCATTCTGTTGCTCTTTTGATGAAGAATGCAAAGGCTCAGATGAGGAATCAGATGGCCCTGACTTTCTGCTACTATGACAGGCTAAGAGAACGATTATTTTGCAAAGTGAACTAGACATGCTGGGTACAGTTGATCATGCACTCCGGTGGGGCATCACAAACTCTACATTTGACAAATGAAATTTCATATGCACTGGAGATTTACAAGGGAAATGAAATGAAACTAAAAATGAAACTCTTTTTTTTTTTTCCTCTTTAGAAGTATCTAATGAAAGGAAATTCTTCTACGCCTAAATCAAATGCCGGCCATTTAGCCTGAGTCTGTTGAGTAATGTGGTCTGTCAGCTCAGAAGAATCTGCACAATTTTTGACACCTAAGAACAAAATATTTTAACTTTGGGTAAGTATAGTTGCATTAGTGAAGAGAGTTTTATGATCTAAAGCATTAGGCTGGTCAGTAGTTTTTAGGAATCATAATTTACTGGTTCATGGAAAATAACTTTTAAAGAATACCACCTACTGAGTTTATGAGGAGAAATAACAGACCTGGAAATCAATTCTCGAATATACAGTAAGGGTGTAAATTACCATCATGAGGTTTCCCGCATTTAATTTTAAACATGCCCCCTCCAGACACCCAGGGAAAGCAACACAGTTAAAAAGGAACTGAGAACAACTTCAGCTTTCCATCCCAGTCTGCGGACTGTCAGGGGCACAATGGTCTATGGTCATTTTGAGATCCCAAATCCTTAATACCACAACAACTTTTTCATATATGTCCTCTGAACACCATTTTATGTAAATGATAGTGTTCAATTTTCTAATTGTTGTGAAAATTATGACCACTAGAGCTGCTTGGAAGGAATGTTCACAAGTGACAACTTTTATTTCTGAGATATTAAAGAACAGAAACCTAAAGCGTATGGTAATTAATATGCACTACCACTGGAATGTGCTGTTCTGATTTGGAAAGGAAATGGAATATAATGGAACAGTCAACAGTTTCCCTGCCTTGTTCATTTCTTCTCTGAGCGGTAACGAAAGTATCAAGTGGTGAATGGATACTTCTAGAACATTTTTACAGCTATAAATACGCTCGCACCTTCTCAGGATAGTTTGATTGATTGTGTCAAAGTATTATGTAAACTCTAGGATTGTGGCTACGTCTTTCCATTATGAGCTTTTTAAAAATAAAAGCACTCAGAGAACTGTTCAAACTAAGATATTGATTTAATTAGTTTGTTCATTTATTTAATTATTATATTAGTTAATTCATTGGTGCTTAACAAAAATATATGCATTACCTATGAGGGATCAATGATGGTAGTTTTATGTTTAAAACTATGGTGATCTGGATGAAGGATGAGGATGCCAGAGGACGAGGAGGCAGGAGGACGATACGGCATAGGATTCATCACCCATCCCTGGCAATGGCTGCTCTTTCATTTCCATGTATTTTATATGGAAATACATTTCTGATTCTCTGTATCATTGTTCTATTTTCTTTTTTCTCTTTAGTGCAGCACAATTTTAATTATCTATCTTTAAACATAATTGGCATGTATAAATTAATATTCCTATCTTATTTTAATATGTTCTTGACTAATTGGGAATGTTTATACTTCCATATTATTTTTAGAACTAATCTGTTAATTTTTAAAGATGAGTACTAGAACATTTACTGAGGTAGCAAAATCTATCATCTATTAAAATATCATATCTTTTCTTTAATTTAAAAATGTTTTATGTACATATCAATGTTATTTTATGCTTTTTTAATGAAATATATTTCTAAAGAACTGTTAATCTATATTTTCCTATTGAACTTTAAATTGTAGTTTCTTGCATTGTCTGAAGAGCAGTGATATAATGAATATTTTAATATGTTTTAAAAGTTTTATTCAAAATAAGCCTTAGAAGCAAGAAAACTAATATTTTATTACTCTATCAGATAAGTAGAATTTGATTAAAATACACAGACAAAATGGAGAACATTTGGATTGCTGAAACTAGCACACCATTATCAATCATAGTACCTTCCTTAGAAATACTTATTTTGATATCAGTAGTGATGCCATGCTTAGGTATATGGCCTTCTAAAATGTGGTCATATTGTACTTAATATATGATTAATATATTTTATATGTAGGATGTTATAAAACATAAGAGCAAAATAATTGAGGAAGTAATGGAATAATTGGAAATTTTCTGATGTGGATACTGAGAGCATTTAGACCCACAGGTGTTCTGGGACTTACTGAAGAGGTGTGTTGCACTCACATCTTTCAGGCCTGCAAGTGTGATAGCCATCCACTGAGAAGACCTCAGAGAAATGCAACACATCACAGATGATCTCACCATGTGACTACACAGGAGGTGCTCTGCATTTTGCAAAATGGAATCTCATGTATCTTACCCAATCTTGATTTCTTAATTAATGAACATACAAATAAATTATAAGTATTATCTTCATGCCTGCTCTATTGGAAAGCAGCAACTGTCAATAAAATGACATTTAAGATTTATTTTACTACTTCCATATATAATCACTAAAATAATCAATGCAATTTTTTCAAAAGTGTAGAAAGTTCCCTTAGCCAATTTTCTCTTCTTGTTTTTTTTATTAAATATATTCACTTATTTTACATGTAGACTAACATTTCAACTCCCTCCACTCCTCCCATTTCCCCTCCCCAACCTTTCCTCTGCCTGCCTCTTCCCAATCCACTATATCTCGGTTTCTGTTCAGGAAAGGGCAGACCTCTCATGGGTGTCAACAAAGAACAGCATATCAATTTGAGGTAGGACTAAATTCCTCCTCTTTGTAGTAAGGCTTAGTAAAATAGCCGAGTATGAGGAAGGTCTGGCCATGGGGAAGGCCTGGATGCAGGGAGGATAATGAAGTAGGTGTGTTTGGGATGCAAAGTGGGTCTTGGGAAACAGAATCCAGTGGGTAGCAGCAATCCAGTTGGTTGACTGGTCTCTCACTTGCTTGCTGGTTGGTGGGAATTCCACCAGAGCAGTGGAATTCCACCAGAGTTGGAATCAGGATCCAGCTGCCTAGCTGGTATCGAGATGGGAGGGGGAGGGGCATGGGATGAGCCCTAGGTTTTAGGGTCTGGAGATTGAAGGAACTCAGCTGGGAGGCCAGTCACTCCTCTGTTCTTTTTGCTGGTGTGGGTTGTACCTGTGACAATAGAGTCTGCTAAAGTTGAGGGGAAGAGCTAGTCACAGAAAGGATGATAAGGTGGGTGGGATTGGATGCCAGAGTAGATCTCAGGGGAACAGAATCCAGTGGGTGGCAGGAATAGCAGTCCAGCTGGCAGGCATGGCTGTCACCGTCACCTGCTTGCCTGCTCTTAGTCAATTTTCTTGGAGGTTGAGATTTTTATTTGTGTGTGTGTGTGTGTGTGTATGTGTGTGTGTGGTGTGGTGTGGTGTGGTGTGGTGTAGTGTTGTAGTATTGTTGCATATTCACATGTGTGTGCAAACAGGTGCATGAAGGTATGAACAAACATACTTGAGAAGAACAGAAGGTGTCCTCTATTATTTTCTAATTTATTCCTTTAAAACAGTGGTTCTCAACCTTCCTACAGCTACAACCTTTTAATACAGTTCCCCATGTTGTGGTGAGATCCAGGCATAAAATTATTTTTGCTGCTATTTCATAACTGTAATTTTGCTATTGATTTGAATAATAATGTAAATATAAGGTATGCATATGTAAATATCTGTTATGTGACCCCTGTGAACGCCAAAGGGGTTGTGATCTCCAAGTTGAGAACAACTTCTTTATAACACAAACTCTCACTGAACCCAGACTTAGGCTTTTTGACAGAAAGTGTCAGCAATTCCCCAGTCTCAATTCCCCTAAGCCCTGGGGTTATAGATGGACACATAGTCACACACAGCCTTCTACATGGCTGCTGAGGTCTGAACTCAAACCCTTATACATGTGCAGCCATGCTCTTACCCACTGAGTCATATCCCAGGCTCCATCATTATTATTTTGAAAATTCATTCTGCAGCAATATTCTATAGACAATATGGACAAGTTATAGGTTACATGGTCTGGATAATTTTCAGATTTGTGTGGATGAGTTTTTTAGTTAGGTTTACAAATTTTAAGAGCTAAAGAATGATTTAATATTTGGAAATCAGAGTAATCAAATTGACTTATTCAACTAATCCTTTTTAATAAACAAAATGTTCTTGGCTTTATCGTTTCATGTTTTTCTGTATGGCTGCTGATATCAACACTGGCCTTGAGCTTATTTTTTATGGATGATTTGTTTTTGTAACAATAGTCTTGGGAAATAAAGATGATATAAAGAGCAATGTGAAGTAATTCACAAAACAAGAGAAGAAATGCAGGGCAGGAAGTGAACGATGATCAGGGAGCATCTATTCCATATCTAATAACTGCATCGTCTGAAAATACATAAATATAAATAGATAGCATCATGTAATGCTGTTCCTCATTTCAAAAAGGCAGCCAGCATCCTGAGCTAACGCTTGCAAGTCACACGACTAATGAAGGAGAGAAGAGCGAATCAAGACCATGTGTTTCCACTTTAGTAATCTCTAATAGAGCTATACGTTTGTTGCAGATCATTTTGGAAATGTTCTGGAGATCCTCAAGACACATTTTGGGGTATCAAGAGTTTTGGAAATCATTGTTGAGTTTAACCATTTAACCTCAGGCTGGGGCCTATGATTCTGCTGATACTTCTAACACTTAAGACCCACAGTACACAGTGTAAAAACAACTTGTATTCAGTGTGACTTTTGGAATCCTCTTAGTGATTATCACAGAAAATAACCTATCTTTAACTTTATAAACCCCAATTTTAACTCTGCTTTGCATATAAAAGACATGGTAAAAAAGTTTTATTTCTTTTGGGGGTAAGATTTAATATATGTTAAATTTTCCAGACATGCAACCTCTGTAAAAATCAGGAAATACTGTAACCTGTTTTGTTTGGAATGCTCCCAAGAACTATCATGATTTTACAGATCTTTTTGCTCATGCCATGGCAGCTCATGTTATTTAATTTCCCAGAATCACTTAATTACCTTTATCAGTCTCCTGTACTCATGGGCCCATTTGGTACTCTTATTAAAATGTTAAGTAGGAAAAACCCTAAATATTTTTGCATTATTTTCTTTCTCCTAAATAAAACTAAATGCATCACAAAATGTTCACCAGCATCTAATTATGCTATTGCATTAACTAATATATTTATTCCTGTATATTTTAATTACTAAAACCATATCATATATTTTATCTATTAAATTTATTTGAAAATTTAAAATTAGTATGTGGTATGGGTAGAGGTGTTATAAAATTTGTTTATTGATATAGGTATACATTATGAAATGATCCTCATACTGCAGCTAATTAACTTTTCTATTACTTTTACATTTGCCATTTGTGTGTTTAGGGATATTTAAAACATATCCTCTTGGTAAGTTTTCAGCATTTCTTCAGTACTTAAAATTATTAACACCATGCACACCTATGATCACCAGAACATATTCAAGTATCTTTACTAAAAACATCATACCTTTGACTGATAACCACTCCACTTTCTCATCCCCTGGTTCTGAAACCCACAATTCTACTTCCTAGCCTATAGCATTGTATTAGATTCTATATATAATTGAGATTATGTCGGTTTTCTCTGTTTGTGTCTTACTTTCTTGGATTACCAGGTCTTCTATCTCAATCGATGCTGTAGCTAATTGTAGGATCACTTTTGTTGTGTTTTTAAGCTTTTATCTATAAAACAATTTATATTATTTCTATAATATAAACTTTATCATGCTACAGTGAATGTGGAAATGCTGTGGTCACCTTGAGAAAGTGACATTATTTCCTTGAAATATATAGCTAACAGGGGAGCAGATGAATCATATTGTAGTTCTATTTTTCATATTTTGAGAAACCTCTGTACTGTTTTCATAACAACGCTGCTAATGTGATTTCCATTCGATATACAGTGGTTCTCTTTTCTCTCCCTTCCAAGACATGGTGTCTTCCTTGTCATGTTAGCAAGTCATTCTGACACATGAGAAATGACATCAATGATTTAATGTACATCTCAATAATGGTGACAAAATGTAAGTTCCTTGTTTCCTTCTCAAATTATTCTTTTGAGAAGTCTCTGTTTAGTTTCAAGTGACCCTAGTACAATGCAGATATTGACTAGTTGTTAAACAAACCATTTGTAAATATTTTCTTATCGTTTTGATGTTGTTTGCTTGCTTTTTTGAGAAAGTGTCTCAAGTAGCCCAGCCTGGCCTCCTAACTGTGGCTGGACTGTAAGTCCTAGCCTAGCTGTTTTCTTCTCCAAAATGCTAGGGTTATAGATATTCAACAACATTCTGGGATGTATTTCCCCATCATGCATGCTAATATCTCACTCTGTGTTGCTCTACTATGTAATGAAATGTTATTTTCTTGGTTTTGTTTTTGATGTCTGGATCCTTGGTGTCAGGATCAAATAAATAATCATTGCCAAGCCATGATGGGAAAGTTTTCTCTTGCTTCTGAGCATTCTTTAGTATTTTTAGTTTTCTGCTCTTTTTTCAACTATTTTGAGTTGATTTTCACTTATATCATGATACTGGAAATCATGTTCATTTTCTGTATGGATGTCTAGTTTATTGGGGGTTTTATTTCAAAAACCACCATTTCTTCATTATTCCAGACACTGTGATGAACAACATATTTTGACACTATTATTTTCTCAATCTAATGAGCATGGGACCAATTGCAGTTGCTTATGTCTTTTTTAATATTTTTTAACACTGGGTGGTAATGGCACAGACCTTTAATCCCAGCACTCAGGAGGCAGAGGCAAGCAGTTCTTTGTGAGTTTGAGGTCAACCTGGTCTACAGAGTGAGTTCAAAGACAGTAAGAGCTACACAGAGAAACCTTATCTCAAAAGACAAAAAAAAAACAAGTATCTTTTAGAGTATTTTAAAATTTTATTATGAAATATAATTCATTGATCCTTTTTTAAAAATTATGAATTAAATTTTCTTAAATATTTTAATTAAACTACTGTATTATTATGTGCCTTTGTCTTTCAGACTGTTAACCTGATATACAACAAGGACTAATTTTCATATGTCCAAGCAGTCTTTGATGTAAAACTCCATTTAATCGTTGTGCACCTTCCTTTTACCATGCTGTTGAGCACAGTTGGCCACGATGCCTGTCCATGGAAGCCAGTTATTGCCTTGGAGTTATCTCTTCTCTGTGTTATCTTTAGCTTGGTTTGGCAATAGGGTGAAGCTGGAAAGATAAAATAAGATTGATGACAGCCATCTTTTGTCACATTAGAAGAGCTTATGTAGGGTTACTGTTTAATGTGTGGTAAACTAAGTCACAAAATCTCAGTTATGATTTCTTAGAATATTATGATTTTGTTTTATTTTGTTAGTTTGTTTTCTCTATTGTGTCAGACTTTCTGTTAGTAATTTATGAGTATGAATAGATATCCACTTTTTGCAATTTGTTCATTTCTTAAGATTCTTCCATTTGTTGGTACATGACAGTCCATAGCCCTCTTGTTAATTGTTTTTACAGCCACTAAACTACCTTCTCTTTCACTTTTGATGGTTGCTAAAACTGCTTTTAGTTCTCTATTTACTTATGTGCTGTGTGTATGTATATGCATGGGTTGCATGTGCCAAGTCATGCAAATAAAGGCAAAAGATCATTTGCAGAAATCAGTTCTTCTTTTCCTCCCTGTGATTCCTGGGGAGTGAGCTGAGGTCAACAGGCTTAGCAGTCTGGGCCTTTGCTCACTGTGACATCTCACTGGTCCCATCTTGGCAAGTTTATATTGAGTAGTGAGATCACTCTTATTTGTATCGTTACAGTGACTATGTCTCCATTTCTCAAGTTTAGGTATTACAAATTCATTGATGAACTATGCAGAACAATAGAGATGAATTGAGAGGCCCTTCTGTCTTGTGGGTCATGGTGGTTTTTACAACCAAAAAGCCATCCTTTACAATTGTTAGGTGGCTATTAATGATCTTTTCTTTTTGAGTCCTCTTGTTTTGCTTTGTTTTTATCCCTTAGTCTATCAAGGTCTTGCAGATGTTATTCTATCAAAAAATCTTCCTTTAATTTCATTGTATGCTTTATCACTTCCTAGTCTTTAATTCTAAATTTATATATATTCTTCTAAAACACATCTTTTCTTGATCTTTGACTTGAATGTTAATTTTAACTTATTTTTCCTTTTCTAGATATAACAATATCCAGAAATTCCACAAAGTTGCTTTTATCTCTTCTACTTTCTGCATATTTTATTTAAATATCAATTGATTATTAGTTAAAGGTCCTTTTGTGTATTAACTAGTCATTTTTCAGTTGTGCTTTTTACAAACATCTTCTATTCTAATATCTTGGCCAAAACACTAAGATTTTTAGGTCTGTGCTATGAATGCTTACCAAAGGTCTTACTAGGATGAGTGTGGTCAAGCATTATTACAGTATGTCCTGTTTTTCTGTGGTATAAATTATTCCACTCTAATAAATCAAGAAAACAATAATGGTTGAAAATAGTTGAAAAGAGGTAGAGAGTTGTTCAACATTAGCAAGTCTCTATACTGTGGAATGTTTTTAAAACATGGGTAGTTACAAGAATACAGATGATAGCAAAATAAATAGGAAACAACATGTCTGTTTTTCTATTTAAAGGTGTGTTATTCAATTACAAGTTTAGATAATTGGATTAGCAATGTTTAGTGTAAGAAACAGCTCTAGCTAGCTATTGGTCCTCAAATCAAGTATGAGTGACCTCAGCATACTCTAGAATCAAGATACCATCAAGTCAACCTTTCTCAAAGTAATGAATTGCACCTTTGACAGTTATTGTACATGCCAGGTATTCTGTTGAAGCATGCAACAGCATAGGAACATGAACATATTTTACAAATAAACCCTGATCTACTTCACAAAGTGAGAATACCCACATACCTAACTACTAACATTACCGGCCCCAAAGAAGCCTTTTGCAAGGTTATGCACATTTGTAACCTATAATAGTAAACACTAATCTGTCTCCTATCAACAAGGTTTAAGGTGTTAAGTTCATAGAAATGGAAATTTCATATGGATTTTTCTATTTAGGGACTTGTCAATACTCCATACTGCATGCTTTAAATAGAGTGTAATATTACACATTAAAAAGGCAATGTCCCTACGTGTATAACTGAACTCAATGGTGGTACTTGAGACTGTACAGTGATGTGATGTGCTTTAGGGAACTTTTTAATTATTCTCTGATATTGCATTTCAATTATTCTTCTAATAATAATATATAACAATTTTTTAATTTTATATTCACTCTGCTTACAACAAAGACAAGTCTCAGCTTGGTACAGTTAAGTGCTTGGTATCTAATATGAATTTACTTCCCTAATAACAAGTGAAAATTTGGCATTAAACTAGTTTCAGAAGACAAATCTTGAAACCTAAAATTTAATTACATTTTTTCTTTATTTGTCATTATATTTACCTCCTATTTATGAAAATGCTGGTTGTAAGTTATTTTGTGAATTTCATAAATTGCCATACAGTTGGTATTTATAAGTGAGCCTTTTATTGACAATTCACTATGCTGAAGTTTAGGGAATTTGGATTGAGAAACCTACTGACACAAGAAAAGACAGTAATACAGAATAATTACCTCTCGACAACCCAGAGAAGGGGCAGAAAACACATGAAAAGTTTGGACTGTGTAGAACCAAATACATTCAAAGGATGGTTGGGACTATGGACTGGTGGAGTTTCTTTGGGAGAGCTTCATTACCACTCTCTAATCAGTGAAGGAAAATATCCTGGAAGAAATGGATTTCAAGATTGCTCTGAAGGATCTTGTTGCCATGATAGAAAGTTCTGGAAAGATTTGCAAGCAGGATCTCACCTGTTCAGCATTTCTGCCATCAGAAATATTTAACTAGGTTGTATTTCCAGTACCATATATAAAACTACCTCATATTTTAAATCAACATGCAGTACATTTTATTGAGCATATCTGACAAGTATGTAGAAAAATATATTGGATTCATTTCTATTAGGAACACATAGCTCTGTTTTCCCCAATCTCCACCATTACTGTAGCAAAGGGGCAGGGCTGTGACTAGGGGGATGTGTTAACTGTCTGAATTTATAAGTGAATTCCTCTTCGAATGAAATTCACCAGTACATCTGTTATGTATTTAGAGTTTGAAAAAGTGCAGTTTAGTGTGAGTTAAGCAGCTGTGTGTTTCCCTCCCCTGTGAGATCAAGAGACCTCATAAAATGAAAAGGCCATGACAATCCACAGCTCACAATGAAGGATCAAGAAGAGGTACACCCCGCCCCCATGTTAGCCAATTGCACCCTCTGGGGAATTCAAGAGTGTGCTGATGAACTCGGACCAAGAATGCATGATTTGGCCATGGTGCTCTACCCCCACCCCCCTTGAGTATTCGGGATGAATGGAACCTCAGTCACGGCAGTGGTTTTGGATCTACCTGACGAAGCTGGAGCACAGATGAATGACACCCACACATCGGCATTGTGCACATATTTGTGTGTCCCCTTGTGTCCCTCACAGGTGTGTGGCCCTGACCCAGTTTTGGCTGATAGACTAGTAATTTGGTTTCCAACAAATATTTTTATTTCTTGCCACTTCCATCCATCTTTCTGTTCTAAAAAAAAAAAAAAAAAAAAAAAAAAAAAAAATCCACACAGTACAGTTTTATAAATACTTAAGATTGTTTTTCTCTTCCCCTCATCTCCTGGTTCTGTCTTTCTTTGAGTCTTTAACTCAAGCAAATGCTTGTGAAGTTAGTTAAATAAGCAAATCAGCATGGTCCTGACTACCCCCAAGAGAATCAGATTTTGACACTCTCAAAGAATAGAAGTGGGTATTTCCTGCGAAGTTCAAAAATTCATATTGTTTTTCTTTCTGTATTTTTTTTTAGTATTTTCATCCTAGAATTAGAATTTTTCAGAAACAAACAAACAGAGGCAAGAAAAAAAGTTCATGTATATATTCAGAAGTGTACATGCACGTGCAAAATTTGTCTCAAAACAGAGAAGAGAAAAATAGTCTGCCCACATTATCCCTGGTTCTGGCTTAATATATGTCAACATGACACAAACTACAGACATTTGGGTAGAGGAAATCTCAAATGAAAAAATGCCTCCATGACACTGTAGTATACCCCATTCTGTAGTACCTTTTCTTAATTAGTTATTAATGTGGGAGAATCCAGCTAGCTTTGGGTGATGCCATTCCTGGTCTGCTGGTCCTGGGTACTGTAGGAATGCACATTAAGCAAACACGAAAGGAATAGCCCTGCTCCATCAATTCCTGCCTCGAGGTTCCTACCCTGCTGATTTCCTGCCCTATCTACCTTAGATGATGAACTTTGACATGGAGGTGTAAGTGAAATAAACCTCTTTTTTTCCCAAGTTCACGACAATAGAAACCCTAACTAAGACACACCTCCCCTGCATCAAAATGCCCCAAGGGACTACCAGAGAATAACTACTAAGGGGCCTTTTCAGAGAAAAGGTAAATGTCAGCTCTATTTTGCCTTTGCATCTCTTTTCCTCATTTGGATTCTCTGTGTTGTTATCAGTTAGATCAATCCTTTGCATGAAACTGTCTTGCTTTTGCTTATAAAGAAGAACTGCCTGTTTAAAATACTTTACTAGATGGCAGCTGTTAGCTACAGAACTGCTTCGTGACCTCGTAAGTGCCTAAACTCAATTGTTGAAATGATGATAGAAAGTGATAGAATTGACTGCTCCGTTGCTTCCAGTCCGCAGGAGCTGCAGCTGCTGTCTCCCATTACAGATGTGCAGGATACTCAGCACACCGTATGCATTCACCTGACACTCGCTCTCGACTCCTTAGGCCTCTTCTACCTGGTTCTGGCATCTGATCTACAGAGTCAACATGGAAAGCAGCACGTTCTATTGCACTAACTTCCAGGGAGCTTTCCAGACCTCTATATAAAGGAATTCTGAAGGCCGTGATCTACGCAGCCACACTCGCAACAATCTTGGGCATCACAGGCCAAAGTCACTCGGAAATCAGATAGAAATGAGACGAAGTTTTGATTTTTAGAGGCAACTCACAGAAATGAGTAGTATATTCTATTCAAAACCTTGGCAGTGACCATCCTATTCTCAGACCTTTTATCTTAAAGACCTCATATAAAGCAGAGAAATCAGGACTCTCTGGTGGCTCCAGGGCATGGAGTCAAGGAGATAGCAGAAGCTACCAACTCTACACTTCTTATCAGAATTTCACACACACACACAAATGGACTCTTGACTCACTGATAGAACTAAATCATGAGACTGAAGCTAGGATTCTGTCTAGCTGCTGCTCACCCTGCTGAGAACTTAAGCAAAATGAATCTAATAATAAAACTATTTCACATGTGATACTGATTTTAATCATTGCAGAAACATGCATTGTCCATCCAGCACAGTGCTTTTTTTTCTAAATTGATATACACACTGCCCTGCCCCCTTGGAGATGGACAACTAAGGAATAGAGGGAAAGCCAAGAAATAGGACAGTTGTGGAGACTGAGGATAGTATGTTTCTCGATTTTAAGTTGAGTGTTTCAGTTTAAATAATGTTTTTAAATCTTTGTTTTTAACTGAGGTCTGGTTATGTGGCCTAACCTAGTCTTGACTCTTGAGGTCAAGTGTTCTTTCTGCTTCATCTACCTTAGTACCAAGACTAATCACATGTGCCTCTCAGTGTAAAATGAATTTAAATGCCAAATAATTGAAACATCAAAGGCTAGTAGCTTTATGTGAGTTTAAATACACATTTGCTATAATCTCTTAATGTTACATTCTGGTCTTAAATTGAGACAACTTAACTCTAAAGAATGCCTTCCTTTATCTATGTATATCTATGTAGACTAAGAATAGAACAAAGAGGGGGTTTAGACACAGAGACACAGAAATAGAGGACAGAAACAGAATAAAAGGAATTGGGCAACGCTACACTTTTGAACAAACAGACAAACTATCAGGATTTAGATAGGGAAAGACAGCAGGGAAGTTAGAATATGGTATACCTTAAACCAAACAGTTTTCAGGTATTGAAGTTAGCTCCTAAGAAAGTGCTCAGAGAAAACGCCTAAAGACAGAAGACAAAGCAGCCTTTTCAAACCTTCCTGGCTGCCATTAACATAAAGCACCAGCACTTTGAAAGAAAAATACCACGTAAGTTCTAAATAAATAAAACTTCGGCAATGTGTTTAAACAGTGTTGAAAACCGAGGCGTTCCAGGATGCTGAGTAGTATTAAATCAATAAAGCGACTTTTCTCCATATAAATACATTCTATTCACATCGCTCATTACCCATACTTCACAATGATATTCTGATTAATAGTGCATGGAGTAGATCTCCCAGATGCCAGCCAGATGTTCACAAAAAAAGTTAATGTTGTTTGACTTCAGGAAAAAAGTATAAATCATATCTATTTTGACATGCATAATGGAGCAAAGGGGAAAAATCCCATGAGAAATCCCTACTTATTTCATAATTCTATTTAAATTAAGGAGAGAGAAAGTAGAGTGTAACTTTGGTACCATATAGAAAACAATGAAAAAAGAAAGATCACTGAAGAGAAGTGGATAAAATTAGTGGTGAAATACACTGAAGTGAATAAACATTAATAATAAAGCATGCTCACTGCAATTTAACACTAGGATTTTCATCATTGATTTGCTATAACCTAGGAGCGTGGAGATAGCTGTAAAAGAATAACTTGTCAGGTAGGAGAAAAGGGTTAATCCTCAGTGAGCAAAACTACAGGCCCAGATAGGGAAAGAGGTTTTGTATATGTTGACTTATTAGCAGTTGTACATACCATGAGATGTTAAATATGGAGACAAAGAATATATCTATATAAACTATATATGTATATATAAATTATATGATTTATATATAATTATATAAATTGTATACATATATATATATATATAGTTGTGTTTGCTTTCATCTGGTATAAAAATTCAAAAAAACCATGTTGTTGGGATTCTACACCTCTCTGTCTCAGTAGGCTGATTTGACACTCTTCACTTCTTATGGTTATAAGGTTATGAGATAACACATGTCCATACCTTTTCACAGTAGTGAAAGGAAGAGCTAACACGACACCAGGTTACCCGGCAAGAAAAGAGAAAGGAAAACCAGTGGTAAATTGGTATATTCGTGAAAACTGGCCATCAAGAACAAAGAAGTCTCATTAATAGTGTTTCCCTATTTCTATGATGAAAATATTATTCCCACTACAGCCAACTTCAAGTTGCCAGAATATTGTTGATATGAAGCAGAAAACAAATGTGCAAGAATGTCCTCTTGGTGGTACTGGCTGTAACGGGGAGGGGGAGAGGAGTGGGAGGAGGGGGAGAGAAATGGGAGGCTGGGAGGAGGCAGAATTTGTTTTTCAATAAAAAATAAAAAAGAGAAATTGACAGAGATGATATTATTTAATAAATATAATTCATTATCTTAAAAAAAAGAAAAAAGAAAGAAAGAAAGGAAACACCTCATCTGCTTTCAGAATAGAGTTTGGAGTATGTACTGAAGGGCAAAGGCTGCTTCCAACCAAGGCTGCAATTAGGAGGACAATTAGGTAGTCAGAATGGACACACATTAAGATGTGTTAAGTTTAGTTAATGAGATAGCTGAATACTGTCCAGTATTACTATAGTGATGAGAAAATCATTCGCAGTCCACTAAAGCAAAATGAGGATCAATGGGTAAAAGAAAAGAACTTCCCAATCAAATTCGGTAATGTGAGCTCTGTGCTTGGGATCTACAGTTGAGGGAGAGAAATAACTGCACATATCCCCTGGCCTCCACACCGATACCTTGGCACATGTGTACACATGTCAGACACATCACAGTCACACTCTCATGTGCACACATACAACATAATAATAATAATAAGTACAATAATAAATACATTTTAAAGTGCTTAGTAAAGAGAAATCTTACCAACTAACCCAAAGATGCTTATTACTAGATTTGTATCTTGATTGACCATATTCCACTTTCTATCATTACAAACCTGAATCTTCTATTTTTCTGGTTTTCTTGGTTTTTTTTTTTTTTTTGCAAATTTGTGACCAATACTATAAGTTCTTTCATTTTGCTACAATTATATTGCAAATAGAGCTCACTGAAAGAATTGGAAAAATAAGGTAGCTCTTTCTGTTATGCTATTCTATACTACCTGAGTGTATTTGCTGTGAGTGTAATAGCAAATATAAAAATATAAAAAAATGTACGCTATCCTTTTTTTCCTGAAATTAAGGTCAAGTTTAGTGGCACACATCTGTTATTGCATCTCTCAAAAGATGGAGGTAAAAGACAATGAGTTTGAGACCAGGGCTGTGTTACATGGCGAGATCCTGTTTAGAAAACTTAATGTGTAATATGAACTATACTATCAAGAACTAGAGCAGGTGTATGAAAACGGTCATCCTTTCATATATGTAGTAGTTTTCCTTAAACTTGAAAAAAACTGTCCATGTGAGTATAAACTTGGCTGTCAATTTGATTTAGAATTACCATGGAAGCAAACTTTAGACTAGGATAACAAATGTGAAAAACCCATCCTAAACAGGCAGCCACATCCCAAGAACTGAGACCTTGATTGAATGAAAAGTAGAAAGTGAGCTGAGTTCCAGAACTCATCTATCTTTGCTTCATGCTTGGTGATACAGTGTGATCAGTTAGTTACATCCCACTATCTGTGCTACGCCTTTCCTTTTATGATGGACTACACTCTTTACCTATGAGTCCCTTCCTTGGGTTGTTGGGGTTTTGTTGTTGTTGTTGTTTATTTTGTTTTGTTTTTTGAGAAAGGGTTTCCCTGCATTGCTCTGTAGCCTGTCCTGGAACTCACTTTGTAGACCAGGATGGCCTTGTCTTGAACTCACAGAGATCCACCTGCCTCTGCATTCCAAGTGCTGGGATTAAAAGCATGCACCTTTAATACCTGGCTCCTTAGGCTGTTCTGTCAGGTCTTTTGTCACTAATATGATCAGCTGTCCAGTGTTATCAAATGATACTCTTCTCATCTCATGATGCCCAGATGCTCAACACATGGACCATAAGTTGAGATACAAAATGAAAGGAGTTTTTAGTGTTCTCAAGTATTTTTAAAAAATAATAGATCAGTTCCACTGTCACAGTGGGTGGGTGCACGCCTCGTGGTCCTGATTTCCTTGGTCATGTTCTCCCTCCTTCTGCTCCTCATTTGGACCTTAAGAGCTCAGACCATTGCTCCAATTTGGGTCTCTGTCTCTCTCTCGATCTATCGCCAGTTGAAAGTTCCTGTGCCATTCTTCTTGGCCTCTCGTCAGCTCTCATTGTCCACCACATTCCGAGAGTCCGGTTTTATCCCATGTTTTTTCAGTAGCAGTCCAGCTGACCTTGGTGAGCTCCCAATAGATCGGCCCCACTGTCCCAGTGGTTGGGTGCACCCCTCATGGTCCTGACCCTGGACTGGGACTGAATAAGCATGGGTTGAAACTGGACTCTCTGAACATGGCGGACAATGAAGGCTGATGAGAAGCCAAGGACAATGGCACTAGGTTTCGATCCTAATACATGAACTGGCTTTGTGGGAGCTTAGCCTGTTTTGTTGATCACCTTCCTGGGCCTGGATGGAAGTGGGAGGACCTTGGTCTTCCTGTAGGGCAGGGAATTTGGACTGCTCTTCAGTATCGAGAGGGAGGGGGAATGGACTGGGGGGAAGAGAAGAGGAGTGGGGATGGGGGAGGGGAGTGGGGGGAGGGGGCAATGTGTGGGAGGAGGGGAGGGAAATGGGAAACGGGGAGCAGTTGGAAATTTTAATTAAAAAAGAAAAAAAAATAATAGGAGACAGAGGCAGAGACCCACATTGGAGAACCTGACTGAAATCTCAAGGTCCAAATCAGGAGCAGAAGGAGAGAGAGCAAGAGCAAGGAACTCAGGACCGCGAGGGGTTCACCCACACACTGAGACAATGGGGATGTTCTATCAGGAACTCACCAAGGCCAGCTGGACCTGGTCTGAAAAAGCATGGGATAAAACCAGACTCGTTGAACATAGCAGACAATGAGGGCTGCTGAGAAGCCAAGAACAATGGCACTGGGTTTTGATCCTACTGCACGTACTGGCTTTGTGGGAGCCTAGCTTGTTTGGATGCTCACCTTACTAGACCTGGAAGGAGGTGGGAGGTCCTTGGACTTCCCACAGGGCAGGGAACCCTGGCTGCTCTTCGGGCTGCTGAGGGAGGGGGAATTCATTGGGGGAGGGGGAGAGAAATGGGAGGCAGTGGAGGAGGCAGAAATCTTTAATAAATAAATAAATAAATTTAAAAAATTTAAAAAAAATATAACTCTCTATATCCTTTAATTCCTATCAAATATAAACTTCTCTACATTCTATGCAACTTCTAAATTAGATTTTTTTAATCCCTGAGAAATAGATATGGCTTCACAATTTGATATTTTTTTTTTTGACAAATGTGGCTTTTACCTTAAAGTTAGAGTTACTAAGTAGAGGGAGCAAAAACGAGTGGAAAACCTGGTATAGTCATCATTTTGCTCTGAATTTAACTTCCCCTGCATGAACTTGGGCTATGAGCCCCTTTTATTCCTTGAGATTTATAACATTTCATAACACCGTATGAATTACAAATCAAGATGTACTGTAGAGACAGCAGAGTATTGATTTCCTAAGACCATAAGCATCAATCTTGCTCACAATGACTTTCAGAAATAACCTGATTCTTTTTCTTTCAGTCTGCTTAAAAGTGAATGAACTCGTGTCGTGACCTGTCTTTGCAACTGTCTGTGTTTTCCTTCACAGTGCACCACTGTTTCCTGCTTTAACACCTCGCCACATGATGCTCTTATGAAGATATGTCTTTTAACTGTCTGGTGTTCTTGTTACCTTGTGATCTGGTACATTCGTCCAGTACATTTTGCAATGCATACATATGTCTAGGATCCATACACTTGACATAAAAAATGCTTCTGCCTCTTACTTTTGTGATAATAAACTAATTTGCAGCAATAAATGATGAAAATACAGATCAACCGTGAGAGCTAGAATGCTTGCTTTTCAGTTTCATTTGGGAACACTTTCTTTATCTAGAGTAATACTTTATCTAGAGTAGATATGTTAAAAGGATATAAGTAAAAGATACATTAGCATATCAGGCAGAGACCTCAGGCCTTTTATGCTATAGACTTGTACTAATGTGATCAGAGGATAGCCCTGCAGTAACCGACACCAAGATTTGGTTCTCTGGATCATTTCAATTCTCTATTTTTCATGTAGTTCAGAACCACGTATATGAGACAACTGTATCTTTACACAGGTACCCTGATGGGTCTCCTGACCTCTTTGTTCAGTTCTCCTAAATACCTCATGTGCTCAGGTTTTAGCTGAGCCAATTAGTGCATCTTAGTTTGGAAAGCATAAATACTAATGCATTTTAAACCCTCAAACTTGTCCTTCTGATTGCTTTTCTCTTAAACACCCGCACCCCCCCCCATTAACTTTGGTCATGTGAATGGAATGTTTCAGAATCTTCGTGTCACAAAGTGATGGTGCTTTGTCAAAGTGTGTACAAAAGAAAGGGTGGACAACCTGTCACTTGTTATTGTCTTCTGAGGGGGAAAGTCTATGCACATATACACATCTTATAATTAAACGAGGTGCAGACCATAGATGTTTCAGATGCTTAAGGACACTGTCTTTAAGAATTGAATTTGTTTCCTGTTTACATAATAGAATTAAGGTTACCCATGGATACTGGGGGCATTTTAAAGGAAGACCATATTCTTTACATTTTGTTTGAGATCTGTTCAATAGCTATTTGTGAGTTATGCAAGATTGCCTGGACACAATGTCTAAAGTCTTACAAGATCTTTGATTTGGTATTTGAATTTAATTTCTCTAGTTTCTTCTTCCTAAATTATAGCTGTTGAAAAGAGCCTCTTGCAAGGATAATGTAGATGTTTAATGAGATAATGTACACAAACTTGTTGAAAAAAGTTTCATGAGCATACAAACTCTCAAAATCTCCACGGTGATGCCAGCATTAGTAAGGATGACAGGTGCCTTACCTGCTAGGATATAGTATGTGTGCAGAAACTGTCAGAGCTTCCCCGTGCAGTAGTGATCACATTTGTCAAAATGTTCCTGTGTTGACTAGTCTCATGCCCACTTGAAACACACTAGAATCATTTTAGAAGAAGCAACCTCGTTTGAGAACATGTCTTTATTAGATTGGACTGTGGGCAAACCTGTGCTACATTTCCTTTATTGATGGTATATGGGGGAGGACCTAGCTCACTGTGTGCTGTCCCCCTGGGTTGGTGATCTTGAATACTATAGGAAACCAGGCTGAATAAGCAGTGGGAGCAAGTCAGGAAACAGTGTTACTCTATGTCTTCAACTTCAGTTCCTGCCTCCAGGTTTCTGTCTTGAGATCCTGCCTTGATGCCCTTCATGATGGGCTACGACCAGGACATGTAAGCTGAAATAAACACTTTTCTCCCAGGGTACCTAGGTCAAGGCGTTTTATCACAGCAATAGAAACCCTAAGGCAGTTTTAATGATTTTACTTCTTCTAACATAAACAGAGTTCAAGTACGCTAACATTCAAAGCAACTGAGTGCTTATATGGACGGCTGCATCTCCTACCTTAAAAATGAAACCGATAGACAATGCTGTAAGCATTTTTGTACATATCACTACTAACATATAAATTCATTGCTTCATGTTTTTGAAAGCATGGCTAGCCCACTTTAGATAACACATCTTTCCCCAATCTTTTATGCACAGAAACTCCAAATGCAGGGCTTGAAGAGCATACCTCAAAAGCAGCTATGTCCACTCATTTTTCTCATGCTTTTGCCCCTTGGAAACCTAGTCCTGACCCTCTGAGAAGCTTAATGAAGCAGTCAAAATTGTTACTCAAACGAAGCAAGAGACTAAATTCATGGTCCCCAAAGGAAACGAAAGTTTTGAAAAGGTTACAGGTGAATTATTTCTCTCTCTATTGCTCCAAGTTTCTGAAAACATATTTATCATTTTCAAAAGCAGCAGCAGCCTTGGCCAGAACCTTACTCGTATCCCCAGGGAGTCAGATGACCATATGCAAACATTTCAAGCCAGACCAACAACCGTGCATTCCTTCTCCAAGACCCAAATGATATCCCAGGAGACAGAACTCGCAGATTTGCAAAACAGGCTTTATTATCCTACAGAAAGGAGCAAATAATGATGCTATTTTTTCCTATTACAGTGTTCCTGTTCAAAGCGACACCTTCAAGGTTGTTAGCCTTAAAAACGCACTCGCCTACATAATGGTCTCCGTGGTCTTAGTATCCTGATGTTAGGCAATGTGTTTTATTTTAAAACTATTCTTGTCATGAAAGAGAAATAGCAAAAATTCCCAGTAGAAATGCCCCAGATCAGGTCAAGTAAATCCTCCTGGGCCCTTGCGGAGTGTGTACACTCTATCAAGATACACACATTGTAAAGGAAAACTACTTTGACCTCCAGCCCCAGGCTGCCCTATCTGGTGAAAGATGGAGGACTTGATTTGGAGACTCCTAAAAATATTTAAGCTCATTTCTAGAAAACAGATCAACCACTTCTCAGTATTTTCATCTTAATCATTATTTATATTTTGATTTTCTTCTTCTGTGTTTACACACGTTTTTCATTTTTCTAGCCATTGTTTTAAAAATAAACATTAACAGAAAAATCAGTGCCACATACTTTAACATATTTGCAGAGAGATTTCAGAGGGGAAAATAATGAAAGAAGTATCTGTAAACACTTAGAAATCTAAAATTTTTGAGTCTTGTTTGCTTGGTAATGTCTGTTATGTCCCAAGTGATTTGGAGCAGAATCCGAACCAAATAGTCACAATTTTCTAGACCTAGTACTTCAGAGTCACTATCCATTGTACTGCTAATATATCAGTAGACATTTACTAAGCATTCACCCTGGCACCCTCTGTGCTAGGGTTTGGAACTGCAGAGACAATATCTGCAGTTCACTTATACAATAGACAAATGTTCACAATAGAGAGATGCCAACTGCTATGAAAAGGACTCAAATCTTTAAAAACTAGAAGGGCAGCAACTGACTGTGCACTTCAGAAAAGATACCTTGCACACATACATTAACTTATTGATGAGTAGATCCAGCATTATACATTAGAAACTGTAATATCTGATGAGATCTGTCTTTATGAAATTATGGAAGAGAAATTATGCAAAAATGCATCCCAGCAAGAACTTGAGAATTGACATTATAGTCATACTAAATAATAATATGGTGGAGCCAATAAACAGATGAAAAGGTCTCTTAGTTCACATTGAAAACTTTGGGCATAATTGCTAACCTAACAGATCAAAAATTAATTTGATCATAAGGTAAAGATGGGATGGGGAGGAGATGTGTAGAGGACAGAACATATCATAGACAGAAGAAGAATGCTTGAAAATACCCAGAAGACATGTCATGTTATTAGAAAGGAAGCAAGGGGTTTATAAACCTGAAGCATATCAGACATTTGAGGCAATCATGAGAGCTAAGCAAGGGCATGTGAAGGCATACACATTAAGGGTGGGACAAGGTATTAGATTTTCAAGGAAAGGTGAACATGCAACCCCAGCAAGAAAGAATACCTGTAGCGAACACTCAAGAACATCGTATGTTTGCCTAGCAAGATACAATCAGACCAGTGGACTGCAGTTCAGCAGTTGACATGAAAGTATAAAAGGGCCACAAAATATAACTAACTTTCACCTGTTGCCCAAATCTAAAAATATTATCTCTCTGTAGAACTTTATTGTGTATTTAACCCGAATATTCATGGCATATTAAAATCATATTTACTTTTTTCCGTATACATTGCTAATATGAATGCATTTTTATTTTAAAATACAGGCTTTTGAAAGACAGGGAGGAATTGCTAGCATTAGACCAACATGCCCAATTTTCCTGGCTAGTTTAATGTTGACTTGACACAAGCAAAAGTCATCTGAGAGGAAAGAACTCGAATTGGAAAAATGCCTTCGTAAGATTAGGCTATAGGCAAGCCCGTAGGGCATTTTTAATTAGTGATTGATGGGAGAGGGGCCTAACCTGTTGTGCGTGGTACCATTCCTGGGCTGGTAGCCCAAGATTCTAAAAGAAGACAGGCTGAGCAAGTTAGAGGAAGCAAGCAAGTAAGAAGCACTTTTCCATGGTTTCTGTATCAGCTCTTGCCTTCAGGTTCCTGCCCTGCATGAGTCCCTGCCCTGACTTCATTCAGTGATGAACAGTAATTTGGAAATTTAAGCCTAATAAAACCTGTCACCCACAAGTTTCTTTGGTCATGGCATTTCATCACAACAATAGTAACTCTGTAACCCTAACTAAAACATCAATTGATATTTACAAATATATTGGTTTGGTCTATATGAAGAGCCCAATCCTAAAAGAATATTCGTGACTTTCTTTGATAATTTTTACTTGTTGATGTTTCTTAAAAATATTATAAAACCTTTGAGAAAAATATAAATATTCTAGCTTGTAAATATTTATAAGGTCTAAGAAGACAAATATCAAAAAATATTAAAACAACTTGTTGAAGTGGGAGCGGTGGGTGGGCTGCTTCCCGCCTCCTGGCTAGCTTTACCTGAAATAATTACACAGAAACTGTATTCTTTTAAACGCCACTTGGCCCATTAGTTCTAGCCTCTTATTGACTAGCTCTTACATATTGATCTAACCCATTTTTTTTTAAGATTTTATTTATTTTTTATGTATACAACATTCTGCCTCCGTGTACGCCCACATGCCAGAAGAGGGCGCCAGATCTCGTTACAAATGGCTGAGAGCCACCATGTGGTTACTGGGAATTGAACTCAGGACCTCTGGAAGAGCAGCCAGTGCTCTTAACCACTGAGCCATCTCTCCAGCCCCGTTCTAACCCATTTTTGATATTTTGTGTAGCCCCACGAGGTGGCTTACCAGGGAGGATCTTAACCTGTGTCTGTGTCGGGTGAGAGAATCATGGCGACTCACTGACTCGGCTTCTTTTTTTTAGCATTCTGTTCTGTCTACTCTGCCTACCTAATTTTCTGTCCTATCAGGGCCAAGCAGTTTTCTTTATTAGTTAACCAATGAAAGTAACAGATAAGATACAAGACCCACCTCCATCAACAACTCACTTGATAATTTCCTAAGCAATACAAATAAATATAAATAAATAATATTTTCTTCCTAATATATGAAATATGTATTCACTTTTAGCAGTAGTTTTCCATAAGTGGGCTAAATTAAAACAAGGAGGAATATGCAAAGATACATCATTTTGTTTCATTTTATTTTTAAATACATAGTAAACTGTGTCCTCAATTCATAAGTTTCAAAGAAATTCTCTTTCATTCAGAAAGACTTAATTCACCATTTATAACTCCTCTAGGTGATGCTAGTGTATGTAAAACTTAAGAAATCTAGCTTTTAAAAATATTTCTATGGCTGGGTGGAGGTGGCGCACGCCTTTAATCCCAGCACTCGGGAGGCAGAGGTAGGAGGATCTTTGTGAGTTTGAGGCCAAGAGCTAGTCTAGGACAGGTTTCAAAGCTACAGAGAAACACTGTCTCACAAAAACAAAAAACAAAAAATAGAAAAGGAAAAGAAGGAGGAAGAAAGAAGAAAGAAAGAAAGAAAGAAAGAAAGAAAGAAAGAAAGAAAAAAAGACATACTTCTAGGACCAGGAATGATAGCCCATCCTTTTAATCCCAACATTTAGGAGGCAGAAATCAATGGATCTCAATGAGTTCAAGACTAGACTAGTTTACATATCAAGTTATAGGACAGTCAGGGTTGCATAGAGAAACCTTGTCTCAAAATCAATCAATCAAGAAAATGTTATAGGGTTAGAATGGGAAAATTATATATAGTCCCGTTTCTCTTTTTACTAATTATTATGTATACAAACATATAAATTAAAATTGCTGTCTCCATTTATTGTTGGTTATATATATGACTGACCACTTGGTATTGGATAACCTAACAGGGAGCTCATTTCTGAGAACACTAACTCTCCCTCTCTCAGAAGCCATTTATTGCCTCTAACTTATCATCAAGGTATCAGACCCAGTGAGACTTCTCCATCCATGTTGGCATGTCACATGGTGTTGTCATTGTATATGTCTTGTTCAGGCAGTCATATTGTTGAGATGTCATGAGTACATTTTCCTGTCACATATATAAGATATACTCTCACGTTAGACATTGTGTTCCTCTGGCTATTTGGTCTTTTTGCCACCTTTTCCATGTTGATGTCCAAACCTTAAAGGCAGGGTTTGGTCATACATGTATTTACTGGTACTGGGAAGCCCATGGTCAGTTGTTCTCTTCATTTTGACAAGTTGTGGCTTTCTGTAATAGTCTCCATCTGAGGCAAAAAAAGAAGTTTCTTTGATGAGGGACGGGAGCTAAAGTGGGTATCAGGATAAGTGTTTAGAATGTAGTTAGAAATTATGTTGATGTAGGAAATTGGCAGTCCAAGATTCTCCTCTAGAGTCAGGGCCTTCACCACCCATGGAGAGCTGACTATGTTTGCAGTAAATTATTACATGACCAACATGCTATAGCTGATATCAATTGAAATGGTGTAAGTAAGAATGGCCTCCATATGTTCATATATTTGAATATTTAGTCATCAGTTAATGGCACTTCTTGAGATGGATTTGGAGATGTGATCTTAAAGTCTTCCTTGTTGGAGGAATTATGTCACTGTGGGTAGGCTTTGAGGTTTCAAAATCCAAACTAAGCCTAGTAACTTTCTCTCCTCCTGCTGCCTACAGCTCTGGATGTAGAAATCGCAGCTACTTCTCCAGTACCTTATCAGCCTGCTTACCACCAGGTTCCTCACCCTGATAATGAACTAAACCTCAGAAACTATAAGCCCCAATTAAATGCTTTCTTTTGTAAGAGATAATATGGTCTTGGTATATCTTCAGAGCAATAGAACACAAAGACACCAATATTATCAACACAAGCCAAAATAATATGAATTACTAGATTTAATTCCTAGTCAGGATCACATAAAAGATTTTATCATTTTCTGATCTAAACAAAGATCTCTTTTCCTTTTTACTGTTCAAACTTGTTAATAAGATTCCAGTCCAATATGTACAAAACATTTTTCATCTCTTAAAGATGCCTCAGTCAACAGATGGTGCTATGTATAACATTTTTATGATAGTATATGGTATTAAAATATATATTGCTGCTGAACTTCAGGTTTAATTATGTAGAAGATATGCATGAAAATAAATTTCCTGAAATATATGTTTCATAAGCTTTTAAGATGTGTGAAAAAATTACAAAGTCACTGAAGAATGTTAAAGTTGAGTCAAGGGTCATAAACCCTTCAATTATGTATGTAAACTTGTCAGAGTTTGGGAAGGTTGTTCATCAAAATTAAGCTTAGCATGTGACTTCATCGAGGGGAATCTGGGATTCTGGAAGTCATCAGTTGGCCTCCTCCGTGCCAGCCCTCAGTTCAGAAATCACTTTCTCTAATATACTGTCTCTGTAGTCCCTTCTTCAAGAGCTATAGCTTTGACTTTCAGGCTTATTTGTTATATTTAGCAATGGGGAGCAATTGATATTTTCAGCATTCTCATGCAAGAATTCAATACACACACACACACATGCACATATGCATACACAGATACACACACATGTGACACTGATCTTATAAGATGTTATAGACAATTCAGCATAATTCAATTTGAGGAACTCTATTCCAACAGAATCTAGATATGGAGTTTGTGAAGAAAGTGCACCGCTGTGTGCATCTGGCACTTCTGGCTGTGTCTGTGAAACTACATTTTCGGACAAAGTTAAAACATGAGGGATCTGACAAAAATCAACAGCATGATGCCTTGATGGGCTTGTAATATGATGTACTGTTGTGGGAGGTGAGGATTAGTTGCAGGAAGTAGTTCACTTAAGAGTGTCCTTGGTGGCTATATCTTGTCCTAGCGTCTTTGTATAAACCTTTTTCTCTACTTCCCCCCCCCATGTCACATGAACTTTGCGTTTCATCATGCCATCACTATGATAGGAACTCTCTGTAACTGTGATCTGTAATCTTTTCTCCTTGTGATATTTATATAAATATGTCAAATTGATTTCAAAGTAGCTAATACGAATCTATCAACCAGTGATCAACATGGCTCTATATGGCGCTTTTTAATGTAAAATATTCTCATTATGACAGTCCAAGAACTCTGGTCCAACTCAACAGAATTCCAGGTCAGAGCATCACATTATTTGTTGCTTGAACAACATCTTGTTCAAGGCTTTTCTGTATCTCTTCTAAACCCAAATAATCCAGTTCATTATTATTCATAGACATTGAGCAAACTGGAAGTTTTATAGAATGTGCAATAAGTAATATCAACAAATGAAAATGATTCTGTGTTCAGGGCCCTCTATCTGTCTGCAGAAGGTCAGTTTTATGATCATGAAGAGTTACCTAATGTATGAAATTCATATTAATTTCTGATAACTGAGATCTCACACCTCACACTTTGTAACAGCTGTGCTAAGGTTGATACCCACGCTGCAAACATTTCCACCTGTTTCATTTTTATAATTGTAGCTCTGCGATATTATTCATTGTTTATCAAGTCATTCCTGCCATGCTTTCCTTTAAGTCTTTAACTGCTGCCATCTTTGCCTTAAGCATCTAAGCAGTAGCGTATTCATAACATTTGCTAACTCCAGGGTCAGTAAACGGTTATTGCCTGCTGCACTGGGGCATTTGCTTTTGTTTTTGTTATTGAGTATGGATCACAATTTATTACTGTTGTTTTCAGAGTAAGATTTTTATATAGTGGGTGTTTTAATGATGATGATTGTAATTTTTAGATTGATTCTTATAACTTTGTTTTGATCTAGTTTATTTTTTGGTTTTGTTCTTTTGTAACATCTCTAAACTGTGTCTGTAGACTCTGCCTACCATGTCAGAAAGCAGCATTTTTTGATTAATACAGTTGTTTTATCTTTAACCCTGTTTTCTTAAGGGCTTCTACCATGTCAGTCCATCTAAGTGTTCAGCAAAATTTGGTCAGCAGTTGTGTTCAAATATACCTGCAGTAAGTGGCTCTCCAGAGCCTGCTTTGTGAATGGAGAGAACTCTTGCCCAGAAGCTTTCCTCTTAGGTTTATGTATACACCATGTCATGCATACACCCCAAATAAAAATAAATAAATAAACAGATAAATAAATAAATGCAGAACAATATTGTCTAGCAGTGTCATTGGTAACTTTATCACATGGAGAAATTCTTATTTTAATTGACATCAGAGATGGCATTTCATAAGGGAACTAAAAATACTAACTCTAGGGTATTAAGAAGAAAATTATGCATTTTGTTTCACCTCAAGCAATATCCGATTAATTTATACCTTTAAATTTATCTTTCTCTTTTCTGAGAGTTCGTGATATTTGCATAAATTATTTCTATCATTAGAGTTAAAATAAGCCGGATCTGAGCACTGTTTCATTCAGAAAATAAAACACAGAGAACAGTTGGCAGCAGGAACCCTGCAAAGACATCCTGCTGCATTACTTCATCATCTGCGAGGTTTGCATGCCCACAGAGACTGTGGCGTGAGCATCAGTCTATTGTTACTTTATTTATCATTATTGTTATCATCATTATTATTTTACTCTTTTAGTTTTTGTTATTTTCCATTAAAAATAATTATTCAAACATTCTCATCATCTTCTTGGAAAACTGTCCGTGGTTTAGAGATGAAAACTATCAGTGCCAGCTAGGCTTTGTACAGCATTATGCTGTTGCTGTGTAACAAAATGGCCTCCTTGGAATTAGAAATGTCAAATATGATTCCCATCATTTTCTTTGGTCACTCAGAGGCTTACTTGAGTTTTAAATTTTGAAACTGTGCATACCTTAAGTGTGATTAGATAATAACTAGTTATAATATTTAAGAAGTATATATAAGCCTAATACAAAATACAAATGTAAAACTATATAAGTTAACTCAGAACAATAGATTCAGAGGACATAGGGAAAGTAGAGGGGAAATTTTTAGGACCATACACGAAATGGGCTGAATGTAAAATTCCCAACAGAGGCTCCTATGACAGGAGCTTAGCTTCCAGTTCATAGCTCTGTTGAGGTATAATGGGCTCCTGAAGGCATTTACATCAACAATGGATTAATGGGCTGATGAGTTCGTACTTGTGGGGCAATAAGAAGGGGCCTACATGGAGGAACTAGATCACTGGAGCATGCCCTGTGAAGGCTCTACTAGTTTGTGGTAAAAAGAACTCAGTGCAGTAGACTGCCCCTGGATGAGTCTGATCAAAATTAAGTTTAGGGAGAAAAATAAATTTTGAAGAGGAAATGATTCTTCCTGCCCATGCCCAAGATAGAATTCACATTTTCTTCTCCCCTTCTCCTCTTAGTTCCTTCCTGCTTCCTTCCATTCTCCCTTTCTTCCCTTACTTGCTTGGTGCCATGACGTGAGCAGGTCTTCCCCTATCATCTTCTTCCCACATGAAATTTCTGACCTACAACCAAGTGTTAGAGAAAAAGGGCTGGAAACTGAACCACTGAGATGCAGCGCCAACATGAGCAGTCAGTCCTTTGCTTTAGTTGTTCATCTTGGAGCTTTTGCCCCAGGAAGGGAACATTAGCACAGTGCAGGCATTGCTACTGGCTCTGGCTGAGAAGATACTTTATGCAGCACAGGATATGAAGAAGCAAAGGACATCATTTCAAATTTGATTTCATTGAGCACTTTATAGTATGCTGTAGCAAATCGTGAAAAGAGTAAAATTCTATTAGCCTACTTGTAATTAAAGTAGTAGCTATGCCCTGAAATTAGGCTGTATGCAGTTCGGTTAGAGAACAGGCGGAGTCAAGCAGGTGAAAACACGTTTCACTGTTTTCAAACTCTCTACAAAACTATAGCAAATTCCAAAATAAATATTTTTTCACAAGAAGTTACTTACAATTTATTCAGATTGTGCACATCAATACAATCCCCTTCTCTGTCATGCTCTTTCCCTCTTTTTCCATATGTATGCAAATACATTTGCATAATAGATAGCATAAAGGTGACATATATGATATTATATGTGCAAGTATGCACTCTCTACAAGGTTGGGATATAAAGTTAGTTTAGTGGACACCAAATTGCCATCAAAGAAACTGGATAAATCTGTTAACCTTGTGAAAATTTTAGTCTGAAATGCGTGGTAATCTGTTTTGCTTAGCATGTTATCATTTGCACATTAAATTATAAATATTTTATAATATTTCTCTGAAATTTAGCGTTTTTAGAAGATAAAAATGTCCCTGGCATCTTGTAGACCTATTTCACAAATATTAAGTTTTCTCACCAAGTCAGATTCGTTCACCAAATGTCACAAAATCTCTGTAGGCATTTTAATTCTTAAAAGTGACATTCTATTCCATTGTAAATGACTCCTGGGTTTTCCGACAAAGTAGGCTTGATATTTTCTAATTGCAATTATTTCCAAAAAAGCTTTTCTTACTCCCTTTGCCCTGGATATTGCTCCCAAGACCCTTTGGACAATTAGCAACTGAAATCGACCATCAGAGGGCAGAGAGCTGAAATTATTAAAATCATAGATGAAGATAGCAAAGGCAGTACAGAACAAATTTAGAACCCTTAGCAATCATCACTCTTTGTGTTCTGGGAACAGCAATGCTCCCTTAGTGTGTATATAGAATACATTTTTAATCAATTCATTTCTACAGCACTGTGCTTTAAGTTTAAGTTGGAGTATGATAATTAACGTGAAATAGAAAGTAGAAGAAGATGTTATTGATATTTGGGCCCTTAGCAGAATCTGTCCATGACAGAGAGTTTAACAAAGTATGCCATTTTCAAACATAAATTGGTCTTTTCATTGTTAAAAGGAATAGCCTTTAAAAATAGCTGAGAAATTGATCCTGATGTTTTCTCTGCTATTTGTCTTTTCCAAGAGCTGGGTAAGTACTGGGAAACATAGTGAGTAGATGAGTGTTTAATTAATTAGAACTGTAGACAGCACAGTGTCTGCAAATGAGCAGATGTGTGTAACATCCACCCTCCCCCTGAAAAACTGCTGCTCCCATCATCCCAAAGAGTCAACACAAAGATAACAGCAGAAAAGTGTTGAATCAAAGACTTCCAAAGATTGCTAAGATGCCTTGTCAACTCATTGTTGCCATTTAGAAGCGAGTGGTTTTGTCTGCAGAGGATTTCATCATTAGTAAGGGTTTCAAATGAACTCCAACGTGCAACTTTATAACCCATTGAATTAGAGTTTGGAATAACATGCGCTAGGATGAAGTAAACTTAAACCGATTTGAAAGGGAATTGCTCCACAGCAAAGATTTTTTAAAAGCTTATTTCTAGGGCTCTGCTTATAGTAATTTATTAGCACATGCTATATGACCATATGGAAACTTTGATTTATAAACTGCAGGTGTTTCATTCAATTTTTTTCAATTATTTAATAAAAAATATTTTATAGCAAAGATTTTTCTTGTTCTCTCCACCACTTTTTTTTGTTTGTTTACATGACCACACTGTGCCACTTTTCTTTTTTTTTTTATTGAAAAAAAAAAATTTCCGCCTCCTCCCCGCCTCCCATTTCCCTCCCCCTCCTCCCGCCCCTCTCCCCCTCCCTCCACTCCTCTTCTCCTCCCTCTCCAGTCCCAGGAGCAGTCAGGGTTCCCTGCCCTGTGGAAAGTCCAAGGTCCTCCCCCCTCCATCCAGGTCTAAGAAGGTGAACATCCAAACTGTCTAGGCTCCCACAAAGCCAGAACATGAAGTAGGATCAAAACCCCGTGCCATTGTCCTTGGCCTCTCGTCAGCTCTCATTGTCCGCCATGTCAATGAAAATAAACAAACAACATACTCAAACCTATGGGACACTATGAAAGCAGTCCTGAGAGGAAAGTTCATAGCACTAAGTGCCCACTTAAAGAAAACAGAGAAAGCACACATTGGAGACTTAACAGTCCACCTGAAAGCTCTAGAAAAAAAAAAGAAGCAGACTCACCTAGAAGGAGTAGAAGACTGGAAATAATCAAACTAAGGGCTGAAATCAACAAAATAGAAACACAGAAAACAATTGAAAGAATCAATGAAACAAAAAGCTGGTTCCTGGAGAAAATCAACAAGATTGATAAACCCCTATTCAAACTAATCAAACGGCAGAGAGAGAATTTGCAAATTAATAAAATCAGAAATGAAAAGGGGGACATAACCACAGACACAGAGGAAATTCAGAGAATCATTAGATCTTACTACAAAAGCCTGTATGCCACAAAACTGGAAAATGTTAAAGAAATGGACACTTTTTTAGATGAATACCATATACCAAAGTTAAACCAGGACCAGGTAAAGAACCTAAATAGACCTGTGAGTCGCGAAGAATTGGAAGCTGTTATCAAAAACCTCCCTTCCAAAAACATTCCAGGACCAGATGGTTTCAATGCGGAATTCTACCAGAACTTCCAAGAAGACCTAATACCTATACTCCTAAATGTATTTCACAATATAGAAACAGAAGAGTCATTGCCAAATTCCTTTTATGAAGCTACAGTAACTCTGATACAAAAACCACACAAAGACTCAACCAAGAAAGAGAATTACAGGCCAATCTCACTCATGAACATCGACGCAAAAATCCTCAACAAAATACTGGCAAACCGAATCCAAGAACACATTAGAAAAATTATCCATTATGATCAAGTAGGCTTCATCCCAGAGATGCAGGGCTGGTTTAACATACGCAAATCTATCAATGTAATCCATCATATAAATAAACTGAAAGAAAAAAACCATATGATCATTTCATTAGATGCTGAAAAAGCATTTGACAAAATTCAACATCCCTTTATGATAAAAGTCTTGGAGAGATTAGGGATACAAGGGCCATACCTAAATATAATTAAAGCTATATACAGCAAGCCGACAGCTAACATCAAATTAAATGGAGAGAAACTTAAAGCCATCCCACTAAAATCAGGAACACGCCAAGGCTGTCCACTCTCTCCATACCTCTTCAATATAGTTCTTGAAGTCTTAGCAATAGCAATAAGACAACATAAGGGGATCAAGGGGATTCAAATTGGAAAGGAAGAAGTTAAACTTGCGTTATTTGCAGATGATATGATAGTGTACTTAAGCGACCCCAAAAACTCCACCAAAGAACTTCTACAGCTGATAAATACCTTTAGTAATGTGGCAGGATACAAGATCAACTCCAAAAAATCAGTCGCCCTCTTATACACAAAGGATATGGAAGCAGAGAGGGAAATAAGAGAATCATCACCTTTCACGATAGCCACAAACAGCATAAAATATCTTGGGGTAACTCTAACCAAGGAAGTGAAAGATCTATTTGACAAGAACTTTAAGTCTTTGAAGAAAGAGATTGAAGAGGATGCCACTTTTCTTTAAATGAGATTCAAGACACCCTCTGCAGAGATTTTTTTCCCCAGTCCCCTTTGAATTAGGGGGAGATCTTACCAGCAGGCTCTCCTCAGCTTTGAGGTCCTATAAACATAAGCATGTGCCTGGGACGCAATGAAGACTTGTGAGCTGATGTAGCTAATCAAAAGCCCTTTGTACATTTCTGGGCATCTCCTACACTGGCATATGAGGCGCTGTTCATCCAAGCTTTTTCTCGCCTGTCCTATTGTCTTCACAAGTCTCAGGAAAGCAGCCTTGTAAAGATTTTCTCTCATATTGTGGGATGTCTGTGCACTTTTCTGATTGTTTCTGTTGCTGTACAAAAGACTATTTTAATTCCATGTGGTCTCTTCTTATGTCTAGTTCCTGTGCTAATGATATTCTGTAACCAAATTTTGTGCCTACCCCAATGTCTTGAAGAGTAGTCTATATGTGTGTCCATCAAATACTTACGGCATTTCAGGTTTTAAAATTAAGGTCTCAGATCCATTTTGAATAGACTTCTGTACAGAGTAAAATATAGGGATCTAATTTAATTCTTCTGAAGGTGAATACCAGGTTTTGCCATCAATGTTTGTTGGATAGACTATCTTTTCCCCAATGTTTTTGTCTTTAGCAAAAATTTGGTGAGCATAGCATTATTGGCTTATGTCCAGGTCCCATGTTCAGTTTTGTTAGTCCACTGTCTGTTTTTATGACAATGCTAGGCTGCTTATATCATTATAGAACAATTTGAGGTCAAATATTGTAAAACTTTCAGTGGTGTTCTTACTCCTTAAGATTACTTTGATATTATGTGATTTTTGTGATTCCATATGAATT
This sequence comes from Chionomys nivalis, assembly GCF_950005125.1. Taxonomy (NCBI): domain Eukaryota; kingdom Metazoa; phylum Chordata; class Mammalia; order Rodentia; family Cricetidae; genus Chionomys; species Chionomys nivalis. The sequence goes on from NC_080099.1 coordinate 35,048,818, forward strand.
TTTGCATTCTTTTCTATATATGTGAAGTAAAATCATAATCTTAATAGGTTTTCCATTGAATCTGTAGTTTTAATTTTGTAGTATAGCTTTTTACATCATTATTATTTCCAAGTCCAGGAGCATGGAAGATACTTCCATCCTCTGTGGATGTAGTTATCCACATTAAGAGCCATTCTGTAACATGAGGGGGGCCTGCTTGCTTGTGTTTCTGTCCTGCCCAGTACCCCACACAAACTGTTTGGCCCCAAAGAAAATCACACGTAGGTCTCCATAAATTATAAGCTGATTGGCCCATTAGCTCTAGCCTCTCATTGGATGACTCTCACATCTTGATTAACCCATTTTTCTGATTTATGTTAGCCATGTGGCTCAGTACCTTTTTTTCTGTGGGGCAAATCACATCCTGCTGCTTCAGTGGTCTGGGCAGGAGTGGGAGGAATCAACTTCCTCCTTCCCAGATTTCTCCTGTACTCATTACATCATTTCTACTTCCTGTTTGGTTTTCCCGCTTATATTTCCTGCCTGGCCAGTCAGTGTTTATTTATAACATGATTGACAGAATACAGACAATTCTCCTGCACCATGATGTCTTCTTTGATTTCTTGTTTCAATATCAAGAAATTCATATTATAGAGTCTTCAATATATATTCCTAGGTACTTAAGATTATTTTGGAGGAAATAATTTTTTAACTTCTTTCTATCAGAGTACATATGAAGACTACTATTTTTATATTTACTTTGTACCCTTCAATTTTATTGTGTATGTTAGGTTTAAGATTGTTCTACTAAATTATATTAGATCTTTTATGTAAGAAACCATGTCTTCTACAAATAAGAGTCTTGTCTTTCGGATTTTATTGTTTCCATGTCTTTTTCTTGTGTAATTGCAATCACTGAGACTTTGATAATTACATCAAATAAAAGAGGCAGAGATGGACATTCTTGTCCCATTCCTCAGTTTAGCATTTATACCTCAGAAAAGAGATACCATCCAGAATTGACACAGACCTGCAAAAATTAAATACCAAGGAAATAAAACTAATAATCAGCAAGTGGGATGATGATTTGAATAGATTGCTTTCAAACAAAGAGGCATGAATAGCCAATATATATATATATATATATATATATATATATATATATATATATATATATTTAACATGCTTAACCACCAGGCAAATGCTAACTCTAGAGAAGTTCATATGGACATAAAAATCTTTGGGTCTATATAGAGCTTGTTGACTGGTCAAATTAATTTGATGATGTTTTGTATTTAAAAATTTGTTACAATGAATTAACTTTCAAAACTCTTTTAAGATGCTTTGTTTTCTACAGAGGCGAGGACATCTTATTTTCTGATTTTGTATTTAGCTGGTGCTTGCTCTGCCCAGCCAGTTCAGTAAAAGGACAAGAGACTTGGCAACTGCTCTGTTGGACCACACAAATCTCCTAAGTTATTTATTGAAATAACCATCTCTTCAAGCAGGTAATTGGTCAAATTCCAACAAGAGACATTGAAAGGGGGAGAGTTTAAAACTGAAAGTTGGATCTGGCCTCAGAGTCCCAACTTGTTATGAACTGGAAGGGAGCTGGCCAAGCTAGAATAAATGTCAGAGACCTTTGGGAGGTAGCAGAGAATACCTGCATATCTCTCTGAGAAGATCTTGGCCAGGCCCTATGAAACTATATTCAAGGACAATTATTTTTCAAATTAATATTCAAGAAATGCAACAGTGAAGAAAAGTTTATATTCATTTTCTTAAAGAAGGGAAAGCCAGGTAGAACAGTATTTTATGACCACAGCAATAATACTTGAAGTTAGGTGGTGATAGAAAAAGAAAACATAAGCATCTACAGTAAATAATCCATCATGACATGTGCTTCTTTGTAGCCAGAAGATGATGTTGGAATGATAAAATGGGAAATAGCATTTAGTGGGTGCTTATTTATGCCAGAAATTATGAGACCCCAGCTTTTTGTCTTATAACACTTAAAATTGCCATATAACAAGACATTAAAATTTTTACCTGGGTCTGCACAATTTGTTATTTTATTTCATATTTATGATATCTATAAACAACTTTTATCTTGAAGACTTATAAAGAAATTAATTTTTTCACTTCTTAAATAAGCACTGTTTAAATATATATATCAAGGATTAGCACAGTTAATTATTTTAGTGATCATATTTAGCATTAAGACTCAAGTACAGGTGAGAAAATAGAGGCATGGAAAAATGAAGTACATTGTTCATAGTTGCAGAGCTGATAATTGAGTCTTTCATTTGGTGCTGCTGTATTAGAATACGAGAACCTGGATATTTTGTGAAGAAAAGAGATACTCCTCACATAACAAAGGCTAAGAAGTCCATGTTCGAGGGGTTAGAATCTGGTAGGTGTCTTTTTTCAGAGTCATAACATAGCAGAAGGCATCATGTGGGTAAGAAGTAACAAAGCTATGGTCATCCATCACAAGAAAACTACTACTGCTGTAATGACGTGATATTCATGTAATTCTTTCTAATGTGATTATCACTCATCTCCTTTAAACTGTCACATTAGAGATTCTTCTGTAAATACAAGCTGTCTATTCATAATGTAAATAAAGATATAATGTGAATGGAGGCAAATGGATTTCAGATTTAACATCCACAATGAAGAGGCATGCAGTACTTTTCCCAACATCAGTTAGGAAGGAGAGTATGTTTTTATTAATTGTATTAAGTGATATTCTCTCTATAGTTGATAACTCAACAAGATTAGGTAATAATTGGAAAGCATGAAGTATTCAGTAGGAATAAAGAATTGTGATTTATTTTTATGACAAATACTAACATTGGTTGAATTCTCTTAATGTAGTTAGATATTAGGCTAGTAACTAATAAAGGTGAAAAAATATCAACTTTAGAAATAAATTCTTAGTAACCTGTCCAGAATGGTAAAGCAGATAGATGCACAAGCCCAATTTCATTTGATTTGTGTTTTGTGTTGTTCAGGAACTATCAAATCTTTTACCAATTATCATTGTTTAGAATTGGGAACTGAGCCAATGGGCCTTGCTATTGAACAGAAACGGTCTTCAGAACTATGCCTATGCATGGCCAGCTAGACACCTGGGTCACTTGCAAGATGGGACAAGAATTTATGCAAAACTTTCTGTTATGCCAAGCCAGATATAATTTCAAAGGTATAGTTTGCAAAAAGTTCTAGTGTATTCCTTTCCACAGGAAGCTCTCTCACACAGTGCTGAGATCAAAATGCTGTCTCTGCAGGGTTTTCTTTATACAGACCTCTACCAAGAAAGTAAACAATTTAAAATCATGAATAGTACTCTAGAGGAGAGAGGAAAGATAAGAGACTTGACTGCCCTTGCTTCCTGCAAACAAGGCATGTTGGGCAGCAGCTGGCACACGGGTAACTCATTAGAGCCTCTTGAAGCCTTGGCAAGTGTAGTAGGTAATCTGAGAGCTCAGCAAGGAGACTCCTCGCCCAGAAGTCAATCAATCTGCTGGTCTGAGCAGGAAGCACATAGGGAATCAAGGCTGAAGATTGGCCCCCACTAGTGCACATGGTGTGTTAAGCAGGGAAACAGAACTGGGTCATGAACTGCAATGTCTGGCTGATGCAGGTAGACTGGGCTTCGTTCTCCCTAAACTGAAAGGGCATCTGATGCGAGGCTTCAAAGATAGAGACACTTCTGTCACCCAGTACACAAACTTTACTTCTTATATTAGTCAACACCAGAAATATACAATCTGAATCTGATGGGTTCCCTGGAAAGATCTTAATGAAGAAACAGCAAACAGTAGGGGAGGCATATTATAAAATAAAACCTCAAAAATAATATTGAGGAACCCAGAAACTAGTCATAGTTAAAAGGAGCAAAGGGGATAAGCCTACAGAAGACTAGGGACAGGTCAGAGAACTATGATTACCAGGGTGGAGCATCTTGTAAAACAGACACTGGCACTGCAAGGGAGTGAGCATAGGGGTGGATATCATCTCACTAGTGTTCCCTCTTGCCCGGTGGCCTCTTGCCAATGTCTTCAATTGACTAAACCAGCCTGAAGCAACATTTGAATAAGAGCCCTAGGAAACCAGTCTGTTCATATCAGCTGCTCAAGGAGCATGGCAGGACAGAATGTCTCTGGGTGGGTAAAGACATTAGCCATCGTTCGTGATGGGGAGCTCCCCCTTTAGCTCTGTGGTCCTCATGCCAACAGCGACATAGGAAAGCAGCCATGAACACTGGAAGAGTGAGTAACATAGCTTGACAATGAGCATGGTGTTCACAGCCAAACGTCAAACACAGTAACAGCTTCCTTCTTACCTTGACTACATGTGGAACTAGCACCGCTGAACGTCCTCTTTGAGAGCAGAAGCTAAAAGTTCAAATCACTATATTCTTTAATGACCTTAATTTTAAGCACTGGAAGCTAATTGCCAAAACAATTGATTTCCAAGATTGTCAGCCAACAAATCTTCTTTGGAAATGAAGAACATTTCAATAATGATGTGAATTCAATCAATTTTTAAAGATTGATATAATTGAAAACAATACTCTGATGACCAAAACTTATCTATGAAGAGTATACCTTTTCCAGGGCAATGGTATTCCTTTGCTCACATATTTTGGACTCAATTAATGCAGACATTGCTTGACAGAAAGGCAGGAACTTCTCAGTGGTAGTGAGTAGGTTTGACTTGTCTGCCTTCAATCTTCTGATTCCTTTAGCCCTGCATTTAAAAGTAATATCCTAGGATTCAAATGTGAGTGGAGAAGATAATGACGTTCATGACATCCACACTAGTATATTGTCACCCCCCTTGCCGTGCTCTAGCCTGTAAAATACCAACCAAGAATCATCTATAGAATTCATTGGTAATCACTGGGAATCATTCAGAATGGTGAGTGAGGATAGGCACATAGTTTTACACTCCCTGACAAATATGATTTCCTTTTCTGGATCATCAGATTGGGAGGCAAAGCCCACAGTCTCTTTTATGGGTTATTTTCTGGAGAGACTCCTGAATATAATTATGTTTAAAAAAATCTGACTTTGAAAAAACAGTTTATGTGCAACAAATGCACTGAATATTCATGGCAAAATAAGTCACCCAACCCTGTCTTAAATTAATACGCACCTTAAGCCCAGAGAGAAGGGAGACGTTTATCTAAACAATTATGCCAAATATTGAACAAAGTTAAAAAGAAACCAAAAAATTAATTTTTGTGAAGAAGGATAAAGTTTTGTTTTGTATTGATTGCTGACACCTTAAGGATAATCTATGAACATTTATTTTTTTTATGTGTTTGTAGATTAGCTCCCAAAGTAGAACTGCATTCTTTCAGATAAATGAACAGTGTAGATAGGAATGCTAATATCTTTCATAATAATAGAGAAGCAAAGAGGCCTATGAGCATAAAAATATGACATTGTCAATGATTTCTACTTATATATTATGCTCGTCAAATTAGTTTTTATATTCAATGCCTATTCATATATACAATGCATATTCATTAAGTATTTTGTATTTGCCAGACAATGGAGTTACTTCAGTGAAGCCACAAACTCCATCTCTGCTCTCTTAAGGTTTATAGTTTAGTTGGCTAGAATATTAAATATGCAAAAATATCGAGTAAAAAGTTTTCCAAGGGAATATGAAATATTGTAGGATTATACCTGAGGTCTTTCTAGCTCCACATGTCAGACTGAGTGAAGATAACTTCTGGACATTGCGTTTTATATGAGAACTCAAGAATGTGTCAGTCAGACAATGAAAGAGAAGGAAAAGGCAAAGAATCAACTGAGCAAAATCAAAGATAGCTGGGTGGTAGTGGCACATGCCTTAGTCCCAGCATTCGAGAAGCAGAGGCAGGTAGATTTCTGTAAGTTTGAGGCCAGCCTGCTCTACAAAATCTACTTCCAGAATAGACTCCAAAGCTACAGAGAAGCCGGGCGGTGGTGGTTGCACGCCTTTAATCCCAGCACTCGGGAGGCAGAGGCAGGCGGATCTCTGGGAGTTCGAGGCCAGCCTGGGCTACAAAGGGAGTTCCAGGACAGGCTCCAAAGCTAGAGAAACCCTGTCTCGAAAAACCAAAAGAAAAAAACAAAAACAAAAAAAACAAAGCTACAGAGAAACCCTGTCTCAAAAAACAATCAAAATTTCAAAGGCTGTGGCTTGAGGGAGCATGTTCAAATGATTGGTTATAGGTATTGTGGTAAGATTGTGATACGAAACTTAGAACAGGACAGACTGAAAGTAGGTCATGAATAGCGTAAAATGAGTGTTGACGAGTATGGGCTTTGCTCCTCCTGACTGACAGGGGGCCCTGGGCTCACTTCTGTGTGATGGGGAGCAGTAATTCCTAGAATACAAAGCCCAACCACTACAAAGATTAAAGGGACAGTCTGTGAACAGACCAAGTACACAGTAGGCACCGTGCCAGGGTGGACGAATGAATATGGAGATCACTGTGAGGAATAATGGAAAGGCTTCCAGGTTGTCTTTCCAAGTGCAGTAGACATTGACTGTACTGGCTCCATGTCTGTTACACTTTGAGACTTATTTGTACAATTGCGGGATAACTATGAGAACTCAAAACATTAATACAATGGGCACTTCAAACCTGAACATATCCAGCTCTTCAAATAATAGTTTTATTGAAACAGAGACTCACATTGTATCCTTGAATTTATGGTCTTGTGTGTCAGCCTCCCAAATGCTGTGATTACAGGCATAAGCCATCAAGCCTGGCTTAGGAATTTTATACTCTTAGTAAATTGGAAATGCATCTCTTTCTTTCGTCCCAAGCTGCTCTACCATACAACAAGAAAACCAGCAACAATTTAGCCAGTCCACTCCATGCTTTGGTGGCTTTATTGAACTTCCCACTGCTTTCCTCGCTTTCTAGTGACTACTACAATTATCTGTTTCTCTGTACAATGGGCTAATAACTTTCTGTGAATTAATAAGAATATGTGAATTTTACCTCTGTACCTGGCTTTGTTAACAGAATGCCCTCCAGCCCTATCCAAGGTGCAAAAAGTGACAGAATTCTTCACTTGCCTGAATAGTAGTAGGGAGGGGACAGAGAAAGAAAGACAGATTTTTCTGTGGGTGATTAATTCATTGAGGTTCCCCACTATTATATTAGGTCCTACTTTTACTTCTAAGTCTAATGATATTTATTTGTTTGAATATTCTTATGTATGTATAACATATATTTGTCTTCATCTATATATGGTGGCAAATATGTAGATAATTAGTATAATGATGGCATTATATACTAATATAGTTAATGTTTATATAAAACATAAATATAGGACCATTTATACTTATTTTCTTAAAGAGTTGAACTTTTTAAAATATTTTATTGTATACTTATTTTACCTTTGTATGTCAATATTTTCCAACATTCCACTTTAATTTCTCTGCCTGTTTAACAATAATATGGGTTACTTCTGGAAAGCTTTTAAACTATTTTTTAGACAATTTAGTCAGTCTACATCGTTCAGTTGGTAAATTGATCTTAATATTAAAGGTTGTCATTGACAAGCATGAAATCTTCCTGTCTCATTGATAACTATATTCTATCTAACGTAGGATTTTCCTTCCTTCCCACTCCTCTACATATTATTTCTGTGATCTGATAGTTTCTGCCATTCCAAGGTTTGCTTTTCTTTCTCCACCGTGAATGTGTTCTAACAGGTTGTACATATCCATGTTGTCTTGGTGTTAGTTGTATTAGGTAATTTTCTCGTTGCTTTGGCAAAATACATGACAGAACCTTAGAGAAAAGGGGATTCATTTTGGCCTACAGTTAATGGGAAAATCTCACAGGAATATGAGACTGCCTGCTCATATCTCAGTGACCCAGGAAGAAGAAAATGGGACCAGGCTATGAGCTGTAAAACCTGCCACCAATGACCCACTTCTTCCAGCTAGGCCCACCTCCCAAAGGGTCCCAAACCTTCCTGAAACAGTGCAGTAAGTGGAGACAAAGCAATTAAGTACATGAATACATTGGAACAATTCACATACAAACACTGGCATTCTGCTCTTGGATACATAGCTATCTTATGAAAATGAAAACCATCCAGGCCATCTTCAGAAGCCCCCATAGTCTTAACAAGACAAACACTGCTCAGAGTCTCATCTAAGACTTACAGGAATCTTAACTGTGAGAAAGTTTTTTAATATACATTTTTCAAAAGATAATGCATAAACATTTGGATTCCAAAAAGGAAAAACCAACCAACCAAACAAACAAACAAAAAGGAAGCCCAGCAAAGGCAGATCAAAGCAAGACTGAGACCCAATAAGAAAAATAGAAAATCTGAAACTTCATCTCCCATATCTTGGACTTCCAGTTCCATTGCTAAGGTTATACAAACTTGAATAGCCTCTTTGTATGTGTGGTCTCTCTCTTGGGCTAGACTTATGAAGAGTGTGTGACTTTCCTTGGTGAGTATCCCATATTTCTTGATTCTCCAATATTATGGATTTTCTGCATCATTTTAAACTCTGTCTCTACAACTACATGCACAACACACTTAGACGTTCCACTCAGAGAACTCCATCATGCTGCATACTGCCTAGCTTAGTACCTTCTGTAACTTTGGTGCAAAACTCATTGCCCTTCACTCTTGTGAAAGCAATACCACATGAGTGAGCTAAGCTTCACTGCTAGTTTAAGACAGAGCCAGGTCTCATTGGTCCACAGCTGAAGCCATCACTGTCTATCTTCACAGCTGAACCTGGAACCATACTGCCAAAGAATTATTTTCCAGCCAACCATGTTGAAAACTCTCTCTCTCTCTTTCCAGAGATTTTCCTTTGAAATGACTTTGTGCTGTTATTTCTTCACATTTTCCATGAGTGAATTACAACGACTTTGACCACACCTACTTTGTCTCCATTATTAACTGGGATCAAGCTCCCTCAGTATGGCCTTATTCCTTGAAACTTTCCCAGCCTTCCAAAACATTCAGGAACCACATATTTACAAATGTGAACCTGGGGAAGGCATTTCATCCCAACTGTAAAGTTATCATTTTATTTCTGTTCTCTTTGGTATTTTACGTGGGGCTTGTCTAAGTTAAAACTTCCTCACTTTCTTCCTATCTGGGAAAGACTTTATTTCCTCCAGGATTTAAGGCTCATTTTGCTGGGTGTTGTATTCCAGGCTGGCAATCTTTGCCTATCAATAACTTGAATATTTCATTCAATTCACTTTGGGCCTACATGATTTCGTCGAAAAGCTGGCTAAGTATATATGATTTTCCATTATCTGTGATTTGAGAGTTTTCCTGTTTTTAGTATTCTCCTTTTGTCCTGTACTTTTGGCATTTTGATTAAAATTTGCCTTGGTGAAAGGTGTTGTTTGGCTTGAGTTTTTTGAAATTCCAGACTCTGGATGTGCATATCTCTCATCGCTTCCGAAGTTTTCAGTTATTTTCCAAAACAGGTTTTCAACGGGATTTGCTTTTGTTCGGAAATCCCTATCACATGAATATTTATTCAATTATCAGCATTCCATTACCAACTTTCTTTACTCTTTAAAATCTCTCCCTTTTATGTCTATATTAACTAAAATGATATGCACAGAAATCCTTTGCTCTAGTTGCCTGTAGTGGGTTATGTCTGTGATTCCAGCATTCATACAAACTGAAATATTGTAGGGGGAGGGGGAAGAAGGAAGGAAGGGAGGGAAGAAGTGAGGGAAGGAGGGAGGGAGGGAGGGAGGGAGGGAGGAAGGAAGGAGGAAGGAAGGAAGGAAGGAAGGAAGGAAGGAAGGAAGGAAGGAGGAAGGAAGGAGGGACGGAGGGAGGGAGGGAGGGAGGGAGGGAGGGAGGGAGGAAGGAAGGAGGGACGGAGGGAGGGAGGGAGGGAGGGAGGGAGGGAGGGAGGGAGGGAGGGAGGAAGGAAGGAAGGAAGGAAGGAAGGAAGGAGGAAGGAGGAAGGAAGGAAGGAGGAAGGAGGAAGGAAGGAGGAAGGAAGGAAGGAAGGAAGGAGGAAGGAGGAAGGAAGGAAGGAGGAAGGAAGGAAGGAAGGAAGGAGGAAGGAGGAAGGAAGGAAGGAGGAAGGAAGGAAGGAAGGAGGAAGGAAGGAAGGAAGGAAGGAAGGAGGAAGGAGGAAGGAAGGAAGGAAGGAAGGAGGAAGGAGGAAGGAAGGAAGGAAGGAAGGAAGGAAGGAGGAAGGAAGGAGGAAGGGAGGAAGGAAGGAAGGAAGGAGGAAGGAAGGAGGAAGGAAGGAAGGAAGGAAGGAAGGAGGAAGGAGGAAGGAAGGAAGGAGGGAGGAAGGAAGGAAGGAGGAAGGAGGAAGGAAGGAAGGAGGGAGGAAGGAAGGAAGGAGGAAGGAAGGAAGGAAGGAAGGAAGGAAGGAAGGAAGGAAGGAAGGAAGAAGGAAGGAGGAAGGAAGGAAGGAGGAAGGAAGGAAGGAAGGAAGGAAGGAAGGAAGGAGGAAGGAAGGAAGGAAGGAAGGAAGGAAGGAAGGAAGGAGGAAGGAAGGTTTTCTGTTGTGCTGGTCAGTTGTACAAACTATTTTCATTGTTGTCCTACTAATTGAAGATTTATCTAAAACATCTCTTTGATATTTTTTATGATTTATATCTCTGCTAAATGTCTCATTCATGTCCAAATTGCTCATATTTTCTCTTGATATCACTCATTGAGAACTCTGAAAATTATTTCATTCTATTTATACTGAGTTTCTTTCCCCTTTCATTGATGCCCTTTTATCACCCATTCCTTTCAGTTTTATATGGGGGATTTTTGTTGATTAGATGGGGAGTAGAATGTCTTATTTAATAGATACATTGTGTTTCTTAAAGGAAGCTGTAAAAACACAGCCTCTAGGTGTGTTTCTTATCTTGGATAAATGTCCAAAAGAATGCCTTCACATCTATACCGCAGCAATAGCTAAAGATATGACTTTGTTGTAGACAAAGACTTCCATGCACCTTGTAGCACGAATTCTATTTGGTCTTAATTAATCAAGACCTAGAAACAAATATTGGAGCTCAAGCTAAAAGATCAGAGAAGCAAAGCAACCCGCCACTGGCTCCTACTTCTACCTCAGACTGAAGTGGGCAAGATCCTGTCACCATGAATCCTCAGACTGAAGACTGAGCCTGAGACCTGTCTCCTTCTGTCTCATATTCCTCTCTAGTGCTGGGATTAAAAGCATACACCACCACCGCTAAGTCTCTACAGCTAGCTAGTATGACTGGTTTGCCCTCTGATCTTCAGGAAAGCTTTATTCATTAAAACACAAATAATATACCACTGTAGTATCTGTATTCTCAGCCTGCACAGAATGGAGTTCCGAGAGCACTAGGTGCAGCTGCCACACGATCTCATAGTGTGACATGTGAAGATTTTCCTCATATCTCTCAGTAGATGTACAGCTGACACCCAGAACTGTGGCTCTAATACCTGATTCCCAAGCCACAGTGTGTACAGGAGACCATCCCCAGGACTCTCAGTTTGAATGTGGGAGATGCCTAGCACTGTGGTCTCTGGATCCATGGGATAAAACAAGAAATTCTCTCAGTTTCACAAAATTGCGCTGAGTTGGAATCTTCAGCTCTTATAAACGTGATCTGGAAATTGAGCAAACGAAGATCCTGGGGTCCTATAAACAATTTCAACTGCTGTATGGGACTGCCACACTGCGTGATGCCCTAATGGAGCCTTGGAAACTAGATGGCATTTACTTGCGTTGTAGAGGAAATGGCCTTTGTGGAGGATGTGTGGCAGAGGCTGGGCTTTGAGGTTTCAAAAGTCCTTCCTTCCCTGTTTGGTTTTCCTACCTTGTGCTTGTGGATTGGACTGTAAATTCTTAGCTATTGCCCCAGCACCTGCTGCCATCCTCCTTTCTGTAAGGTATAAGGTCCCATTAAAGATCTTCTACAATTGGCTTGCTCGTGGTGCCTTTTCACAGAAATAGAAAGGTAACTAAGAAATCTGCCATGCTCCCCAAACTAGGAGATTTCTGTACTTCAAAATATATTTTCTTCTCTTTGGCATATGATAATGAGTTCCACTGTTCAAGCATCTTGGCTCCTTTCATCTTTAGAGTTCTGTTTTGTTTTGTTAAGATAGGTCTCACTATATAGCCCTGACTGCACTGGAATTCTCAGAGATCTGTTTACCTCTGTTCCTCAAGTAGTAGTACCAATGGCATGAGCCACCATGATCAACTCTGGTCTTTTGAAGTTAAAAAAAAAACCTTGATATCAAACTTAACAATTATGGACATTAAAATTAAAATATTTCACAAGATCAAATAAACTTGAGTATTTCATTTAACTAATTTATAACAATGTATAAGAGAAATATACTTAAATGTTAACATTTAAATTATCAAAATGATAATGGGCTTATAATTACCATTGGCATTTTTCTGGTGATGCTTCCTTAAGTATGAAGAAACTGCACAACTTTTTATTTTGAGCAAGAAATCGCTTATTACTTCCTATTTTATCACCTTGAGAGGATCAGACCATCAAATTATTGGGTTTTTTTATACCCAAATTACCTAGAATAATTCCTTTCACATGGGCATGCATTCCAGATGCATTTAGTTGAACAAAATTTATAATCACAGCTATGTTAGCAATTAATTTTTTAAAAATAAATGAATGACATATTTAAACAAAGAATGTATTGAAGAAACACAAGTAACAACCAGTTCAATAGTTCAAGGCAACAGGAAAGAGATAGCAATTCCATGGAGAATTTAATGTGTCAACGTTTTACACATTAATACAAAAGCACCTTATATATTCGCCACAGAAAAGAGGGTAATTTTCCAAGATCATAAAAAAAGCTCTGGAGAACCTGATGCCACTTAGGGGGAAACACATCTGAGAGCTACACTGGCTGATTGTGCAGGATCTCCTATTCGTTGTATGCTTCCCGTAGATTTCTTAAAGTAAGTGACTGGTACCTTGGTTAAGGATGCAAAACATTCTAGAACAAACGTAATGACTTCTGCCCTAGAAAATGAGCTTCAGAATCTCAGGTTTTGAGTTTTGTCCGTGAAAACAAGAGAGGTCAAAAGTTCAGAGTCTGAAACTGGGTTAAGTCTTAGAAGACGCTTCCTTTTCTAATATTTCTATTATATATATATTTCTACTATATATAGAATATATAAAAAATATTTTTTTCTAAGTGGGTTTTACAGAATTTTGAAAATTGTCACTCATTCCACCTTCTACTTCTCCATAACTTGTCTCAGAAAAGTGAAAGCAAATCTGTGATCCAGGGCGAATAAACATAAGTGATATGGACATGCTACCTCAGTTTGCTCACTCATTTCAACCACACAACAGCCCACTGGATGCAGGGCATGATAAGTCTTTTTCAAGGACTCGGCTGTTTCTCTGACTAGATATTTCAGAATGTATATTCATGCTCTTACATGGAAAGCTCTGGAAGCTGCTTACACATTTATTCTCGGGAATCAGAAAAGAAATTCATTTAGGGATGGTAGCCAACTGTTATCTTAGCACCCAAGAGACTGAAGCAGGACAATTTCCTCAAATTTGGGACCAGTCTGTGTCTTGAGGCTAATCTGTGTTTCATAGACAATTGAACTCAGCCCGGGATACAGTGTGATGCCCTATCTCAAGAAAACAACTAAAAGAAAACATACTTTCCATTTAATTTGTATCTCCATATTCAAAATAGACTGCATCCTTAGGTTATCAGCTTTATCACTTAAGAAATAAGTGGATATCTCTTTGAAATTACCAAATAATATCTTCAGCATCATGAAGGACTTTCTTTGTGTTTGAGACATGGTCTTGGATTATTATTATGGAAATGAGAAGATGGAGAATGTGAGAGTACTTTAGTTTGAGTTAGATCTGTCCTAAAATGGTAGAATATGTGAGAAGGGATGAGTAAACAGTGCCATTCATTTGTCTCTTCAGAGACAGATTTCTTAAATATTTCTGATGAAGAAGGATACTTAAAAGAAATCCCACACTATCTCAGAGTTGAGTATAATAGAGGGTTGTTTATTTAAGGGTAGACTCACAGATCACAATCCTCTGCAACCGAATCCCACAGCCAGAAAAGAGGCACGATGCATGCTTTACATTGGCATAAATAGTAAAAGAGACCACACCCAAGTAGGTGGGTAATTTAAAGGCTACTGGCGGTAGGAATTCCTACAGCACCCTAAAAGCATATATAGCTCAAAAACTATCTCCATGATAGCACAATGATGCTTCTGGAAACCTCATAATGTTAATAAATATTTACAATAAAAGTTCAATTGGTATAATGTGAACTGATTACATTTCTTAAAATGATCCATGTTAATGCCACTTTTGCATTGCCCACTGGTGAGTGATTCAGATTACATACATACAAGTATATGTATGTATATATATATATATATATATATATATATATATATATATATATCACATAACTTAATAATGAAATCTACCATCAATTTCTTTGAAATCTTGGAATGAAACACAACTGCAAAATAATTGTGTTATGGAACTGATCTATCAAATCCCCTTCCATTACTATCCAGCTCTTACCAGAACGCTTTCCCGTTTGATTAATAATCTTTCCTCCTTCCTAATTCAGAACACGGCTTCCCTCAGAAATTAAGTTTATGGACTGCCTTTGACCTGCTCTGTACTAGATAAAAATAAATGTCAATGCACTGAAATCCAGAGGTCTATTCCTTCAGCATTGTGTGTGTGTGTGTGTGTGTGTGTGTGTGTTGGCACAAAGTAATGATAAAGAAAGATAAAATGACACTTTAAACATCTCACTGTAGTTTTTCTAACCTAGCCTGAAAGATGTTGTGAAGTACATAAAATTACCAGAGCCCAAGAATTCACTCAAAATTCCTCAAAAAGCAAACCAAAAGAAATATTCACTCTAAAATGTCTTAGATTTGTGTAACCTTTTATGATCATCCTCTAGAATTCATAAAATCAAAAAGAATTCTTTGTCTTCTTTCATTTTCTTCCATAGTTACTACTTGCTTTGTTCTGTGCTTGTGTTAAGAAAGGCAGAATCAAAATGCTCTAGTTTGCTAAAAACAACCATCGATATTGTCAAACGAATTGTTCTCATTGTTAAAGAGGCATAACAACATAACACCAAAAATCTCAACAATGAATAAAATGTATTTGAAAAAGAAAATCCATGAAGCTTTAAAATTTGAAAGAAAAGCAATAAGGATTTTTTAATCTTTCAAATATGCCACCACCGTATACAATACCCAAAATAGTGTCTCAAAGTAAGGTAAGAAAGGCAATTGGAAAGATGGCATTGAATAAGCTGCAGAAAACATGGTATATGTATTACACTTTCTGTTCAGAAATTAAAAAAAATATATATAGTTTTTTCTTCTCCCTGATAATCTATAGATAGAACAACATTTCCTTCAATCCAAAATATTTCCATCCCCTTAAGTTTAGAAGCCTACGAAAAAATAATGGTGATAGTGGCATAAGTGGGTATGAACCTGTACTTTCATTGTGGGTTTTAATATGAACTCTCACCATGTCTGGTTCCATGTTCTCAGACAGATACCTTAATATTCCTCAGATTATGATTGCCTTCTCACTCCAAATATACAGAAATAGAAGCTTATAAGTTTTATTCCCAAGTTTATATGATGCCCAGCCAAACTGCAATTTCCATTGAACTATAAATTCTCTGCCCTGTTGAAGTCATTATACCACAAAATACCTGACAATGATCATAATGAATATTCTTTCTGTGTATGAAGTTATTAGTCTAGAGTCACATCACACACTTGTAATTGCTATTATTGTAAGTTCATTTTTGGTGACTTTGGCTGGAGGAGATGGTTAAGGGTGTGATGTGGAACACTAGAAACATGGAAAAAATATTGGCGTTGGTTAATATGGGGAGTAATCCTTGTGAAAAATAAGTGGAATCAATTATAATGATGAGATTATTTAAGGCTTAACAAGCTGTCACAAACATATCCAGAAAACATGGTGTGACTGTATGCTCACATAGTTTTACCTGAAATATAGTAATTGTGATTCATGCACACACATGAAGCTAGGGTACACATGAAGTTACTATGCTTTAGCCAGCATCTAAGGAAATTTTTGTTTTGGTGAAGACAGACTCTGGGTAGAAGAGTTTTGGCAACCAGAGTGGAAAAAATAAAAGAGAATTTAAATCTCCCATACTAGATTTGACCCAACAAAAACTAAATCTAGGAAAACAAAATGAATTGCACAAGGCAATTCCATGGATGATGATTCAATTTACATTAGGTTAAATTAGATCCTTCATATAAAAAGTGCACTGTCTAAAGAAAAATAACTGTATATGAGATTGAAGTGTATTTATCTCATTAGAGTTATTATTTGTTACATGATATCCCTTCCTTCATCTGGGAAGAATTCACCATAAGTTTGTACTGTATGAGTTGATGTTTCCTTCTCATGTCCTTTAGAAGTGCTTTAGAATATGCCACTTCAAGTAATATTGCTAGAAGTACAAATTATAATGATAAAGTTATAATATTTTTAAACCACATTTATAGTTCATTTTACTATTATCGAGAACATAAGACATAATTTACTTGAATGGAAGAAGACCCTTTCACATTCATTTATAGCTGAACCACCACTTAAATATTATTTATGTTGTTGTGGTTTCCTCCAAGCAGAGAAATAGCAAATGCTATTATTTAAAAAAATTATTACCTTCACTGTTAAAATTATGATTACCCAAACATCATTTTTGTAAAAATGAAGAAGAATGGCAAAAGCCATGATATATGTCCCTTTATTTAAACAGCATCCTCCAGTAATTGCTTGCTGAGTGACTTTAAGGGCTTGATGTAATGTTGCGAGCAGTGTAAAATTTGCACAGAACATAAAGCCTTCACCTCCTTCATATCAATACTTCAAATAAAGTCATGAAGTTTAAGAAGTTATAAAGATGACTATCCTCATATATATGGCTTTAAAATTGTTGGTGATTTTAGGTAATTGAATGAGTGGATCAAGGAAAGTGGAATTGCATATAAAATGTTGTAGTGTATATATTTTCCATTATTATTTATGATAGCTTTCTTACGTGATACCTTTTATGGAAGATAGATAAAATATAGGCATGTTAACACTGAAACTATGCTTTCATTTTATGTGGACAGCAATTTGTCATCTCTAGCTCAATAAGGTGTTAGGGACGTTCTGAGGCATATTGATTCTGGGTGTCACTGCATGAAATAAAATTCATTTGTCGAGTAACACTTGACATCGTCCATAAGACAACATTTTTTTGCAGAATTTTTTTTAAAGTTGTGTTTCTGTAATCTTTATAATTATTTCTGAAACATCTATGTAATTTTCTATGACATTGAACAACTAACGCTCATTAGAAAAATAGAAAATTCAGTAAAGAACAATCCTGTATCTATAAACAAAGACTAACTGTGGTCAAATGTTCAGTTGGATTACCTTAAATATTCTTATATATGTATCTGAGAGTTTAATGAAAATACATATAAGTTTAATGCATAAAAGAGGAAACTGACACACATTCCACACATTTTAGGCTAGAGACAGCCATTTCCATGATCCTTGTGGCATGCCATTACCTGCCTCTAATTGATGATTAAATCATTATAGAATACTTTTCTCCAATTCATTAGATGTTTTTTTAAAAACTCATATAAAATATTTAAAATAAATTGATGATTATTTATCCTATTATTATATCATGTGTGCTTTGGTTAACACCATATGAAAGAGAAGAACTAGACCCACAAGTATGGAGCAAAATATTTACAAGTCATATATGCACTAATGGATTTATTTTTAGAGTGCAAGAAGAATTCTTACAACCCTAAATGAAATGAACAAATTATGCCATTTAAAAATGATATACGGATCAGAGCATCCAGGACAGTTCTGCATCAGAAAGAACCCTATGCACTATGGGACACACCTGGATTTGGGGTCACTTAAATCCTAGTCATGAATTTGAACTGCAGAACATCCATTCTTCCCAATGAAGCCTACACAATGCAAGGGCTAGACTAATGCAGCCTATATTCCCAGCAACCTTTGTCTATCTTCACTACCTGCCCTCTAGTCTCAGGCTTCATGCCTTTTACCATGTTGGAGCTCACAGTGTTTCCCAGTGCCATGAAGAAATGTGAGCCCAAGTGGGACAGTGTGGTGGTTCATCTGCCTCATTACTGGCTATGGTGCAGACCTCAATTTATCCTTGAGAACATGAAGGTCACTGTACCTATGAAATTCAGATATTACTCAGCTTAGATTGTCTAGCGCTTGCCTTTTTCGATATTGCTTCAACTTTGAACAGTAGACTATAATGAAAGACCCAATTCCCTGTCAGCAGGATAAGGTAATAAGAATGATAATTTACCAGCAATTTAGTACTGTGTTGGAGAAACACACAACTAGAGAGATGTCAGTGGTCCTCCCTCTATGAGCATATGTGTAGATAAATCCTCTGTAACAACCTTAGTACTAATGGAAGACACACAGTCTAAACATTTTTCTTTGCTAAGTAGTACCACGTATGAATAGTTAAAGTGTTAATCACAAATGTACCTTAGAATTAGGCAGCCTGTATGTACATGATTGCGAATCCTAACCTAGTGTTTGCTGGTCTAGGGAAGCTATGAGCTCAGGACACAATGCAATTTGACATCACTGATTTTTATAGATATAGCATAGAAGCAGAAGCTGGTCAGTTCATGACTGTATCCCTGTCAGGTAGAATCCTGCAGTGTATCACCACAGAGCAATAATTCTGTATGAGGCAATCAGGTAAACCTTAACCCCAGAGTAAGACCTGCAGAAACATGTCCCTCTCTCTGATACTCTAAACACGCACTAACCAAATGTTTGACATACGGTTGCTTTTTTGAGCTGAAACAGTCAGAAACAAGCAATAGGAGGGCCTAGCAAATCTGGACCTGACTGACATCTAGAACTAGAATGGTGTAAATTAAGGACAGAGAAAAATAAACAGCCTCCTTAAAATTTCTAGAAAAATAAAATAGAATCAAATGATCCTCCAGGTGCTAAGAGTATATTGCACACCTGTAAACATCAGATTTTTTTTCAGGAAACCATGGCCTCATTAAGTATTCAAATTTAGATCCCAGATGGGGGCAGGGGTCAGTTTTCTTCAATGGAGTAATATTATGCACATATCAATTACACTCCAGGACAGGCCCTATAGCCAGGAGTAGTGAGCCAACAAAAATTGGATCTTTTTTTTTTTTTCAAGAGAGGGAGAAAACATGAAGTCGTGTGTATATATAAGTGGGGGAGAATCTGAGAACATGTAGGGACAGGAAATAATATATATTACATATTGCATGAAACTCAGTATATTATATGAAATGTACTGTACTAAGTTCTCAAAAAGTAATCAAGACCTTTTTTTTTTTTTTTTTTTAATGAAATGCTAGAAACTGATTCGGGTGTTGGGAACTGTGAATCCCCAGATCCTGAAACAACTTGTTTCTCCCTGATCTGAGTGCCTACAGCTGCTCTGAGCACGAGACCCTCAGGAGTTTCTGACGGCAGGAGAGTGGTTTCTGGTGCATTTGGCTGGGGTGTGGTTATCTCTATATAATCTGCCCCTGAACACAATAAAGGGGGCATTCTTGGGGGCATTCCTGTTTCAAGGATGATCTCCTCCTCCTCCTCCTCCTTCCTCTCTCTCTCTCTCTCTCTCTCTCTCTCTCTCTCTCTCTCTCTCTCTCTCTCTCTCTCTCTCTCTCTCTGTGTGTGTGTGTGTGTGTGTTTCAATCTCCAATCCCTTGCCCGGCTCGCAAACTGTATGGAGGCACATAGAGCTCAGACAAGCATCTTGTGCCACAATCAGGCAGAATCATCAGGAGAAAATCATCAGGGAATTTATAACGATTGCTTTAAGGAAATCCAACGGAGAAACACTGCCTATTTTAACAGGAAAAAAAAAACCCATAAAGAGATGAAAGCAATAAAAAACTGAATAAGTTATTGAATTAAAATTAAAGTGAAATTAAAATACAACTGTAGGCATCAGTATTAGGACAAAGAAAACAGAAGGAAAAATAAAATAGTGACCTTAAAGCCAAAAAAGAGCAGAGACTTAGTACTCCGTATAAGAGCATTGCACAGTAGTCAAAAGAACAAAAGTTTAGTAAGCTAGAGTCAAGAAAGATATAAGAATGCTAAAGGGGTAAAAATTAATTCAAAGAAATATTAATAGAAACTTCCAAACCTAGAGAAGGAAATTGATATCTAGTAAGGAAGGTGAAAGATTATCATGCACATAATCTAAATCTACCAAAGATGTCTTATAATCAGATTCTCATGGGTGAAAGATATAAAAGATTCTTAATCACAAACCATTTTGGGGAGCCTCTGTTGACCTGATACCCAAATTCTTGGCAGAAACCTTATAGACCAAGAAAGAATGCCATGAAAAATTCATGGTACTGGAGGAAAATTCTAGCAACCAAAACCAATACCTATCTAAACTATCTTTTAGCAATAATGAGAAGATAAAGACTTTGCCAGATAAAGGTAGAGACACTATATCTTCACCACATCTATTCTATAATAAACGTTGAAGAAAATCTTTAAGCTAAAAGAAGTGAACATTAATGAGTAAGACAATATCAAACAATTATATCAAATCAGTGTAGTTATACAAATTCAGATTATCCTAATAGTGCAAGTAAACACACACAACATTCATACTTTTATCCAGTATTAATAAATCTAAGTGGAGAAAAACTCCACAATAATAGTTGGCAACTTTCAACTCCTTGCTATCGCAGTGAACATATGATACATAATATTTTCCAAGAAAATTAGTGTGGGACTGCATTTTGGCTAGGAACTCCAAAATTCACCTTTATTTTCTCACTAGATCATTGAACATTACTCATGTATATGATATGTCATTCACTATTTAGGATTTCACAAAATAAAACTGTATTGAAATAATGTTGAGTATTTTGGGGGCCTAAATACAAGAAATTTTGGAATCAGCATCAAGAAAAGTCCTGAAGGTGGGCACCCAAACAGTGGAGGCGGGGAGGAGGCAGAAATTTTTAATAATAAAAAAAAAAGTGAAAAGGAAAAAAAAAAGTTCTGAAAACTATACAGATTCATGGAAGTAAAAACAATTAGAGGATAATGAAAGAATACACAAATATTATTAAAATGTTTCTTAAAACAAAAATGGAGAAAAAACACAAGTACATGCAAAAACCTCTGAGATGCAGCAGAAGCGGTGCGCATTGGAAATTTAGACACATCAGTGCTCACAATGGAAAAGTAGAACAGGTTCCAATAGATAACTTGCATTTCAAGAAAGCAGAAAAATGGGAACAATCTAAGCCCAAAATGACAATAAATAAATAAATAGTCAAATTAAAGCAGACAGAAGAAATGAAGACAAAAAGTACAACAGAAAAATCAACAGCAAGAAAAAGCTGTCTGGGGAGAAGTAGAATGGGCACCTAGACTAGAAAGAGAAAAAGTAGAGATGAAAAGAATAATATTATAGCTGATAAAACCCAAATCAAAAGCTTTGTTGGGAATTATGGTGAAAATTATATTCTAATACAATTGAAAATGAGGACGAAACAGAATAATTTCTGGATACATAAACGTTCTTTCAAGAATGGATTATGAAGAAGCAGAAAAGACAAAAAGACTCATAACAAGCAACAAGAATTAGCAGTAAAAGACTTCCCATGAAAGAACAGATACACTCATTGCTAAATTCCATAAAGCATTTAAAGATCTGGATGAGCATTCTCCTTTTGTTATTCCAAAAGATAGAAGAGGAAGGGGTTCTTCAAAACACATTCTCTGAGGCCAGCCTTCTACTGATAGCAATCAAATAAAAGCAAATGGTAGGTTGGGCTGGCTCACTCCTGTCTATTAGAAATCAGATGCTAAGACAGGAGGACTGTCAAATGCTCTAGGTCAACCTGAGCTATAAAATGAGTTCCAGATCAGGCTGGACTACTAAGTAAAGAAGAAAAGCAGGCAGAAAGGCAGGCAGGCAAGGAAGGAGGGTGCTGGGGATGGGAGGAAAAGGGAGGAGGAGAAAACGAATAGACCATATGTTTGATAATGTATATGCAAATATCTTCAAAAAATAATACTGGTAAATTAAAGGTATTAGATTTTTTTTTTTTTTGAGCCAACAATCATCTCCCAAATCATGACACGGAGACTTAATAGTACTGAATGCATGGCCTTAGCTTAGCTCTTATTTTAATGTTTCTCTTTTGCTATGTTTTGCCTCAGGGCTTTTAGCCTTTCATTCTTTCTGTATATCTTACTTTCTGCTGTCTCCATATGTGGCCGGCTGGCAGCTGCCTGGCTTCTGGCCCCAGGCATGTCCCCCTCTTTCTCCTTGCTCTCTTCTTTCTCTTCTCTTAGGAGACTAGATTTCTCCTCTAACTTTTTCTTTCTGCCTGTTAGCCCTGCCTATTCTTCTCCTGCCTAGCTATTGACTATTCAGCTTTTTATTAGGCCAATCAGGTCTCATAGACAGGCAAGGTGAAACAAGAGCAACACATCTTTCCAAAGTTTTAAAAACTTCAACATAAACAAATATGACACACCTTTACAGTTTGTGTAATATTTCACAGCATAAACAAATGTAACACATCTTTGTCCAGTTAAAATGATATTCCACACCAAATGCATCAGCATATTAAAAGATTATTAATTAAAGATTTAAAAAAGTATTCACCATGATCTAGTTATAGACATTCTAGGCATCCAAAGATGACTTAGTAGACAAATATCCATAAATGAGAAACATCTTGTCAACAAAATTCATTACAAACCATATATACCTTTGAATTTGTACAGAGAAGGCATACATCAAGATTTAACATGTTCTGTGCTAGTGAGAAGACTCCATCATTTTAGTGTTTGTTGCATAAACATGAACAACTGCATTCAGATACCAGCCCCAATGTAAAAAAATATGTAAAGGGAGTTTTTCTGTAACTACCGCTGACAAGCAGGTATGTGTGACTCAGTAAGCTCTAGGCTCAGTGGGAGACCTTAAACTCGGACTTACACACACGCAGATGCACCATCTCAAAAGTACATATAAACATGTTTTATTAAGATTTGACATATGATAGAGAAAAATATTTAATGAATTAGACATACCAGAAATATACTCTGACATAAAAAATACCATATATAAAATTCAAAAGCTAACAATATATTCAATGGAGAAAAGTTAAAATTTTCTCACTAAGACCTATAACAAAACAAGAGTAAACACTTTTGCACCTTTGATTCAACATACTATAAGAATGTCTGTCTGGATCATATAAGCAAGAGAAAAGAATAAAGGAAACAAAATTCAGAAAATGTAAAGTTAAGTAGTCACACTTCGCAGGTGACATAAAAGACTTTACTGAGAACCCATTAGAATAAATGAATTCAGCAACATTTCAGAATACAAATTAACATGCAAAAATAAGTATAGTTGTTATATACCAATAACAAATTTGATAAAATTAGTGCAGAAATCAGACTCAGACCTGGAGAAATGGCTCAGCAGTTAAAAGAACTGGCTGCTCCTCCAGAGGACCCAGATTGAATTCCTAGCACCCACATGGCAGCTCACAGCCATCTGTAACTTCAGTTTCAGGGATTTCAACACTGTCTTCTGGATTCCAGAAGCTCTGTATGCACATGGTGCATAGACAATACATATAGTCAAAATATTCATGCACATAAAATAAAAAGAAAAACAAAATCTGATTAATAATAGCTGCAAAAACATATATGTAGATATGTATTTGATCAAAGAAAAATATGTCTACAATAAAGATTCTACAACATGATGTAAGAAATTGGAATTGAACATGCAGAAGTATACACACACACATACACACACTAAAACTATGTTATTCCCCAGGGTTACAAGAATCATTATTGTTAAAATGTCCACAGTAGCCAAAATAAATTATGTACTCAAGGCAAAACCTTATAAAATTACAGAATTTTTTACAAAACTACTAGGGAAAAATTCTAAAATTCATATTGAAACACAGACACACACAGCCAAAAATGTTGTTATCCTGATCAAAATGAACAAAAACAAGAGATATTATTTTATTTGACTGGAAAATAGCATGGTATTGGAATGAAACACACACAAACCAATAGACTGTGATAGACTCAGCAATACACCCACACATATATAGCCAAATGAGTATTAACAAAGATACTGAGAACACTCATTGGATAAATAACAATCTTTTCAAGAAATTTGTGTTAGGAAAATTGAACATGTAAATGCAACATGTTTTTTCCCTATAACTCAGCACTTTGACAGATAAATTCAAATTGTATTCTACATAACACCAAACTATGACACTATAAGACAATGGGAGACATTTCAAAAGAATAAGACCAAAACACATGAAGTAAAAGCTAAAATAATTAGGCAAATTGGTTACATTAAAAGATTCTGCACAGTGAACAATCAACAGAGTACAGGGACCCTGTGAAGAATGAACAAAAATATTTATAATGTCAATATCTGACAAGGGCTTGGTGTCTAAAATATATAAGAAATTCAAATATCTAGTAGTAAAAAAATAATCCAATTAAAAATGAACAATAGATCTTTCAAATAGACAATTTTCAAAAGAAGACCATATAAATACTGAGCAGTTAGAGAATAATATGCTTATTATCACTAATCATCACTGAAGTGTCAATCTAAATCATCATGAGATATTCTTCAGCTCAAAAGTAATGGACAGCCAAGCAAAAATAAATGGAAAAAGCACCGGTAATCTGAAAAAATGGGAATACTGGCACACTGTAGGTGAGAGTGGAAATTAGTTTGACCACTGTAGACAACTTTATGGAATTCCTCTGTATTAAAATAAAACTATAATATAGCCCAGTAACTACATTCCTAAAGTCAGAATACAAATGCCACCGCCAGCGAGATTGCTAAGCATGCTGACCTGAGTTCAATCCCTGAATTGCACTTACAGATGAAGTAGAGAACTGCAAGTCAGCCTCCAACCAGTGCACTTCGCTGTGACACAAATTCTCCTACACATGCGCATAACCTAAAAACGGTGACACAAGCAATGAACAAAAAGAAAAAGAAATGCCATGTGCAGGAAAATAAAATATTTAGCAAAATAAAGCAAACCAGAAAGACAGTGGTCACGTATTCTATTACCACAAAACAGCTGAGAGAGGAGGACGTGGAAGAGAACAGAAATGCATCCCTGAATGTCGAGGAGTGGGAGATGGAACCAAGGTAGAGGGAGAAGTGGAAGAAATGGATGGTAGTGTGTGTGATACATGTGTGTGATGCATGTGTGAGTGTGTTTGTGTGTGCATACAAAGTATGAATCTCACTAAACTATACAATTAACATATGTTAACAAGACAATTGCATTTAAATGGTTGCACAAATACCAGAAGGTTAATATCTTAAATACATTGATTCTGAATCCTAGAAGAAAGCACCTGCCTCTAAATATTTACTCTCTCTCCGTTTTAGGAAGAAGAAAAAAATCTAGTTCTCCATAGTAAAGTCTTGAGTATTTTTTATTACTGTTATAGCTATTTTGTATTTTGATGTTTTGTTCTTAGTTGTTTTTTCATTTATTTATGCTTTGTGGTGATAGGTTTTGTCCATATTGAATCTTATTTATGTTAAATTTATATTTTGTATAACTTCTAAACTAAAAAGTAAACGTTGATTTTTATTAAAATTTAAAATGGCAATGATTTACTTGAGTCATACTCATCATTTGTCGGTCTAAAATTTTATTCCCTTCAGGGTAACTTATCCTGATTACCTGTATATAAATAGCTTCAGAATGTACACTAGAGGTTCCAGGTGAGAGCCTCGTGTATGAGCTTTGTATGAGAACCCTGCTTTTCAGTAGTGGGACTAGATTGACTGTTTACCTTGAAGTTTTCTAATCTATTGCTAATGTAGGCAAAGCTTATTAATAGGTGGGTTTAAAAGCTCTTTTTAATGAAGGGAGACGGCCAGTGGTTTCTATCCCTCTTCTGAGTGCAAGACCTTCTATGTCTACAGGAGCCGCAGTCTTCTTGGTCAAAGAGTACATCTGAGCCATGGTCATTTATGTCTGGGCTCTTGCTCACCACAAATAATGGTTGACACGCTGAGGCTGATGTTCTCAGATCCACAGTAGGCTGTCACTTCTCCTGAAATAATGAGCTAGTTGTTATTAATTTATTACTTTGTTTTTTGTCATGTGTCCAGTTTTATTCAACTTGTACATTCAGTTTGATTGTGGGATTTGAATTCAATAAATCCAAGCTTTTTTTAAATTTCTAGAGTTGGATCATTATCTATTTGTTTAAAGTCTGCTCTAATAAAATTAGTGAAGTAAATTTTTACAAAGTATATTTATACTCTATATAATTGCCTTAATCATCTTTGGAGCACATACAAGAAAATTCATGGTGAATATTGTAGAAAAATGGGTGACTCTAAACTTTATGAAATTGTTTGGGTACAAATGTTACTTACAGCAGGAAAACAGAACCAGAAAGTTCTGGATTTACCTAGAAGGGTATTACAGACCATACAGGTCATTGTAGTCTAAGTCTACTGCACAGCTGGTTAACAATGGGACTATAAAGGACATCCTGTAGCCTAACAGACCCAGAAATAATTCTTTTGGGAAGAGAGTGTGCAGATACCTTCAAATGTGTGGTGTAAGAGAGGTTTTCCTTACAGAAAAGTGACCTTCTGCTTACAATGTTTTTGTAAGTCAAAGGAGAAGAAAAATGACTTAGTGATCTAGGTTTAACTAATGGCAGCTAGTATTGCTAAATAGTGAACAAATCAGGCTATAGACTTCTTTTTTCTAAAAGCATATAAAAATGTTTGAGTTTAAACTGAAGACAAGGAAAAGTCTTCTGTTTATGTTAATTAATAAAAAATACAGCTCAACCAAGCACAAAGTCTACATATTTATTCCAAAATAGCTTTTTACATAGTTAACCAAAGCAAGAACCTGAAGGTATTCAAAATGGTAAAGAGATGTTATTTCTTCAATCTGTCTTAGTAAATGATATTGAAATTTATGACCTCATAACTTGTAACTGATACAATTTTGCAAAAACTGTAAGACACAGTTGTTAGCTAAAAGATATGCTTAAAAGAATAAGTAAACAAATATCCTATCACATATTACAGGAAGCATTCATCTTTCTATGTCATTTTATTACTATCTTTAAAGTTTGAATTTGGCAGATTGTTGCAAACACAATAAAGGCTGTTAGGAAATAAATCTAGTAATTATAGTGTTTTTAAAGAAGATATTCTTTTCCTTAAGAATTCAAAATCCAAAAGCAAATCAAGTTAGCAAATACTTAATTGCATCCTGATGTCAAAGAAAAAAAAACTAAAGTAATGCCAGAAATATAAAATGATACACATAGCTGGGGAATACATGGAAAACAGAGTTAGTTAGAGAGAAACACTGCTTAGGAAAATAACATTGAATAAGAGTTTTCCAAACACAGAAGGGAGAAAGTAGACTAAGAATAAAAAAAGCACACAAAACCTTGAAAGACTTGAGGACTAAAAGTGTGAAAGAAGGATGAGAGATGGGGTTGATGTACCTCAGGGGCACAATGCTCCAGCAGGGAGTGGAGATTAGGGAAAGATTGCAAGGATGCTGGTTAGAGTGTTTGGATTTAACAAGGTTTCGAGAGAATTCATATGTAAAATCGTATCCCGGGCCACAGCCTAGGATTTTCCTAATGTGGTAATACGAATGCAGCCTTTCTAGGGTTCAGAGTGTGAGAGTCACAATACAGGGCACTCAGAGAGCAGTAACTGACATGGGGACTTGAGTATCCCTCAGAGCGAACACAGAATTTATGTGAGAAAGACCAATGGCATCACTTTTCTTTATCTCTAAATGGTTTTAAAAAGTGTTTGAGAAAATTGGAAGACCACTTTTAAACTGGAGAGGAAAACAGTAATTTACCAACCTGCCCATGGGTTGGGGAATGGCTACCTGTCCTTTAGATCCTAATGAAGAGAACATGGAGTGAACAGAGAAAGTAGGCTGTGGGTTTCAGTGCACAGCTACCCTGCAGACTCACTGCCATCTACG
This sequence comes from Chionomys nivalis, assembly GCF_950005125.1. Classification (NCBI taxonomy): domain Eukaryota; kingdom Metazoa; phylum Chordata; class Mammalia; order Rodentia; family Cricetidae; genus Chionomys; species Chionomys nivalis. Next base: position 35,077,012 of record NC_080099.1, read on the forward strand.
TGACATGGCAGAGCTTTCCACATGTGCATCATTCATAACAAAAGCAAGTCTCACCTACGACGAAGAGTCTAAATCCTAAAGTTACAGCCAAACAAAAAAGCTCTTAGACCAAGTAGATGAGACAATGGCTTTCAACAAGCAAATTATATTTATAACCTTAGTTGTCAATAACTACAAAGTGCTATTCTTGAGCACAATTCTAGTTTAATGAATAAGAATGGATGAGTCGAAAGCAGCTGCGTCACCAAAAAGCCCACAGTAGCCAGGGAGGTGACTCATGAAAGCTATGTCCCGAAGTATTCTGCACAATTTTGGGGCACAATATATATTAGATACTGCTCCCTAGAGTTGTTATTGATAATAAACCCTTGAAGAGGGAAGTTTGTGAATCTTGTAAACTTCAAGCACTTCCTGTAAATGTAAATTTTGTTACCTCTTCCTTCCAGGAGGGAATGTTCCAAACCTGAGGAAACAGCTAAACCACAGTTCTGGATTTATATACCAATCATCTCATTGAGCTCAAAAGATATAGATAGCTACTGATAGAGATATATAAATAGATATTTGTAATCATGTATTTGCTTTCCTGTTTTACTGAAAACCACCCTAGCTTTCTATTGTTCACACAATTTCTAAAAAAAAATAGATTAATATAACAATATTTCTATCAGTTAGGACCAGTTTCAAAAAATATTTTCCACTGAGGAATCCTTATTACATGTGCATGGCTATGACTTCATGATACTCTAGGCATTAATAATTCTTTTAAAAACCAAATAAAATGATAATGAAAAGACACAAGTTTTGAACTTGCCTAATGCTACATTTCATCTATAGACTATTTAGATGTAGAATATATTCTTTCAACAAGAAGAGATCAGTTCAGTGACATTACATTAAATAAGATTTATTCCCTTCTTTAATCACTATTCAAGTAATACTTTGCATAAATACAAAACCATCTGAAATACTGATGACCTCTTTTGTAGTAATGGAACAGCTGAGGACTGCACTTTGCCCATGCGTACTCTAAAGATTTCTTATTTTTAAAATTTAAGTATCAGTGTTGTATTGGTCTTTAGCTTCAAAAACCTGCCTGCCATTTACTGGCCATGTCTAATTAATAAATTCTGTTAGAAGTTTCCTTAGAAGAGAAGATTTTGCTTTACAGAATGTCTATAGTATTAGGGAAAAGAGTAAATAATTAAAAAAACATAAGACTTGTTAAAATTACAGGGTGGGAATAAGTTCCAGGTATAATTTTCTTCAAAATAAGAATCATGCCTTATAGCATTCAACTTATCTTATTTCCTATTAAATTACTTTGTAATGAATAACGAAGAACTAACTGACTTATATTTGCTTTATAGTATCTGTGGACTTGGGATGAGAAGGGTCCCTGTGGTGTCTGTATCTATAATAGCCATAAATAGCAGGGTAGGTGGAGTTCCCAAAGAACGCTGTTTACAAGGATGAGTTGACCCTCAGAGCAGATGCATGGTTGCTGGCATTTTGGAGATACCATTTCTGGCACCTTAAACTATACATCTATATCCTACGTTTCAGCAAATGCCAACATATTCCCGTTAAAAGTTTCCCTATGATGGTCTCAAACATGGAAGGATGGCCCACCACTCTCAGTGAGGACAAGGAGTAAGAGGGAATAACTACAAATACAAGGAAGTTAGTCCTTGACCACAGAAACTGAAGAGACCATCTCAGTTAGCTTCCTCTGCTTGTACTATGGGTATTCATCACCTGGTAAGTGTGACACTAGGAAATAAAATGTTAACTCTATATTTTACATTACTATGTTGGGAAGTGTCAGTCAGACCTAGTCCATGAAGGACTAAGTAAGGAGATCATGCTCTCAACACTTTTCTTTCATTTGAACTATTAACCTTTCATTCTTTCTAGCAGTGTCTATAATACAAGAAAGGTGGTGTCATGATCCAATACCTCCCAAAAGATTTTATGCAAGAATGCCACCTAAAATACATGTCTTATTTTTCAAAAACTTTAGGTAAATATTAGCATCCAGTGACTTCCTATCGATCTGCAAAATTCATAAAATTCTCCTTTTTATTGAGGAATTAATCATGTGATCGTAAGTAGAGCTTTAGTCTTGCCAATAAAGATGCTAATAAGAAATTTTATGTAGAATTATATTGAGCTGGGTTTTTCTGCCATTTGCTTTACTTTGCAATTCTTTGTATATCCTATGTTTTTGATAATTTTTGGAACATAGAATTCACTTCCAACACGAGTACCCTTTTAAAAATGAATCCTTACCATATTATTCTGACCAGCTTTTTATTTTCCTGGTGTATGTATCCATTGTGTGTGTGTGTGTGTATAATAGGAAAAGAGAGCACAAACACACATGCAGGTGTGGACACACACACACAAATCTGCATGCATGGTCATTAGTCATTTTTGCACACAAAGGAATAAGTACATTATAAAATAAATCACTATAGACTTATGATATGAATATGGCCAGCTATGTGAGTTCCAGACCTTCACCTGTTAAAAAATAATGCAAAAGGAATACATATTTCTCCTTCCACCCCTTTTTTACTGAAACATAAAGATATAAGTAACACACACGTATGGTAAAATTTATGCAATGAGTATGCAAATCCATGAGATTCTGTAGAAACTGTGAAAGAGAAATTAAAGAGGCTTGGCAACATCAGTTCTTTTGAAAGTATGGGAGGAATATACTTTCTGATGCTAAAGAACAGATTTGGCAATACAAAAAGACTTGTAGCAATATTTGGCAATATGAAAAGACACGTTCTAGACAAGATCTACCAAGAAAGTAAAAATTCAATTACATATGAAAAACCATCTAAAGGTCAAAAAGAAAATGAAGCCATAAGAAATGTCAAAACGTAAACTAAAGAGTGTTTCCAATTTGTGCCCCTTCTATGTATTTCTTATATCTTAAGTATACAGAACATTGCTTGCCATATGTTAAACCTGATTGGGTAAATCTGTGGGTCAAATTGTTGGCACACATATTTAAAGTAAGTTAAGTAACATGCCACATAAATACAAAGAAATGAGCAAAATCTAAGGTGACATAAAGCTAGCAATAGGTAGAAAATATATAGAGTCATCCAGAACCTTGATGGTGTGTGTATGTTTGTGTGTGTTTGAACTATGGATGTTTAAAGTGCACAAGATCCTTAGACTGTATTCCAACTGAAATGAGACTCTAGGGGAGAGTATTATCTTCATGAGATGCTAATCTAAGTAAGTGAAAGGACTGACTATGCTATCTGTCTGTATATTTTGGGATGGTGTGATAGTTTGAATTTATTGGCCTCCATAATCTCATAGGGAGTGGCATTATTAGGAGGTATGATTTTGTTGGAATGACTATGGCCTTTTTGGATGAAGTATGTCAATGTGAGGGCAGACTTTGGGGTTTTCTACACTCAGAATACTGCCCAGGGTCTCAATCAACTTTCTGTTGCCTGTAAGATGTAGGACTCTCAACTACTCCACCAGGACACCAGCTTGCATGGCACCATGCTCCCTATCATGGTGATAATGGAATGAATCTCTGAAACTGTTAGCAAGAGTTGCCTTGGTGATGGTGTCTTTTCATAGCAGTAAAACCTCTAAGATAGACAGCAAAATGTGAATCATTGTGGCCACTGTATCCCTACTGTGGTCATTTCTGAAAACAGGAAGAATCAGGATTTATTGATGATTGGATTGAGGTAAAGAAGAAAGGAATCACCAGAATCCTGTGTTTTGGCTAATGAAATAAGGTAGAGAATAGGATAGCTCTATATTGAGAGAAACAAATTTAGAGCATAAAATACAATGTATCCTCCAAGGCAAAACAAAGACTGCTAGCTAAATGTATATGTGAAGCTGGGGTAGAAGCAGAGTCACTACACAAACAGTTGCTGTTTGTTTATAAATGATATTGAATTCCAGAGAAACACAGGAAAAAAGAAAGATCCAGTAAATGATAAGAAAAAAAGCAAAATGTTGAAAAGAAAACTTAGCCTAGAGATAGTCCAACATCTAGAACTGAGGAAGGAGGATTTTTAAAACAAAATATTAACAGATTAAAACACATATGTACAATTAATTAACCTTGACTACAGATGAAAGCATCTAAGATAAAAATAAATCTGTTTGCAGCTATTTATATCAAGTATAATTTTAAAGTTTTAATCTTATTAGAGGTTATTCATTGAAATAGTGCTCTTCATTTCAATAAAGCAGAGAATATGAGCAAATGTTTTCCAATAAGCAGCAATCATAAAAACCAGGAAAATGTACATTTTGTCAGTTATAAAAGAAATAGAAAAGCAATACAGTATTTTTCATTAGTGAGTAAAATGATTTTGCTTAAAGGATAACATTCAAAGCTTGTGAGATTTTGGTGAAACTAATTGAACACAGCTGTTTGTTCTGAAATGAACAATACATAGGGAAAGACAATATGTTCATCTTATCTAACTCAGTAATTCCACCTTTGGGAATATTTAAACTGAGACTATAATTATACAGAAGAGGAATACTTATATAAAGAACCAGATTTTCATCACAATATCTTTTAACTTAGAAATTAGAGAAAATCAACATAATTACATATGGAAAAGTGGTCAAATCAAGTATTGGGTGTGTAAAGTGGGTAAATACTTTTAAACCATACACATACACAAAAAAATCATCATACATAACCCATGGAAATCCATGAAAATAGGCAAAATGCAATCATATTTTAGAAGATTAAATAAAACCATACTGTGTTTTTGAAAATCAATGGATAAATTTTGGATTTGTTTCTGTCTTGCTTTGTTTTGTTTTGGTCTTTTGTCAATGTTCTCTGTTTTAAAATTTAATGACTGGAGTTCTCCTTTGCTTAGTATATAACTCTGCCCATTCTACCTAACTACCCCCTTTCTAGGTAAACTTCAGGCTGATGGCTATGACTTAGGGTGGCATCACAGGAATTCATATGTGGAAAGTTTCCCTCAAAGTCATGACTCGAAATAAACGCCCAACAAGTCAGGGCTGAAGCAGCAGCTACATGAATAGACCGAGAGGTGACAGAATAAGTGACTGTAACAGAAATAATTTATAATTTACAAAGTGCTTTTCTTATGATTATTAGAGGGTGTCCATTGAAATATTACTCTTCATTTCAAACACAGCAGGAAAGTTTCAAAGTAGATAAGATTGAGTTCAAGACACTAGAAATTTGAAAAAATAAACTGAAAATGGAGGCAAAAACACTTTTACTTGTATCCTAATGTTTTAAAATGAGTTAAGTATAAAAGCTCTAAAAAGCTGTACTGATCTGAAAATTTTTTATGGGTGTGCTGCTGATTTCAACAACAGAACTAAGAAATACCTTTCTTATTATTATTTAAAACACATTTGAATTTTTAAATGAAAACACTGAAACCTCCAATACCTACCTTTGTTCTCCTTCTACATTTCTCTAACCTATCTTTTTAGGGTACTGAAATCTATTAACATATGAGCAAACTCATAAAAACGTATTACTGGTTGTGAAGTTAGACTTGTATACTAGTATGGTTGAATGAGAACGGTCCCCAGAAGCCCATGGGTGTGAAAGCTTGGTCCCCAGTTGGTAGAACTGTTTGAGAAGGAATAGAGGGCATGGTATTTCTTTAGAAGGTGTGTCGCTAAAGGTAGGTCTTTATGTTTGAAAAGATTTGCGGGACTCACAGTGAGCTCTCTGCCCCCTTTGCTGTTTGAAGTATGAGCTCTCAACTATCCCTAGTGACCTGTCTTTGCTTTGTTATCATGTACTGTAAACTTCTGGAACTATAAGCACTATTAAACACATTCTCTTCCAAGTTGCCTTGGTCGTGTGTTTTATCACAACAATAGAAAAGTGACTAAGACAACTTGTTTTCTGGGAGACACACATATATGCCAAATACCTCTAATGAAAACTTTAATATGCAAGGTGAACAAACAAAGGAATATTTTACTTCATAAGATTTTTTTTTTTCAAAATCCTGCCCCCAAATTGGAGGACAAAATATTTCACGGCTTCATAAGTATCTTTGCTCTCAGGACTAGATTTATTCCTCTGTGGACTTCAGCACAAACAACAGAAGAGCTATTGAACATAGGAATGTTCAGTATTCACTGCAGTAGATAATACAAGGAATTAACTGTTTCTATGTGCACGTTTTGATCAAGCTTGAGTTAAATTTCTACAAAGATCTACTGATGGCTAAGAAGTTGAGAAAAGTACTGTTTTCTGGGGTGCTGTTTGCAAAGTAAATAAGGCCTACTCAAGGACATATAAGACAAGCTAGTCACTACCAGATCTGCAAATCAAATGCCAAATATTACATCCCTTTCTCAAAGCTATGGAGAGGCTAGGATTCTGAAGGATCTCAGATGGCATGTGAGGGGTGCCCAGAGTCAATCTGAGCTGAGTTTTGCTATGTTAAGGGACAAATATTTAGTTTCATTCTTTTTTTTATGTAGCTATCCAGTTTGGATAGCACCAGTTTTCAAAGATATTGTCTTTTCTCAAATACATATTGTGAATGTCTTAGTAAAGCAAAATATCAGATGTCTTTAGGTAGGAGTGTGAGCTTACATGTGGAGCCTTTAGTCTATTTCATGGTCAACGGATCTCATGTCATGCTGTTTTCCTTACTATGTCTCTGAAGTATTTTATTTATTTATTTTGGAAATATTTTATTAATTTTTAAGTCTATTGTGCATGAGATTTACCTCTTACTTTTTTTAGTATGTTTATTTTATTGTTAGAATATGAGGGTTGTGTGTGTGAAGTTTGTAATCTACTACATTAAATGTGTTTATCAGTTCTACGACTTTTCTTGTTAATTTGTTAGACTTTTATATTTATCTAAAATTTACCATCTGCAAATAAATACTTTAATTTCTTCCTTTTTTATTTTTATCCCATTTACCTCCTTCAGTTGTATTATTGCTGTAGGAAACACTACAATTATTATGAAAAACAAGTATAAATTCTTGAATGTATACACTATATAAAAGTTTAATCAGGAATAAATACTAAATCTTAATAGATTCATAGTGTACAATAAGACTGATGGACTAATCAAGATTTTCTTGCTAATATAAGCCCATGTTTCAATGCTTTTACAGCTGAATTCAATAGAGTATTTTCTAAATATTTATTAGTATTATTTTATGTGTATGACTGTCAGCATGTATGTGTGTGAGCTGCAGGTACCTGGAGTAATGCCTTATGGGTGCTGAGAACCAAATATTAATACTGTCCACGAGTATTAAGTGCTGCCACCTTCTAGGCCATCTCTGGTCCCTCTATTCAACATTTAATTATACAATTTCTCATTAAATAATTCCAAAAAGAGCAAAATGGAAGGAATTGTGCATCATCATTTTGGGATGCAACATTCATAGTAAATCCCATAATACTACTATAATAAAAAAATAAAACTGCAAATGTATATTCCTGACTAACAAAATGCACAAAATCTTAAAGCTCACGATGATGCATTCCAAGGTACGTTCCACATTACAAATTAAGAAATGCATGCAAATTAATAAATCTGTCAACAGAATGAAAAATTTAAAGTATATAATCATTCCCATACATGCATTAAAAACATACAATAATATTTAACATCCTTTCATTTTTAAAAATAAAAGACTCTAAAACAAAATCTAAAATTAACATATTGAATCTAAAAAGGCTTCAATTTTAAAAATTTTAAAAGTTTTTAATTGGGCTCTGAAAGCACAAACAAAAAAAATCAAACAAGTGGGAACACATACACTAAAAAAGTTTTGTTAGTAGAAGAAACAAGATAAATAAATAACTTAAAATGAGAAAATATATTTGCAAATGACAAACATTACAATGGCATATCCATGCACATTGTGAGATATATAAGACAATAAAAATCAACCCAGAATATATAAGCAATTCAAATGTAAAGCATAAATATCTTATATTAGAATATTTTAAAGAAATTAAGACAGACTTACAAAAAGAAAATGCATGAAGGGCCACCAAATACATGAGAAATGTGAAGCTCAGTGATCATGTTGGAAATATTCATCAAAACCACAATGAGATTTCATCTTGCCCAGTTAGAATGATCATCAAAATAAAATAACAAATGTTGGTGGAAATGTGGACACAGAGCAAGAGAAGCTCTTATATAATTAATAAAGCCATTGTGAAAAATGCGTGATGATGTCTCAAAACTAAAAATAAAGCCACCATATAATTCATCAGTCCTACTTTTGGATCCATATCTAAAAAAGATGAAATCTTTATACCAGAATATATGCTGACATTCCCAAGTTTATTGTAGCTCTATCCAAAGTGACCAAAATGTGGAATCAATCTAGATGTCATTCACCAAATGAATAAGTTAAGGAAATATGGTATATTTATGCAGCTGAATATTACCCACCCATAAAAATAATGAAATGCTGTTATTCACTGCAGCGGAACATTATATCGAGAAAGTCAGACAGAGGCAAATGCTACATGTTCTCTTTCGTGGAAAGAAGCCAATAATTAAAGAGTATAGAAATACAGAAGGGAAAGAAAAGACAGAGATGGAGGACAAGTAAGTGGGATTGGAAAGAGAAATTAACAGACTTTTAGGAACTGGGAAAAGATCTCACAGATGGGGGATAAAGGAGTCCTCCTAGGTAGAGGGTGTGTGGACACGAGCGAAGCATAGTGTGTACAGATATCAAAATGAACCCCATTCATTGCTATAATTAATATATGGCAAGCCTGCAAATTTAATTTATAAAAAAGAAGAAATAATTGAAGCACTGCTCAATACTATATATACCATCCTCAAGAATATCACATTGAGTCAGTGAGATTTTTTTGTGGGTAAAATGCCTGCTGCCCATTCTGATGACCTGACTTCAAGACCTACAAATCGCAAGACAAAAGGAGAGGATGGGCTCCCACAGGTTGCCCTCTGACTCACCATGGTTCATGTTACTCGTATACAACAAATAATAATGTAAAATTTTCATGTAAAAAGCATTATATTAAGTGACTATAAAAGCTAAACATAAAAATCATGTACTATCTCATTGTGCAGAATATTAGAACAAACACTGTATAGAAACACAAAACAAATTCCTAATGGCAAAAGTATATAAATGGACATGGGAAATAGCTGCTAACCTAAACAAGGCTTTCTGGGGGCAGTAAGAAAGATCTGGAATCAGATAGCAATAACTGTGTAAACTGTGACTTTCTCATGTGCCACTTAGATGAGATCAAACATGTGCATAGTGACATAAATAGTAAATAAGTTAAAACACGATGAACAAAACCACTTTAATTTTTTTCCTAAAATTGTGCTGTTGAATTGGAGGCTACTGGCTGCTTAATCTCTAAGAAATCATATAAAATGTGTTATTGGAAGAATCTAAGCATAAGAGGATGATTAAAAAAAAAAAAACGCATTTGTAGTTCCTTTTGGTCATGTGTGGAAGATTACCTCAGAATTGGGAAGTGGCCAGACCTCCACATTCTGTAAGTACTGGGACTGGAGTGAGTCTGGTGGTATTTTGGTTCTGACTTTTGTTAGGGCTGTTCCTCAAGCACGATACAAAGTACTAGGACACAAGCTTGGAGCAGGACACTGTCTGGTTGTGCCTATTAGAGCCATGCAAAGCCAGTGGCCCATCATCAGCTGAAACAAACTGCAGTAAGGGAAAAAAGATGGGAAGTCCTGCATTCTCAAATTGTTGCAGGCTTCAGAAGCCCTTGAAGGGCTGATTACAAGTACTGCTGGGTGAAACTCTGGAGCTTACGATTCAACATGTCTGTTTTGGGACCAATATGGAACATTTTTATCACGTTTATAGGTGATGTGATGCTGCTAGCTGAAGACCACACTGCAAGAAACAATGCATGAGGCTTTACCCAGTGCACAGCATTCCTGCTGAGTTAGTGAGCCAACTTCAGCCAACTTCTGCAGTTCCTTCTGGTGTGATCCATTCTCCGTAGGCCACAGACTGCACTTTTCTCATTAGGCTTACAATAAATTGGCTCTTCTTACCAAAAAGACGCCAGGAGAGGTGGTGTAGATTTGCAGAGGATAAACACCATCTTTGAACTCTGATTCAGGTTGAGTGCCTTGTAGCGACTGCATGTGGAGAGTAAGGGTGGGAACAAGAGTGGTTGCTGCCATCCCCTGGAGTGTGATGGAATCTAGAGGACTGATAGTCTCCCTCTTGAATCTGAAGCCAAAACATTCTTTTCTGGTGTGATTTGCTTTCTTTCATTCAGTTACAAAAGGTTATATTTTTATGAGATGAGAATAATCATCTAAATAAAAATAAAGTTGACTGGCAATGTAACAAGCTCTTTGCAGAAACCATTGTATTATATATAATCTAGACTATTGAGCATAGTGTGGAAATGTTTTCTGGAAGTGATAAACTCGGTATAGGATATAGGAAAAATAAAGATGAATATTTTTAAAATCATCCTAGGAACATGGTTCTTCATATTCTGCAAACAAAATAAACATGGTCTCTTAGGAAGTTTTTATATTTTCTTGAAACCATTAAGACAGGTATCCTCATGTCAAAGATTATCATTTCATCTGGAAGACACCTGCTTAAGAAAAGCCAAGGTTCATGGATAGAGGGAAATACCAGGAGGCACATAGAATTAAAGCTATTTTCTAAGTAATTGCTCTTACTGACCTTGAGGCTAAAGGACAATATCCCTATGACCCAAAGCATAGTTCTATTTAATTGAATCAAAACTTTAGTAATAGAAACTATTGTAGGACCTGAGAAGTCAGAAACATGAAGATTTTACATAAAGCAGAACATTGGGATAAGACCACTCTGTCATTTCATATGTATTGAAGACCCATATTGAGCTAAGACCTTTGCTAAGTACACCAGAGTAGAAAGAAAGGCTTAAAATTATGTTTTGTCATCTAGAAATTTGTTGGGGTCATATGTGAGATGATAAGTAAGCAAAGACTTCTAAGAATTTGATTTAGATTTGAGAGCAAATGTAATCGATTTCTTTTAAAATATGTTCTTGCTGTATGATGTAACAGAATGCTAATTTCTGGAATAAGCCTATTATATGCATGGAAAATTTATGGTCTGAAACAAATAATCATTATATTTATATTAGCGAAACCTATACACACAGAATTAACTTTATGAAATATAATTCCCAATCACTGACCTCCCATCTGTTCACCTCTCCTTTTTTTCATGCTGTCTCCATCTGATGTACGCTGACACAACATTAAAAGGTAGCAAAGTGGAAAGTACAGAGGAGAATATGAATTTATAATAATAAAAATGTACTGGTATTTCATTAAATATAAATTCAATCACTTATTCTTCTCAAGTATCTGGTTTAGAAGACAGGAAGAGTAGAAATTATGAACTTATTCTGCTATTTATGACCTAAAAGAATAAATCAGCCCACAGTTACTGTGGAAACTGGAAGAAGACAAATAAATTGGATGCAATGTGTAGACAGAATAAGGTCCCAGAATGGAATTTTTACAGTGAATAATTTACTTGATCCATAATGTTCATTGAGTTAAAATGATATTTAAGGTCTATATCTTATACCTAGTTAATATCAATTTTCAAAAGATAAAATACCATAAACACCAAGTGTTAATTACAGTGCTTAATGTGGTTATTATTGTGAGGAGAAAGAGAAAAAGCCACACCAACCCCCTTTTTTTTCTTTGCCTTCTCCTGTTTCTGTCTTCTCTTTTCTATTTCTCCTCCCTACCTATCTTGTTCTTAACTAAGGACTAGGTATCAGTCAATAGCTTTCGATTGAGCATACTTCTGCTCCTTCTTTTGAAATAGAAGTTTTGAACTTGGGAGTGACTGCTTTCAGGATACTTGGTCTAGGTTGTGTTCACAGCCTAAACACAGAATGCTAATGATTTGATGTCTCAAGGTATTGGAGCAAATAACTGTTCTAGTTCTCCTTTGTATCATGTTAAAGCAGTCTTTTGTCTTCTTCCCCCTGTGAAAGGTATTGGAGTATAAATCCATATAGAAAATTAAATGAAGGTAAATTTCAGTATTCACTGGAACTCCCTCCTGGTACTATCTTATATAAGTGTTCTGTGTTTATTATTATCACTTGTGTCTTCCTAACCTTTACTAATTTTTCTAATCCCTAAGCCGCTAACATGGTAAGTGGCATTTTTTGTCAAAGCTGGTCTCCAATAGCTGTTGTGTTAGGTTAGGTGACACCTATTCTGTGCACTGAAGAACAGAAAGTTTTGAAAGGAAAAAAAATTACCTCTAGTGGCATTTCATTTGTATTTTAATAAATAAAGCTTGCCTAAAGATCTGAGAGTAACACAGTACCACTGGTCAGTCTTATAGACCAGGCAATAATAACACACACTTTAATCCCCGTAGCCATACTAGTTTGTCATAGAAACCAGGCAGTGTATGCCTTTATTTCAGTGGTACATGCCTTTAATCCCAGCCCTAGAGAGGAGACATCTCACAGACAAAGTCTCATTCTGAAGTTCCTGGAGGCATGATCACCATTTAATACTGAGGTTGAGATAAGAGGCAGTGGCTGGCTGTTTTCCTTTTCAGGCCTTTAGGTTGTACCCCAATTTTTGTCACTGAGTTTTTTATTAATTGTGCTACAGTTTGGCACCCAACTTTTGGTGTACAAATTTAGGAAAAAGTCATTTTCCCTGAGGCTTATTAGCCACCAGCACAGGCCAGAGTTGGACTCAAACTTAGACACCTAGGTTTGGAAGTGATACTAGCACTCCTAGCTCCCATCTGCTGGGATTAACTTTCATGTAAAGATGGAAATATAGAGAGAATCTGGATTCTGTATGTTATTGTGTTGTCTTTGAATTATTTGTATGCTAATGAAGGAGCAACAACTGCTAAAAGACATTTGATTATAAATGTTGCTGGATTAACCTAACCTATATATTTTGAAAATGCCTTGACTTCAAAATTTAAGTCAAAAGATATATTACTTGAGAGAGGAGATTTTGCTTTGTTTCCACAGGAAATAAGAAGCTGTGGATTCATTCTTGGTTAAGAAAAAGATTTAATTGAGGAAAACCCCCTGAAATATCTCCAATGGGAATGGATGGCCAGAGGATCCAACATTTCAGAGCACCTCTGTTGTGGTTTTCTCTGAGTTCTACAAACAGAACAGCCTCAAGACTGCTGACTGAGATGATCTAGTCTCAGAATCCTCCAGTCAGGACTTGACCATAGTCCTAAATTTTCATTGGGTCCCCATAAGATTATCAGCATGAAGTAGCCTACAAAACTACACCCACATTCCCAAGAGGAAGGGTGGGTATTTTTTTGGTTATTTAATGGATTATGGATATTTGTCATTGATTAGGAGGTTTGGTTACAAGTTATTATTGGTAATGATCAGGAAAAAAAAGCTATACAAAAGAAATTAGATCCAAGGTTCTTGTTTTGAAAACAAAAAAGAAGATATAGACAGGATAAAAGGGTAAATAATTAAATCTACTCTAAAAATAAAAAAAAGGAAAGATATAGCTATGCTAAGATTAAAAAGGTAGACTATTGAATCTACTTTTTAAAAGCAACTACTACTTTTACGTGTTTTACACTGGATTGGATTTTTGTAGATTGTGTACAAATTTTGTATTAATTTTGTTAAAACATATTGTAATACATTTTTACTCTTTTTCAAAGTATTATACTGATACAGCTCATTTAGCAATGTAATGCAAATTTCAAGTCTTTGAAAATTATTATTACTGTTTAGGATAATAAGGAAATGTAGGTTAGTAGTTAATCACCTAATATAACTAGTATATAAAGCTTGTAGTCACAGTAGGTATATTTTTAAGGTCAAACAAAGGCATATTTTAGATAGACAAGTTATTTTCAAATACTTCAGAGACCTACAGAATATGGTACTTAAAATGTTTTAATAATCTAGGTTCTTCTTTTTATGACAATGAGACATGTCTGCTCCTGGAAGCACCATTATACTTCAGAGAAGATAATGGACATTGAAGTAACTACACATAGAATTTACCTTCTTGATGGCAAAAGTAAGCCATGGGCAAGTAAATGCCCTAGCCTCAAGTGCTGACATTATGCTGTCTTCATAAGACAGGAGGACACAAAAGAAAGTAACTGCCAAACTTTGTCAAGACAAGGAGGGACAGCCCTTCACAATACCCTGCTTCACAGAAACATCTGTTGTATATGTTAGACCTGTAGGCCAAAGATGGATGTACCAATGTTGCAGAGGAACTTTGGGTGACTTTCTAGGTAGCCAGCTATTTCTGCCATTACTCACATATTTTGTATGTTGTTCGCTTGCACTTCCTGCTTATTCAGTCAATATTATTTCCTTCTTGGATTTCTGAGGTAGTTGAAAACTAGATATAGTTTCCCTTGTTTAAGAGACTCAGAAAAGAAATTCACTAAAGGAATGTAAAGTATTTAGGGTTGTAAGATATCAAAAGCTAGGTTTAAATGGTAATGCAAGTTGTGGCAGAAAGTAAATTAGGTACAAAATGTTGGATTCACCAAGATAGGATAGATGTGGAGTATTTTTTTCTGAATTTGTCAAATGCAAATAGACTAGACTTTGTTAATGTATGTATTGTCAGTATATTATTTATAGTTATTGTACTTATATATAGTATTTCTTATTTTAGCTATAGCCTTCTTTTTTAATTTAGATAAAAAAGGGAAAGGTAGTGGCATTTCATTTGTAATTAATAAATAAAGCTTGCCTGAAGTTCAGAGTAAAACAGCCCACCAGTTAGCCTTACAGACCATACAGTAGTAACACACACCTTTAATCCTAGTAGCCACACTATTTTGCCACATGAAACTGGGCAGTGCATGCCTTTAATCCCAGTGGTGTATACCCCTAGACCCAGCATTAGAGGGAAATATAAAATGGGAGGAGACAGCTCACAGACAGTCTCATTCTGAATTCCTGAAGACAGGATCACCATTTAAGACTAAGTTTGAGGTGAGAGTCAGTGGCTGGCTGCTTTGCTTTTCAGACCTTTAGGTGGAACCACAATTTTTTCTCTGAGTTTTTTATTAATTGTGCTTTAATTACCCAGGTAAGAATCAGCATGGGTAAAATTGAGGAACGATGTGGCCCAGCTTGTGCAGCAACAAGCAGAACCTTCCAACAGCGTCCAACCTCAGCGTTTCAGGTTGTTGCACTTCCTGAACTGTTGCTACTTTCAAATATTTTGATAAATAGATATTCCTTCCAAAACCTCTGTCCCAATTAAAGAGGCAATATATCAGTCAAAAACAGTGTGATAAAATTAGATGATTTCCCTTTAACACCCTTCTGGATAAAAAATGAAACTATGGGGCTTAAAATATGCATACTGAGCAGAAAAATCAAGAGAAAGTTAACTATTTCAAACAGTTGTTTTGATTTTTTTCTTTTAAATTAACCCTAAAATCACAACTGGGAAACTATTTTAAGACTATGTGTCTCACTTTACACATTCCAGTCAACTAAAGGGGTCACAATAACATGATTTTAATATTTTTATTTGGTAAGTGCATAAAAACTATGATAAGTACATCTTGGATCATATTTAGTTCATAATAATAATATTTCCATTACAAAATATTCCTTGTGTTCAAAACAGATTAGAAATTCTTGGAGTTAGAAAAGGTCATTGGAACTTGGAACTTGATGGTGCAGAAAGCTAAAGGTCATGGAATTTGACATTGGCAGAGTCTGGCCACTCAATTGGGTTTTTCTTAACCTATAAGACAGGGCAAGGGGAAGAAAGGGTTGGATGTGGGTGGAATCTATTAGTTCTTTGAATTTCACAATAGATATTTCTAAAAAGATAGATGGATATTTTGAATGTCTATTCTACCTTTTGCTGATTAGTCCCTAGAATAATCTTTTTATAAGTGCTACCAAAAGTAATAACATCACATTTTATTTTATACTGAGAGCAAATGGTATAGAGTAATTATGAAAGAATGTAAATATCTTGGGAGTAATACAAGGACCAAGATTATATAAAACTATAGTAAAAGAAGGATGCAAAAGCATTACATTTAGTAGGTTTTTATTTACAATTTTTTATTAATCAATTAATTAAATTTTCCAAGTCTGATCAGTTTCTTCTCCCTTCTTCCCTCCCAGTCCTTTCCCCCAATCTTCCTCCTGTCCTCATCCATTCCCTCTCCCTTTCCTTCAGAAAAGTGCAGGTCTTCATGTATATTAGCCAGCCATAAGATATTTAATTGGAGTTTCTATGAGCTCTCATGAGCCCAGGTTATTTGACCCTGTGTGTTTTCCCATAGTGCCCTTGATCACTCTGACTCCCAAATCCTTCTCCCCCCACTTCCACAGAATTTCCTGAGGTCTGCTTAATGGTTGGTTATGGGTCTCTTGCATCTGTTTCCATCAGTTGCTAGGTGAAGCCTCTCTGATGTCAATTGGAGTAGGCAACATTCTATGAGTATAACCAAATATCATTAGGAGTTATTTAATTGATTTTTTCTATTTTGGCAGTGATATCTGGTTCTAGACTAAGTCTCTGGGTTGTCAAGCCACTGGATCCTGGCCCTCTAAGCATTGTCAAGGGTGGGTTCTCTCTCATAGCATGAGTCTCAAGCTGGACCAGTCATTGGTTGGCCACTACCACCCATACCCCAGCACATCTTGTAGGCAGGGCAAATTGTAAGTCAGAGATTATGTGACTGGGTTAGTTCTCCAATTTCTCCACTGAAAGTCTTTCCTGGTTACAGGAGATGGCCAGTTCAGGTTCTGTATCCTACATTACTAGGATAGATTTCTGTGAGTTTCTAACTAGATTTTCTAATTCATCTCAGAGATGTCCTTGATTCCATTTATGTTTTCTAGTATTCTCTCCATTCCTCTATCCTTCCCTCACTTTATCTCTCCTGTTCATATGACCAGCCCCTCCCCTTTCCAGATCCACCCAATCCAATAGACCCACTGCGATGTCTATTGTATTTCTCCTTTGCAGTGAGATTCATGTATCACTCTTCCTCCACTTGAGACTTCCTTGTTACTTATCTGTTTTGGGTCTGTGAGAATATTCCATGTTTGTCTTTCTAGATCTGTATTACCGCACTCAAGATTACCTTTTCTAGTTCCATCTACTTGCCAGAAGTTTTCATGATGCCATTGTTTTTAAGAGATGAGTAATACTCCATTGTATAAATGTACTACATTTTCCTTATCTGTTCTTCAATTGATAGACATCTAGGTTGTTTCCATTTCCTGGTGACTATGAACAAAGCCACTATCAACATAGTCGAGCAAATGTCCTTGTAGTATAATTGAGCATTCTTTGAGTATATGTCCAAGATTGGTATAGCTGGGTCTTAAAGTAAATTGAGTCCCAAATTTCTGAGAAACTGCCATACTGATGTCATTTTCTTAAACCTGATGTCTGCATGGATCTAAAATCAGTGGAATCTTACAATCAGATCACACTGTATTGAAATTACTTTGCCAAATGGGAACAATTAGCCTACAATAGGAACTAAAACTGTTCCTCAATCAGGATTGATGACCTCATGAGAATTGTAGTGAACTTTTCTGTAATCATCTTCAAAATCCAGACAGAAATAACAGTCTGCAAGCCTACAAGGTGATGCAAAGTCTTTAGTCATGCATGCCTCTCACCTCCTACCTTAATTCACCCTATATTTAAAGCTATGGTTTATGGAAATACTTCCAAAGATGGACTAAGATGTCTGATCTCTACATCACAATGAGGCCCTAGGACTGAAATCCTTCCCTATCATTACATTACTATTTTCTTTTACTTTTTTTGGTAAATAGTTAATCTAATCTTTTGGGATTTTCTCCAGTTACATAAACGCTCCAATGGAAAGACAGAAAGTGACTTGGACAAGGAAATCGTATAAAGACAGGTGCTGTTTACAAGACATATAAGGAGACACAGCAACAAAGTAGAACTGATATAGTTTTAAAACAAATGTGAAAGAAAATCTGTTATACAAACATCATAAGCAGTATTGTTTCAAAACAAGAAATTTCTCAAGAAATAAAATCAGAAATGACATTTCAAGAACTTTCAACTCAACAGAATACATTATTTTCAAGAAACTATAAAGCAATTACTAGGACTGTAGTCTGGGCCACATAGTAAATTTCAACAACTAAAAAGGACTGATATTATTCAACTAAGAATAATCTATCAAGCCTAGTAGCACAGACTGAAATTAATAAACAAGGTAAAAGAAGACATGAGAGTGTTGACTGAGTTTTCTGTGCTGCCCGGTTCCCGAAGTTGTTAAGTCCCCAAAAAATCACACAAGGCTTACATTAATTAAAAACTGATTGGTCCAGTAGCTCAGCCTTCTTATTAATTAATTCTTATAATTTATATTAGCCCATAATTCTTGTCTGTGTTAGCCACATGGCTCGATATCTTATTCAGCAAGGCAGTTACATCTTGCTTCTTCTGTGTCTGGGTCACAACTGCAAAATACAGAATCCTCTTCCCAGAATTCTCCTGTTTTCATTGCCCTGCCTCTACTTCCTGCATGATTGCTTCATCTATACTTCCTGCCTTGCTACCGGCCAATCATCATTTTATTAAACAAGTACAACACAAATGTTTACATGATAAAACCATTGTCTCACAACACGAGAAGAGCTGACTTGAGAAACCAATGCAGCAGAAGGGATTGGCTGTAAAATGTTCCAAGGCGATTGGGAGAGTGGCAAGTCTTGACTGTGAATCAAACTTTATCAAGCTGTTTAATTTAAAATTGCTTTAATGTACATGAGTTGCTCTTCGGTAATCTTTGTTTTAAAACACAAAGTGACCTGTCACTGTTGCCATGCACACATCTAATTTACTGTTATAAATCAATGAAGGAGTCAACACAGTATACATTTATTCACACTTCCCAGGAGGGACACCACAGCAGCCTACATCTTCTGAGAGCCTCAAAACTGTTGCAGTCAACAGCTTCACAATGGAGATTCCTTTGGCTCCATAACAATGATTGAAAAATAAAAATATTATGTTTGTATATGTTTAAAGGGTCTATCATTGATGGAGCTTAAAAAGCACTTACATTAAAATATCAGTTCTGTTCTTAGGTAATGTTTTATATGCTTAGCTTTGTAAATCACCCATTTGTTTACAGAAAGGAATTTTCCCCACTTCTTATTATTTCAATTCCTACTATTAATTAATTGATTTATTTTTAAAATATTTTATTTTGATTTTTATCTCTGTGTGTTTACATGCATGATATATCTGTATGTAAGTGTTTGTGGAACTCCATGGAAGGTGCGGGATTTCCTGAAGCAGGCAGCTGTAGAGGGCCTGGCTTAGGTGCTAGGAGACTATAAAAATAGTAAGTGCTTTAACCAGTAAGTCATCTCTCTTGCCTCAATAATTTACATTTTTCTCCTGTTTATGTTTGCAGATTTTCTAAGAGACCATGTCATTTGAAATTCCAATAAGAATTAATGATTTTTCCTATGTGCTCTGACCTACCATCCTTATTTCCAGGTAAGTGGTGGAGGGGAGATCAAAACAATAACAATAACAATAATAAAACCAGAACACAACAACACTTACAGCCGAATTTTCAGTAATTAATAATCTTGAGAAATTAAGTCATACATCCAACTCATTTATAATATTTTCCTATGTCACATTTGGAAAGACAAACACAATGATTTTCAAGTACAATTAACATAAATTTGACTATATTGTTGGTAATTTTAGGTTCAAAATTGTTATTATAAAAACAACACTAAAGACATTGAATTTCTAGAATTTGCAGTTACTTAAGCAATTAGATGATCTATAACAGATCACTGGACAGTTGGCTGTCTATATCAGAAGATTCTTTATTTTGGGTTCAATCAAACTGGGTAAAAATATACACATATATTTTAAAATGAGTCCATACAGGATTGTTTTGTTGTTCTTGCTTTTATTCTTTAGACAGTACAGCTGAACAACTATTAACAAAAGTTCATATTGTATTGGGCAACATATGAAATCAAGAGAAAATTGAAATGATATGGGGACGTTGCATAGGTCCCATACAAACACACCCTTCCCATAAGCACTGAGTATCATGGGTAGTTTTTTCTACAGGAGGATCTGGAGATAAGTCTGTGTATCTAGAGGGTTGACTTTAAAGACACTCTATTATGAGTGTACACATGAATGTACATGCACACATACAAACATAAACATGCACACATGCACACACATACACACACACACACACACACACATACCCTAATTCTTTTTTACCTTACTATGAGTTTAACAAACTTGGTAGCTGTTTTTTCATCCAGGTGCTTGATCTAATTTATGAGTTCAATCCCTGATTTGTGTATTACAAGTACAAAATTAAAATGTCTAGTTTTTTTTATGTAAGTATAAAAGGGGAAGTACGGTGTCTGCATTTGCTATAAAATGCAAGGCATATTTAAGAAGTCTTATGAAGAAACTACAGAAGAACTAGTTTTGTAAGTAAGGGGAATGTTCACTACAGTGTATTACAGTGAACCTTAATGAAGTGAACTACCTACCATCTGGGCTTAATTCATATTACAAATTTGATTTTATAAGGTGACTCAGTCATTCATCTAAAATTATTCCATTTCCCATAATATTAAGAGCAATAATTAAATCAGCAGTGCTGGTCTCTAAGGCGTGAGCATGAAAACTGTTTTTAGGCACTTTAGATAATTTACTTACATCAGGTACTTAACAATGCTTCATTATTTTAAGTGCCTACAGTGCTGTGCTGTTACAATTTTCATCTTCTGTTATAAATATTTCTACATTTAATTAGATCTCACTTTTTTATCCTTTAACTATTGTAGTCTGGTTTAAGGTAATTTCCTTCTCTATGGCCCTAGGACAAACATAATCACCACTAGAACTGAAACTGTACAGAGTAGATCGACCAACCAAATTTGAGGGCTGCAAATATTGTCCTCCAATTCCTTAGTCAAATCCCATGTGTTCCTTGATATGCTCTAATCATCTTAAATAGTTCCAAATGTGCACAAGGCAGAAGCAAAGTAATCTAAGGAATAATTGACGAGCAACATGCTTCTTGTAAAGAAGGTGATTTAGTAAGCAAATTGCAGAATCCTTGTTGACTGCTCAAACTGAGTGCTCTAGATAATGTATCTTTTCCTTTGTCACTTCTTCCCCTCCTTTCTCTCCCATCCCCCTTATCCTCTTCCCCTTCCTCAATTCTTTCACTCATAGCCATTTCCATGTTGAGTACCTAGGTACAGGGGTAATCTGTCAACTCCATGCTTCAACCGCATCCCCTTTTCTCCAGCTTAGCCCTGGGGCTTCCCAGCTGCTGTCCTAAGGGATCAATTCTTGAACCTGTTCAGCCACACTGGTGTATGAGAAAAGTTGCCCAGTCTGTGAGACAGATTCTTGGAGGCAGTGGAAGAGTCCATCAAAAGGTGATATATATATACAACATGCTCAAGGATTTTAGGGTTAATGGGATAATTTATTGTATTTCCTTGAAATAAAACAATGACCAGAGAGGGAATTTTTCTCAGAAACTTGAAATCCCAGATGTTAGGGGCAAAATGGCATTTATTCCACTGTGTTTTATGCTTCCCAAGTGGTTGTCAAAATGGGGGGTGTTGACTTGGAACAGCGGTTCTCAGCCTGTAGGTCACAACCCCTTTCACAGGGGTTGTACATCAGATATTTGCCTTACTATCATAGCAGTAACAAAACTACAGTCATGAAGTAGCAATCAAATAATTTTATGGTTGGGGTCAGCACAGCATGAAGACTTTTATTAAGGAGCCCAAGCATTAGGAAGGTTGAAAATTACTGACTTAGAAGAATAATGTAGTGTAAGGACATTTTTGCTAGAAAGTTGCCTTCCTCCATTACTGTGGGAAAACACAAGTGAAGCTATGGAACACTGTCCTAAAGTAACACATTCAGTTATTTGTCAAAGTTAATCATAGATATAGATATAGATATAGTTACAATCTTAACATTCAGACATTCCACATTATAATGTTATACCCTCAATTATTTTCTCTGATAATGAAGGATACCATTCAGTTGATGGGCATCAAAGTCAATGTCAAGCATTTGGATTTGGCTTCTGGAGGCATAAAAGTAGGCTAGCTATTTTCAAAGTCTTTCCTATTACAGTTCTGTGGAGAATGAGTGAAGTCCTGAATGAATGTGTGTTATTGACATGGTAACATCTATGTCACTACCAGAGGTCTCTTAACAATCTGATTCCAGCATTTCTATACGTGTGCCTGTGTGCATCTTAATTCTTCATTTCCTCATAGCCCTAGCGAGGGTACAGGACCCAAGCTGTAGAAACATGTGAAACAATACAACACTACACCATTAACATCAGGATAGAAAATGAATTAAAAGATATTGATGCACTCATGGAATATATTAAAAATCCCCAAAGGGTAAAGTTTATGCCAAGCCAACAATAAAAATAAAAACAGAACAATGAACTAAACAGAACAAGGACATTATAAATTTCATCTTGCCTTCAGATCTTTTCATCTATCTTTTAGCCTTAAATCAACACAAGTTCTGAATTCAGCATTAACAAATTGAATCTTTTCTGGCTAAAAGATGTTGGCAGATCAGATTAGATTTCTCACAAATTAACTTCAGTGAAATATAGCTATGTAAAACCCACTTAGGAAATATACCATGAGGCAGACTCAGCAGAAAATAAAAAGGTAATAACTTCAGATATTCAAAGAATTCAGATAATGAAATTATCAGAAAACTAAAACATTAATGTATTCAAGAGAAAAAACTTTCTTTAAGAAAATATCTAATAACATTACAAGACTGATTTTAGAAAAGAATCAAATGAAATTATAGAACAAGGGTCTGTGGAGTGACTTCTTAGGTAAAGGCACTTGTAAGACATGTCTGGTAATCTGACTTTAATCCTCAGAATCCATATAATGGTGAGAACTGACTCCAAAAAGTTGAACTCTGACCTCAACATGAACGTTGTGACACATGTGCCCATACATTCATAATTTCCATATGTACACATTAATAGAAATAACTCAAAGGTGTCAAATTCTAGAATAAAAATTTAAACTAGGTGTGGCAGCACATACCAGTAACCCAATTACTTGGGAGGCTGAGACAGAAAGATTGCCTTAAGTTTCAGATGTGACTACACTGGAAGACCTTGTCTCTAAGATAATGAATCAAATGGACAGAAAATAAAGCAATGAAAACATAATTAGAGAATTAGAAGATAGTTCTAAGAAGGTGCTATTTTACAGGTAAAAAAGTAGAAAATATAAATCAATATTAATTAAATTAATGATTAAATAGAAATTATGCCTTTTTCTTAAAAGCTAATAATGAAAGAATAGAAAGAATGAATAAAGCTATCATGAACCATATCGTGAAAGATATTTTAATATGGAAAATGGCACACAATATCATGCATACAAATTCAATAATTTTGATGCACTAAAATATATTGATTTCTCTGAGGGGATTTAAATCTTAGTCTGGCCTGGGTTTGACTTGTTGTCCATCTCTAGAGAGAATGTCATGTAACTCTGCTCTAGAACAGTGGTTCTCAACCTTTTTAATGTTTCTACCCTTTATTACAGTTCCTCACATTGTGGTGACCCCCAACAATAAAATTATTTTCTTCCTACTTCATAAGTGTAATTTGCTACTGTTAAGATTTTTAATGTAAATATCTGATAGGCAGGCTATCTGCTATGAGACTCCCAAAGAGGGCACAACACACAAGGTGAGAACCACTGCTCTAGATTTGAGGCACAGGACTTCACTGCTTTCCCTACTACTTAAACAGGTCTCCATCTCAGCATTCATAAATAGGGGTAACCACAATAGTCTCGGACTGAAATGATTCTCCAGACACCGAAACCATGTTTATATCCTCTAGCATGCTGTTTACTTAAAGACATAGTAGTACTCAATATAATTGTTTCTTATGGATCAAGGACACAATAGCTTATGAAATTACTTAACTTCTTAATCTTCCATGTTTCCTCCAGCTTCATTCTATAATTAGAATCTCCATTTCCCATAATTCTCAAAATAGTTTCCCCAAACCATCTTTTAGATACTGATATAAAATAATAAATTAGATAAAATGTCTCATATGATTTCAGAGATGGAACTAGAGCTAATAAAAATTTAATATTCATGTTTAAAATAGAGATGTCTCTGAGACTGTGGAGATGGCTCAGTGGGAGTGAGTACTGAACTTCTCATTCTCAACATCCATGTAAATGCCTATCTGGTGGCCTGCCTGATCTGTCAGAACTCTAAGTGGAGACAGGGAATCCTAGAGCAAGCTAGACTAATTAGACATACTGAACCATCCTGCTATTGACTCAGCAAGAAGTCCTGCCTCAGTGTATAAAGTGGAGAGTGATGGAGGAAGACACTGATGCCAGTTTCTGACCTCCACATGTCCAGGAGTAAAAGTACATATATGCCTGCATACACACAATCTGACACGCTTATTAGAGAGAGAAGGAGGTAAAGAAGGAGAGATAGAAATAGGAAGAGACAGAGACAAAGACAGACTAGCATGAATTTCTTTAATTTACCCCAGCTTCGTTGGACCCACTTCTCTTTTAATCAGGATGAAAAGACCGGCAGACAGGAGGAGGTGCCAGGATCTTGCAGAGACTGAGTGGATCTGGGAACTACGAGAGCCTTAACATTTAACATTTATTAAGTAATGCCTACTGGAATCTTGAAAGTGTTTCTAGAATTTCTCTTTATGAAGACAACATGGAGGTATTTTACAGTATGAGATATTCTAGCAGAAGTCCTTCTAGACTGTGGAGGCCACTTCATGTAGAAGTGTTTGGGTTTCTTTTAGATTTTCTATTTGTATTTATCATTTTGTTACAAGTGTGCTCTTGTCCCTTAAAGAACTTAAAATATCTCTTTAAGTGCCGCAAGGAAAGAGTAGGAAGGAACACAGTTGCTGGAAGATATCCAAATCTTTTGGAGAGGCTAGGATGGTGGTGAGAAGGCTCTATAGGACAATTTGTGCTGTTTGGATTTAGAGTGTGTGAAGAGGAAATACAGGGGTGGGAAAAGTATATCAGACAATGATGTCCGAAGGTATGAAGCAGCTCATCTCTCACAGTATTCAAAAATGGGGAATTGAAGGGAAGTGCCAGAATTGGGTATAGCCAAAACTATATACAATTTTCCAGAAAAGTTCAGCTCCTTCTGCAAACAAATACAATCAAAGTTTTTGTCTGCTGTTTCAGACTCTAACTTTGACAACATTTAAATCCAGTAGGATCAAAATCAGGTTCTGTATATTCTCCAAGAGCTACTCAACATAATCCCCTTTGTTTGTGGACAGCCCATAAAGAGGTCAATAGAATTCTGTAATTTATTGAGATGTCAACTCTGCAAAGTTAGCTGGAGCCTGGAAGGACAAGCCACATCTTTCTCTCTTTTGAAAGATGCATTGACTTCATGTGGAGAACATTTCAAGGAGTTTTGCTCAGGTAATCAATACATTTCTATATTTATAAGCCTAATCGGAGCCCATCTGCTTTTCTGCTAAAGTACTAATCAATGAGACAGTCACATAATCTAAATTATAAACTTTATTGCATTGATCTTTTTGTTCTACTTGTTATTCAGACCACAAAAATAATTAAATATTTTCATTTTAATAACTACAACTTGACACAAAATCATTTCCCGGGAAATATTTCCCTAACGTCAAGACCATGACATCTTACACTCAGTTCTATCATTGCTCATCCTAATTTTCAGACTGTGGTAGATCGAGACTTACTTTAAATGCCCTAGTCTTGAGACTTGCCAGCTGCTCTCCAGGCCATAGATAGAAATCCAAGCAGCTGCCTGCAACTGACCTCAATGGCACAGTCACTCAGAGCCTAATATCAACAGTACAGACTCCAGTCTTACAGCAGAAATTCTGCAGCATCATCTATAAATACATGCAATTTACCATATTTCACCTGCTGCTGTTTTGCTGAGGCAAGTGGCTGCTGGCTCAACCCGTGCAAAAACAAGCATCATTGAAACTTCAACTACATTTTATTTTTACTTCTAGGGGGTGCAGCTAGTCAATGTTTGACTGAATTCACCCAAGCACGGAGAAAGGGCTAAAAGAAATAATTATAGATATGGGATATTTTACAGGGAACAAGGGAGGTTGGGTGTGTTGATGAGGGCATGTTTCTTTCTGTGCCATGGGATCAATCATTTACTTCACACTGGCTTATGAACAGTTATAATGGTAGGTAGAGAATGTGTACAGCCCCCTCCTCCTTCCTGTCACATCCGAGCCACCACTTCTATGGCTATGCATTTCCTCTGACGAGACAGCCAGACCTTCAGAGAGATGAGGAGGACTCGAAGGCACCAAAATACTTAGCATCTTCACTTTGTATTTGAGGATTCTCTTGGTGTCATTTAGGCATATGGTGTTTGCACTCTGAGACGAATGTGCACTTTTTGGTTCTTAGGCTTTCTCAGTTAGGGGATATCTGAGTCACAATTTGAGGTCTAGCTCTTTGTCTTAGACCCTTTAAAGGCTGAATCCATCAGCATTGCTTTTCTCATGACCAAATTACCTCTCTCTAGAAAATCAAGCGAATGAGTTTTAAAACACAGCATCTGTAATTTTAACAGTAACCATTGGTAACAACTGCGTGATGACTTTCTATATGGATTGTTGTCATTTTAATAATAAAGACAGATGTAAAGCCCCATTGTTCCCAAGCCAGCATTTATAGGGTTTTTGTTCCTGTGTATTTTAAGTCAATATTCTCTGCACACTATATGATACCAACATATAAAATATATTAGTAAAAATATATATACAATGTACATATATATGTATATATACTGCATCTGTTGTCATAAATAATCTTTGAATTGTCACAAAGCCTTTAGACCTAAAATTACCTCAGCCTTAATACAAATATAAGCTGCTTTGCAATTCCATGTCATCCCACTAGGAAAGGCTGTCATCCAAAAACAAATGAGAACAGGTGCTAGCCAGGGTGCGAGGAAGCTAAACTCTTCCAGTTTCCACAAGGCGTCTTGTTTGTTTTCCTTTTTGAATGTACGTATTTTAAATTATTGATGATGACGGTGCTGGTGGTGTGTTTGTATGTGTCTGCTGTGTGTATGAGTCCGAGCACATCACATGGTACATGTCAGAGATCAATGGACAACTTTTGGAAGTCAGCTCTCTTCTACCATGGGTTCTGGGACCTCAAACTCAGGTTGTCTTGCTAACATGTTCAGTTCATCTTCTGGCTGAGCCATCTCACCCACATGTGTTTTATTTAAAAATAAAAATTAGCAACAACAACAAAACTTCAATATTTTCTTTTGGTGTCCCCAAACATCTAAACAGAAGGAGTTTCAACAATAATATAAAATAGCACTGAATTTTCAGTAAATGTGGATAATTATATGCAATGGCTTGAATGAGCATGGCCCATAGTCTCACACATTTGAATATTTGTTTACCACTTAGTGGAACTGTTGAGAAGGACTTTGAATTTCAAAAGTTCATATGAGGCCCCAGTTTCTGTACCCCTCTCTGTGTGTCTCTCTCTCCATTTTTGTCTATCTATCTATCTATCTATCTATCTATCTATCTATCTATCTATCTATCTATCTATCTATCTATCATATATCACTCTGTTCTTCTTCTCTCTCCCCAATAAAGATGTAAGTTCTCAGCCACTGCTCCGGCACAATGTGTACCTTTCTACTGACACACTTCCTTCTGCAATATACATGAGCTCATTTTCTGAAACTATAAGCAAGCTGCCAATTTGAATACTTCCTCTTATAAGTTGCCTTGGACATAGTATCTCTTCACAGCAATAAGGCTGTAACTAAGACAGTATTTTTGTACAGTATGCATAAATCTAGCTAGCATAGACCCTGGCATTTCATAAAAATGCTATTTTCAAAGGTAAGAAAAATAAAATTTCAAAGCAATCTACTTGTAGTTAACATCACCTTTGAACAATGCTGGACTTATATAATAACAAAATGTAAATTTTGAACTAGGTAGAAGCCCAGATGGTTATGTAGGTCAAAACATGCATTTAATTTTCTCCATAGCATATTTTCTAACTACAGGACTTGATGGGCCTATTTTAAAGTAATTCCAAAGGTTTTGATAAATCATTTCCTATTGAGCTATCTTTTACTGTATCAGTCTGAGGTTTATCTCTGCAGGGCACAGAGTTATTTTTTTTTTCATGTGAACAGACAAAATCTTTGCAACACTGAGTACCTCTTAGACATAGATGTAGAAGATTCTTGTACTCAGGGAACAGACCTGGAATCATGAACATGGTAGCACATTGTGAAGTCCTGCAATGGAATGTGTCACTGCCCTAGAGGTAGTGTGACCTGGGAGAATGGATAAATGAGGCCAACGTAAATTTCATGAAACAGCTGACTGTATTCAGATCATCAGACAATTTATATTCTAGAGGTTAAGAGAAGTCACGTGAGTAAAGTGTTCAATCACAAGGGCAACGCACATGTGGCGGGCAAGCATGTTTTTCTACAGAGGCATATAAACATGTAACAGTAGGCAACTGCAGTGACTAACCTGAGGAGAACTCACTCCTATTCAAAATATCTAGGAGGCGCTCAAAAGCATAATCCAAGAGGACTTTGTGGTTTTGAAGAAAATGAGGTCACAAGACTCTTGTCTTGATGTCTTGTGTTTTCTCACAAGCCCTCAGAATTCTCCCTCACACAATTCCAATCTTTGTGATTACAACCTTTAATTTTTAATTCTATTATTGCTAGTAATGCAACTGCATCTAATGTAACATTTGACTTATCCTGTGCCAGGAGTTCTACTATGAGCTCCATAGCGATACAAACAAGTACAGCAATGTGAATTTAACCAAAGTTGCTTTTTTTTTTCACATTAACAGAGGGTATTTCTGTATCACATGGTCTGGAGGCCAAGTCTCTTCTGCCTTGTTTCTCTGTCACAATTTATAATCTATTATTTTTATTCACAGGGTTTAAAGCAGCTCACAAATATCAGATGTGTACACCAATCCAAAGGATTGGGAACAAAGTAGATGGCAAGTGGTCTAAATGGAACAGATCAATGTCCAGTGTGTCAAGGAGCCACACACCGACACTTCATACTTCCTTCCTTACATGGACACCTCCGCCATGTATTAGCAAAAGAAGTATCTGTCTATCAGTACAGGCACATAGCTGGGTAAAGTTGGTGGCATGGGTAGACAAGAAAAAGAAAACTACTTGAATTTAAAAGAGCAGAATTAATAAGGGAAGAGAATTAACACTATAGTAATATCTCCTTGAACATTAATTAGGTTAATTCCAATTTGTTTTATATTTAATACTCATCCTAGACCAAAATTTACATCTTTGATTAAGGCACCACAAAGATACAAGCCCAAATGAAAAGTCTGATAGTATTATAAACACAGAATATTTTTAGGTGGAAATTTTTAGGTTTCTATGGGGTACATCTATAATTTATGCTATTTCCTTAGTAAAACATATCTGAAGTTCAATCACTACATCAGAAAGAATTATAATCTTCAGGCTTTGATATACTTTTACTAAAATAGCCTCTGAACTTTTGCTAATTTATACTTTAATAGAAAATTTGCAGGATATGATTCAATGATTTTACAAAGCAGTTTATTGAGTTGTAATTTATTTGCTATAAAAGTCACCCTGTGATATTTATCCTTCAACAACTTTTTGTAGATTTATACAGTTCTGAGTATCATCATGTTATTAGAACATTCCCACCCCATCATCCTAAAAGATCCCCCCTTGACTGTCTCTTATGGATTTGACTTTTTAATAATTTTATGAAACCATAATTACATATGTAATTGTAATTACAAAAGTACCCAGTACATAGTTTTAAGGGAGACAGAGAGAGAGACAGAGACTAAGAGATTAGTTTCCTGTTTTTTCAATGTTGTCTCTATAGTGTATCATACATCTGTGGCCTATTGGTTTTTGTTGTTGAATCTTGTTATGCTTTGTGATATGATGCATTTTGATACATGTTCACCAGCTGATACTTAAGTTCCCACAATTATGAGATCAAACATTTAAGGAAAAAATTTCCCAAGTCTTTGAAATGAGTTGTACTTGTTATTTCTCAAATTTGCTGGACTTTTCTTTTCAATGTATGTTAAATATGAGAACACATAAAACTAGACATTCAGCAATATGGTTATATGGAAAAATGGCAACCATAATTCTCTTAAGAAAACCAGAATTTTTCCAGAAAGGATGATAAATCAAAATGATAGTGCATGCCTTACTCCACTTCTGTGAAATAAACTTTGTGCTTGTCTTCTTCTATTAGGAAGAGAAACACTATTTGAACTAAAAGGAAGTGATATATCTTTCCTAAGTTCCTGGTACATAGTACATTGTTTAAAAACAAATAAGAAACACCAGACCATGATTGCGGTGTGACACATATACTTCTCCTCTGTAAGTTTAGTTTACTTGTACCATAGGGTTTTCTGAGCACCTATTACACACAAGAAACTTTGAAAATAAAAGAAAATAAAAATTAACATGGTCAATTGCATCATGGAGTGTTGTCAAGTACACAGTTGGTTCCAGGATGATATTATTTACAAAAATGAAGGAACTGCTGAGTCAACAAAACAGCCTTCTTCAGTTATAGGAAGATCAGGAATGTTGCTAAAAGAGTGAGTTCACAAAATTCCAATTTAACAATTCTACCAAACTCCACAACTCTTAGCAAACACCTTCTTACCTTAGCATTACAGTGACTTCAATTCATATCTCAGGATCTCTTCACCACATTAGGAGAAGTCAGCATGGAATGTACTCAGTATTTCTCAGCTGTGGTGCTTGAGACGCTGCTAGGTACTCCACTCTTTACGTTTTTGGTAACTCTTATTTTCAGCCCCCACTTTGTCCTCCCCACACAGAACTTAAAGCTTCTCAGACTCCAGCCTGTCAATGTGCTACCAGTCACAGGGTATCTCAGTGGCAGTCACAGGATATCCCAGAGGAGTTCCGGTTAGGATTTTTTGATGATGGTGTATCAGAAACCAGAGGCCTTAAATCACCAATGACTCATTTCAATGACCATACAGTTAACTGATGGGACAAAGAGGTATACTATAAGGTGCACGAACCTCCATTGACACCGGGATGAGTAAAGAGGTTTTGGAGAAGCAAGAATAGAAGAGAAGCAAGAGATTTTTCTGTTATTGTGGACATTGTTTTGGTTTTTGGAGGGTGGGATGATTTTTTTTTTGATTGCTTACTTTGAACTGTTTCCTTATGTGGAGGGTACATGGCAGTGATGAGGGGAAGAAAGGGGGACTGAGAGATGCATGGAAATGGGGTGCATGATGTGAAACTCCCAAAGAGTCAATAAATAAGCTTTTAAAAATTAAAAAAAATAAATAAAAGAAAAGAAAAAAAACAAAAATAAATTCATACCCAGGCTGAAATCTGAATGACCAGGAAAAGAAGATGAGATCAGTACAGGGGAGACAGCAAGATAAACGAAGACTGTGAGTCATCACAACTTGAGTTCTTTGAGAAAACATAAGTCATTCTTATAGGCTAACTTTCAGAAATGGTGATATTGCAACAGAAGAAGATGTAGAAGCAAAGAGGGACAAACTTATAAAGTATTCATAAGTCAGACTAAAGACTATAAGTCAACTCTTTTTCTGAAGACACCGGTGTCTACACTGGTAATTTCTGTTCATATAATAAGAATGTTAAACTTTAGCCTCCCAACTGCTCAGGATGGGTTGTACCTGTGATCTCAGCACTCCAAAGGTTGGATTGGTCAAGGCCAGCCTGAATTATATGATGAGTTGCATCAGACTGGGCTATAAGATGAAACCTTTCATCAAGCTATCTTTAAAACAAGCAAACAAAAGCAAACCTGTAAAGGAAGTTATATGTGTACATGTATAATTCTGAATGTATTTGTTTGACTTTAGAAAAAATATTGTACCTGCTGGTGGAAATTGGATTCTCAGTAAATGTTTTTATAATAGGTATATGGTCAACTGTCACTTTAGAGTGAACACTGAGTCACAATATCACTACTTAAGTTGAAATAACTAACAGGGAGCAATCATAAAGACATAGAAACATAATGTGCACTGAAAGTGAGGACAATTTAAAATATATTAGGAAACAGATGAAATAGATCATTTATAAATAAAAAACAAAAATAGAAACCATAGAAGTTTTATGCATTCGACCATATAAAGGACAAAGAATAAAGAAATAAGCTATATAGAAAAATGAAAAAATTCAATAAACTGAAAGAAAAATAAGCAATGTGTCAGTGATGGGGACCAATTATCCTTAACACAAAAATCGCTATGAAAATAACTGCTCCAAATATAGCACTCAGCAAGGAAACATGAATAACTGCTGAGCAGAATGCACTGAAACAACGTACAAATTACAAATGGTGACCATAAAAGAAGGTGTTAGGGAACTAAGACCACTGGAACCCAAAGCAGAGAAGGCTGGGAGCAGGAAAACAGAGGTAGCCCTGGTCATCTGGAGAAAGAAGTCAAACAACAGCCATGTCAAGGTCACACAGTAATGAAGTCCCATTTCCCTGTCCCAAAGAGAAAGACCCTTTTCAAGTAGTCTATAACCCACTCCTCTACCTCTGCCGTAAGTCATATTAACAAAACCTGTTTTCCTACAGTGCTATTTCTTCCTCCCTACCTCCTCCTAGAGGAACCAAAAGAGGAGATTTCTTAATTTTTTTCTGGGTAAGTAGAGTCTAAACTCTCAACTTCAGACTCCACTGTTTAACCGGTGTTATTAAAGGCCCTTTGCCTAAAAGGATCCCTCTCTCCAACTCTAAAAATTTACAAAAGGGACTTAATCTTACTAATGCTGACCTGAAGAGAAATAAAAGTAGTCACTATATCACATTCTTACCTATTAGACTGTGTTGAAAATGTAACAGAAAATTGAAATTTGAATTTATTCTTAGTGAAATAGAACTTACTACAACTTCAAGAAAATTTTGGCAATATTAATATTTTGAATGTGTACAGCCTAACTTTAGGCATAATTCTAAAAGTACACTGTTGTGTGTAAATATATAAAGTATAAGCCCATAATTTGAAAATGAGATGCCTACAGATAAAGCTTCAAAAAGTTTTTGCCTACTTACCTACCAGTACCCTAAAATATCCATCTATCTGTTCATTATATTGCTATAAGTGAAGTGACATTTTTTCAGAGAAAAATCTAAACACATCTACTTCAATGAAAATCATGTTTAGAAGGAATTGACAAATATAATATTTCTTTTCCTAATAAACTTTATTATACGTTTAAGAATATTTTGCTAACATTCAAGATGGATTTTCTTCTCTAGATGATTTCAGAGAGAAAAAGATATAGATAGAGAGTGAAAGAGAGAGACAGAAACAGAGAGACGTCTATGGCACAGCAAATGCGTAGAGCTCAGAGGACAATTTCTGCATCCTGTCACTTGTTGGAGGCAAGGTCTCTTTTGGGGCTTATTGTGCAAGTACCAAGTCTGTAGTCTGAGCTTCCAGTGAATCTTCTGCCAATGCTTTCAGGGGTGTGCTGGGATTGCAAACACTCACTACTCCATCTGAAGTTTTGCATGAGTTCTCTTGTTTTTCAGGCTAAGAGCTTCATCCATGGACCCATCTCCCAAGCCCATCTAGATGATTAAATCCCAAATAAAAATATGCAGAATGTTAAAATACATTACTGTAAATCTTTGCACTTAGCCTGATAACCAGTTATCAATGAGGCATTGTGAGTTAGGTCAGAGAATACAGAGTATTAATGCTTTGGTCAAGGTCCCTGCAGACTACAGATGATGTAACCAAATTAGGGCAATTTAAGGATTATCTAATGAAGAGACATTTTATAAAGGTGTGGCAAGGTGTTGAAAAACCATTTGGGGCAGGGCAGTAATGTTTTGCTATGTGACAGTGCTAAATAATCTCTCTTAGTTTTAGATAGAGTGTTATCAGAAAATGGAAATAGTCTGCAGCGGAGATTCTCTAGAGGTCTTTGATAGGAGTTGAAGCCATTTATCAACAGCATACAACAGCAACTCTGCCAGGAGAGCTGGGAGAGCAGTGCTTCAGTCCCCCCCCCCCCCCCCCCCCCCCCCCCCGCACCAGCTCCTTGCTGGTGATCCTGATTGACTGATGGTAAATTGAACTTAAAATAAACCTTCTTGTAGTACTGAGAAAGATGTGGACTGAGAGTGAATCCAGTGGAATAAATGGGTAACAATTTGCATCTTTAATTAATCATAATTCTGAGCTCTACAAGTTATCAATTGTGTGGACTTAAGCAGGTCTGTTTTCCGTACTTTAGGTATTTTGTATGTTACATCAGTTAGCATCTAGTTTAGAGACAGGAAAGTGTCGAGTAACTTGAAATAAAGAATTCCTATTAAACTAAGTCAAATAGTCTAAAGCAGCCATCCTCAACCTGTGGATCTCAACCCCCTCAGGGGTCACAGATCAGATATCCTGCATATCAGATATTTACAATTCATAACAATACAAATTTACAGTTATGAAGTCAC
Source organism: Chionomys nivalis (assembly GCF_950005125.1). Taxonomy (NCBI): domain Eukaryota; kingdom Metazoa; phylum Chordata; class Mammalia; order Rodentia; family Cricetidae; genus Chionomys; species Chionomys nivalis. Next base: position 35,111,746 of record NC_080099.1, read on the forward strand.
CGTGAAATAATTTCATGGTTGGGGGTCACCGAAAGATGAGGAACTGTTTTAAAGGGTTGTAGCATTAGGGAGGGTAAAAACCACTGCATCTAAAGGTCCTAAAGTAGCAAGTACAGGTTTCAATAACTGCCTCAGAGCTCAGGATAACTGAACAGTGGGAAAAATTAAAAACTCAAAGGACTTTTTCTAAGACAGAAATTAAGACCTCTTGCAGAATATAGTCTCCATCAGAATAAGTGACTGCCGGGGGCCAGTGGTCATGGGCCACAGCTAGCCCGAAAGCAGATCAGATGTGTGCTATGAGATCTCCCATTTTCTCACCCGACCATTAGGACAGCCCCTTCTATTGACAGTGTCTACTGCTGAGTCATCTGGAAAGAACTGGCTTCTAGGTTCCCTAACAACACAAATCATCACAAGGATGGTGAATTGGAACTTGAATTGTAATAAATTCATAACTGGAATGTGTAAATGAGCATAATAAGAACAACTTTAATTATTGCCACTTAAAAACCAATTAAGAAGAAAGCACATTGCTAACCACTTCAGAAGTATTATCTTACTCATTTCTCCCTGAAATTATGTTTGGAGTATTTACACATGAAGAAAATAATGACAAGGTATTAATACCACAGTAAAAGAGTCACTTTAGACAAGCAGAGATATTGCACGTACAGTGCATAAAATCTACGTTCTCCCATTTCCTATTTGTATAGGTTTACCAGTCACATGTTTTAAAACTTATTGTAGATGTAGTATCTTGTAGAGGAATAAGTCTGATGCCCTTGCTAACTATGCCTTCACAATGCCACATGATCCATCCCTATAATGTTTTGTTGGTGGGACGCTGCTTGCTCATTCCTGCCTGACAAGAAAAGAATAATCACACAGAAATCTGTATTAATTACAACACTGCTTGGCCAATAGTTTTACAATATTGCTAGCTAGCTTTTATATCCTATGGAGGTGTCTGTCTCTGGCATTGGCTTCTTTTGACTTTGCCTAATATCCTGTATATCTTTTCCAGCCTGGCTATATTCTGTTAAATCATTGGTCAAAAGTAGCTTCTTTATTAACCAATGGTAATAAAACACATTCACAGCATACAGTGGGGAATCTCACATCAATGTTTCCTCTATGCAATCTGTGGTGCCAAACTTCCCTCTTCCTTTTCTATTTATGTATCATAAATGTCTATAAGGTGAAACTGAAACATTCTGTATTAATAGTGAAAATCTTCCCAGAAATGTCAGTGAATGGAACCAATCACATTTTTTGTGACTTTCTAAAAACATGGATAATTTTTATTTGTTATTTTAAACACGTTTCCTTCTCTACTGACTTATGCTTTTCTTTTTGCTACTGGTGCTGGGTTTGTTGTTTGATTTTTTTCTAATTTGGTTGTTTTGGAGACTAGGTATAGCTACGCAGTCTAGATGACCTTTGAACTGATGAGTCCTTGCCCTACCTCGGCTTCACAAATGCGTCAGCGAGAGGTCTGTGACAGCCCTCACACCTCAAATTCCCACTATGTGCTCTTTTTATCTTAAAAATTTTAAGAAAAACATTGCTGATTTTGAAGTTTAAGTTAATAATTTGTTTAATTTTCTAAAGATTTGTCAATTTGTTGCATTTGACGTTAACCTTTTCCCCCAGTGGTAGAGAAAGCATGTGGGGCCTCTTTACAACCTTGCCAAGCAAGGACAGTGTACAGCAGCTAGGACAGTGTCAAGCATGCATGCGTCTAGATGCCCTTCCTTTCAGAACTCAGCAGTGGATGAACAAATGCTAAGAACTCCAACTACCTCTGTGTATACAACACTCATTTTGGATGCAGAAAGGATGGATTAAGATTACAGCAGTTTATAATTGCTTCTGACATATGCCTAACTCATATCACATCTAAGGTAAGTAAGCTAAGTGAATTAAAATCGTTTTAAGATTTTCCAAAGTATAGCACACTGGAGTTGTTGCAAAAACGTATCTTCACTCACAGTGACAATCTTGCCAGGATACACCAAGTGTTTATCCTGTGTAGTGCTTCTCTGTATAATCATCGTACCCTTGTCCCTGGAAAGTAGTGAGTTTAATAGTCATGAGTGCTTGATACTCATGCATGAAACCTACAGTAAACTTAATTTAGATTAAAAGGGAATTTTCTTTTACAGTTTAAAATGGTAATTTTGAAGTTATTTACCACATGAATATGGAGTTGACATTGTCCCAATGAACACCACATTTTCAAAGGTTACCATTGAAGGGAGTAGCAGTGGAGATTGACTTACAATAACAAGACCAGATTATTTGGGGTTAGAACACACATGACATTCATGCCCAGAGGCCAAAACACACTAGGTTTGGGTTAGATTTCTTAATGTCTCATTTTGTGTATGCATGCATTCCCCTGGCTGACTTCTGTACTGAGAATTCTTCATTTAACCTTTAGTGGTGTGTTCACTGGATTTTAAAGTTTTCAGATGACCACAGTGAACCTGTGGTTTGGGTATCTGATCCTCTGTTCGGTGACTTAAGTTAGCCATTGACTCTAGCCTAAATATTTATTATTTCCTACCTTTTTGTTGAATTGCTACCATAAAGAATGCTCTGTCTGCTGTATTGATGTAAACATAATGTGAGCCGACTGAATTGTTTTACAGGACATTTACTTTAGGAAGCGAAGGTCAATGTCCAGTTGCTTTGTAGATAAATTTCTGTCTATAATTAAAATCATCATTGGCTCCCACATACATCAGGTAAGACTATTTTGTTGTTAAATTTAGATTTTGATTAGCCGGGAAGAATTATTTTTCTCCAATAATAATAATTAGCAGCATGTAAAATGAATATTTAAAAGAGATAGTGAAGTGAATAAAAATAATACTTAACATATGGGGCAAAGAGAATTAGTTCACTTTAGCATTGCAAATATTTCGATTTGGGGTGGGGGACGATGCTAAGAAATAAGCAGAAGAGCAACTTTGAAAATTTTTTCAGTTAAATAAGTACAACAGCTTCATTTCTCTCAGCTAATAAAGTAGAACTTGAACCCCCAAATGTAAAACTCAATGACCAAATTTATTATTTTCTATTTATTTGTGATTTTCTTTAAATGCTATATAATATTCAGTGATTAAAATATTCTACAAAGCGACTTTTACATGACATGTATGTAAAGTTGAAATTATTATATGTATTCCCTAATTTTAGTTATTTAATCCTTGTTCTTCCATTTCAGTGTCTGCTTCATAAACATTTAGCTTACAAAACAAATATTTATATTCCTTAACTCTATCTTTAAATAAAACCTCTTCTCACGTGACTTTTACTCCTCTACAATTTAATATGCATATAGGATATAAATTAATCCATAGATAACTATAAATCCAAGTGTCAATTCTGAGTTACATAGTTTTTAATTAGCGTCTGGGTTGGTACTGGTCCTCTCAAAGGAGACTCCAAGTCAACATGTCTACAAAAGAATTTACAGTCTTCAGTGGAACCACTGGTTCCCTGCCAATGTTTCCCTCCTATCTTGAGAAAGGCAATGTCATCCACCCAAGCCGGTCCCCAAATCTGGGAATCAAACATGACACCTCCTTCTATTCCTACTGTCATCTGATTTCTTCACAAGACCTAATCATTTTATTCACATAAATATAAAAAGGTCGTATTTATAATTTTAGCATAAAGGCTTCAGGACAGGAAATACGTAATTTCTGGATACCTAAGAATAAATAAATCATTGCAAAAAAAATGAACAGATCTGAAATTAAGTTCTCAGGCAAATTGATTATTTCCTTCTAACTTTTAAGTTCTTAGTTTATCAACCTGAGACCATAGTGATTTCATCTATAAAGAAAGAAATGTTTTTAAAAATTTTGTTAAATTATCCATTTCCTAACAGGCTAAATTGTGATTGACCGCACAACTCCAAACTTTCAGTTCCTTATAATTCTGAGATATGTGTGTTGTTTCTGCTACATACTTATCTTGTGCAAGTAAAGACACTTTTGTGTAATTCCAACAACCAAAGAGCCAAGAAGAAGGAAAAGAAATGATCAAGAACACTGAAAGATAAAAAGGCCAGGTGGTGGTGACACACATTTTTAATCCCAGCACTCAGGAGGCAGAGGTCGTCAGATCTGAGTGAGTTTGAGGCCAGCTTGGTTTACAGAGCTACTTCCAGGAAAGCTAGGACTATTACACAGAGAAATCCTGTCTTGCAAAACCAAAAGAAAAGGAAGGAAGGAAGGGAGGAAGGAAGGAGGGAAGGAAGGAAATATAGAAAGAGAGAGAAGCCATTAATAGCAATTAAGATAATTCTGTATCATTCATAAGATATTCAAGTCCCAAAGTAACATGCATTACCCCATTCAGATTATCAGCCAACTAAAACTTGTTGCATGTCAAGCTCCTCATACCTGCAGAGGATACAATGCCAACTTACCCTACTAGATGGTGCAGAGAAGAAATGGTTGGTGGTCAATAGTAATGGCTTTTACATTTTTGTTTAAAAGGATCAATGAAGTCAGGGGTGGTGATAAAGAAGTTCCTTTATTGTACAGGATTGTTTTGACTATCCTGGTGTTTTGCTTTTCAATATGAATTGAGTATCATTCTTTCGAGGTTTGTGAAGAATTTTACTGGGATTTTGATGGGGATTGCATTGAATCTGTAGATTGTTTTTTGGTAAGATTGCCATTTTACTATGTTACCTCTACCTACACAAGAGCATGGGAGATCTTTCCGTTTTCTGGTGTCTTCTTCAATTCTTTCTTCAGAGATTTAAAGTTCTTGGCATACAGGTCTTCCACTTATTTGGTTAGAGTTACTCCAATACAGAGCTACAGTAATGAAAACAGCCTGGTATTGGCATAAAAACAGACATGAGGACCAAGACCAATGGAGCCAAATTGAAGACCCAAAACAAATATCAATCCACATAACTATGAACACCTGATTATTGACAAAGAATCAAAAATTATAAAATGAAAAAAAAAGAATATTTAACAAATGGTGCTGGTATAACTGGTTATCAACATGTAAAAGAATGAAAATAGATCCATATCTATCACCATGCACAAAACTCAAGTCCAAAGGAATCAAAGACCTCAACATAAAACCAACCACACTGAACCTCATAGGAAAAAAAAAAAGTGGGAGGTACAGTTGAATGCATTGGCACAGGAGAGCACTTTCTAAATATAACTTTAGTAGCACAGACACTGAGAGAAACAAATAATAAAGATACCTCCTGAAACTTAGAATTCTGTAAAGCAAAGGATATGGTCAACAAGACAAAATGGCAGCCTACAGAATGCCAAAAGATCTTCACCAACCTCACATCAGACAGAGGGTTGATCTCCAAAATATACAAAGAACTCAGGAAGTTAGTCACCAAAAGAACAAAAAATCCAATAAAAATGGGGTACAGATGTAACCAAATAACTCTAAACAGATTAATCTAAATAGTTTAATGGCATTTAAGGAAATGCTCAACTTTCTTAGCCATCAGGGAAATGCAAATCAAAACAACTTTAAAATTTCATCTTACACTTGTAAGAGTGGCCAAGAACAAAAACACTGATGATACCCTATGGTGGAGAGGATGTTGGGTAAAGTGAACACTCCTCCATTGATTGTGAGAGTGCAAAAACTGGTATAGCCACTTTTGCAAACAGTATGGTGATTTCTCAGAGAATTACGAAACAATCTACCTCAAGACCCAGCAATACCACTTTTAGGTATATACCCAAAGGATGCCCTATCATACCACAAGGACATGTTCCCAACTATGTTCATAGCAGCATTATTTGTCATGGCCAGAACCTGGAAACAACCTAGATGCCCCTTGACTGAAGAACTGATAAAGAAGATTTGGTACATTTACACAATGGAGTACTACACAGTGGTAAAAATAATGACATTTTGAAATTTGTGGGCAAATGGATGGATCGATAAAACATATTGAGGGAGGTAACCCAGACCCAGAAAGACAAATATAATACATAGTCACTCATAAGTGACTTTTAGACATAAAGCAAAGGAAAACCAGCCTATAATTCACAATTGCAGAGAACCTAGACAACAAAAAAGGCACTAAGAGAGACAGACATGGATCTAATCCACATGGGAGGTAGAAAAAGACAGGATCTCCTGAGTAAATTGGGAACATGAGGATCATGAGAGAGGGTAGAAGGGGAGGGGAAAGCATGGGAGAGGAGTGAAGAAAATATTATAACTCTAAAACAATAAAAAATAAATAAAATATAAAAATCACTAAAAAAGGATCAATAAACGAAATGTCTAAATGTAACACAACATGGAAAAACTAAAAGTTTAGATTCCTTGGATCTACCCATTATAAGTAAACTCAGTTTTTACTCAATTCACTTTTGGATCTAGAAATTTGTATAAGAAACCCTCATAATTTTAATAACATTTTCATTTTGTGTAATATTTATTTCTTCAAATAACTGATTTCAACAGATTTGTTGAAAAACTATGTACATGCATGTAAATATATCCAGACATATGTGATTTGGTAAAGTTTCAGATACCATGGGCTATTCCTTGGGGGGACTTCATGAAAAGTGGGTTTCATCTTTTCAAAAGGAATTACCTCTATTCTTTAACTTCTAATCTATAAATTTTTCCTTCAGAATATTAGAAGTATATTTCCTTTAGACAAAGGCAACACCCTTAGTCTTCAACTGTGTCACGTAGGGTTGTGTCACTGCAGCAGGATAAAGTCGTGACGGGGCTTTGAAGTTATCCTCTAGCTCTTGCTAACGCTTCGGTTTTCAGTTCACTCTGAACTTGAGTGCTGTGTATAAATTTCACACGCCCCTTACTGAGAGTGCTAGAAGCAGACCAAGGCTATTCCCTTAAAGAAATCATGTTTTCTAAGAAACCTAACAGGTTTGAGAGAAGAAAGAGTGCAAGGGAGGTTAAAAGTAGTTTTCTTATCCCACGAGTCCTGTCTCTTCAGTGTACCACGTGGAAGCTAAGCTAAGTATGTGTGGTTGTGCAGTCTCTTTTAGTGTAATATTCATATACTTGTCTGCACGCCGTTTGCAAACTGTCTACATTTTTTTTCTCGTTTTGTATTTTTTTTTATTCTTTTTTACTTAAAATTTCCAACTGCTCCCCGTTTCCCATTTCCCTCCCCCTCCTCCCACATATTGCCCCCTCCCCCCACTCCCCTCCCCCTATCCCCACTCCACTTCTCCTCCCCCTAGTCCACTCCCCCTCCCTCTCGATACTGAAGAGCACTCCAAATTCCCTGCTCTACATGAAGACCAAGGTCCTCCCACTTCTATCTAGGTCCAGGAAGGTGAGCATCCAAACAGGCTACGCTCCCACAAAGCCACTGTCTACATTTTTAAAAGGTGTTTTTCGATTCAACAGCCATGACAAAATGGTTCATGTTGTCCTTAAGTGCCACATCAAGTAGTCTCAATTCCACTGTCAGAGCGCAGTTTGTTTGACTGACCAAAGTGATTAACCAAAGTTAGAGGCATTTTGTTTAAATTCTTCACTAGGGAAAGTAAAGCACTTAGAACCCTGTCTTAAAGCTACAGCTCTGTCATATCACACAGCTTGGCAAGCACAGATGGCATCCCATTATTATATATCAGTGTCAAAATCATATAAGAAACAGCAACAAGCCCCTGATGCCAATCTGTAAAAGCACTTCATGCATTCAAATGCTGTTTAGTGGAAGGGACTTATAAATCAAAACCCAAAATAATTGGCATTCAACTTTATGGATCTCCATTATCACACTGGGTCTTATAAAAACAAAAGCACAAAACCATTTTTTAAGGCATGGGAATTAAGATTTTGAAGTCATAGGAGCATTTGCAAAGCAAACAGGATAGATTTCTTTTCTGAATTGGCAGCCAATGGATACTTCACACACATTGGGTATCATTCACTTCTCTGTTGCTTTGAGGAAACACCATGACCATGGCGATTTATAAAAGGAATGGTTTACTTAGCCTTGCAGTTCAGGAGGGATAAGAGTCCATCATATCGGGGCAGTGGCAGGGCAGGCATGGTAGTAGAAATGGAGATAATGGAGAGCTCGTATCTTGAGCCACCAGCATGAATCAGACAGAGTAAACTGGAAGTGGCAGGAAGCTTTAAATCTCAAAGTCCACTTCTAGTGAAACTCTTCTAATCTGCATCTCCTACACTTTCAAATATATCATCAATAATAACCAAATATTCAAATACTTTAGTCTATAGAGGACATGACTATGAATCTGACTAATAATTCTAACAGGAAAAGTAGTATTTCTTTCAGGAAGTATGTAAAATCAAAATATTCTGTGAAACAAAATGCCCACTAGAAGCCATGGTTTAACAACTGAAGCATAGCAGCATCTCCGGTAACAACGATTCATGAAGGGCTGGCACATACAGATTTTATAAATAGTGACAAATAGTGACTGTGTTTCCTTATTTCCCAGAGTAGGGGTTGTTTGGTTAGAGCTTCCAACTCATCTCTATATTAGCTGAAAACCCCTTCTGCCATACTTTCCAATGCTGAGGAAAGGAATGACACTCAAGAGTTTTTGACCATACTTGGTCACAGTCTCAGCTCCGGCCTGGACAATCCATCACCCCTCACCTAATGTCTATAAAATTTCCCATTCAAAGTTTGGGGTGCAACTTTTCTGCCCTTGTTCTCTGAGACCAGGGAACCCATCCAGGAGTTGTTTTTTTCTCAGTCATAACCCTGTTGGTATACTTGTAATTTGGCTTGATCTAGTTTGCTGATCAGTGTAGAAACTTATTATCTGGAAAAAAAAAACATATCATGGGTGTGTGTGTGTGTGTGTGTGGTGTTTTTCAGGGTTGTTTTGTTTGTTACTTCGTTTTTAACATTTTTAATTTTAGTTGCCAAAGGATAGGACTCTAAAGAAATGATGGAGAAAAATACTGGGGAAAGCTTCTCTGCTATGTGCTGGTAACTACTGATCAAGTATTTATTATTATTGGTACTTCATAGACAATCCGGTTCAGCTGTGTCTATCAACCAACAAGATTTTCCTTATTTAAAAGACTTCACATCTTACTCTGATTGATACTAAAACGCAGAGTGGGGGGAATCACATAGTTGATATCTTCTGTCTTTACTAAGTGTTGTAGCTCCAGTTTATAGAATCAGACTCTAGGACAGCTTGTTACCATGCACTGCTGTCGCTTGTCTCGTCAACAGACGAAGGCTGAGTGATTTGCTTCTTTAAGTCAAATTCTCATTGGGACTCTGCTTCTGTTTGCATTTGCAATAGTTTGGTTGTACAAGGTTGCAGTTTCTGATTTTGTAAAGACTGACAATCTAAAACCGAATCTCACATTTCATGAGCATTTTCCACCACTATGTAATCTGTTTTTGTGTCCTATATTATTACTGAGTCCCTTTGACAAGAATTCTTTTTACCTCCCTGAACTTGAATAGCTCTCACAGGTATCAACATGATGCACACACAACCATTCATGGACCTAGCAGGTGCTGTGTGAGAGATAAGAGCAGATTCTTATTGATTTCCTCTTATGGAAATATTACCAGCTATAGGATGTGAAAATATGTACAAAATTAATCAGCAGAGCTGGATGTAACTTTAATAGGTCATTGACTTCAAGGGCTATTGTATCACAGAGGAATCCTTGAGGTGTTTCTGTTTGTTTTTGTACGTGGATAGGATTGCTTTATTGCAATTAATGCTGACATTCTCCAGCACGGTTCTGTCACTTAATAACATGGAGAGCGCTGAAGAGCCTGAAGCATGGTAAAGTTAACTTGTAGCTCTTACAGAAGGAAACTGAAGGGTGAAATGATAGCTCGAGCTGAGATATCTCTAATAGCAAGGAAATGTTAATTACCTGGAGCTAACATAATGACCTCCCCAATCAATTAGGCAAGGAGTTCAACCATGCCTATGAAAATGTTATCTAAGAGTGAACAGCTGTTTTTCCATTTGTACTGGAATAAATCTTTTAGCAAATGTAGGTTTATGACCTGAGTTATCCCTATAGCTGCATGGACCCTGTACTCTGCCTTTGGAGCACAAGTCAGTGAGAAAACAATCTTAAGAGATTGCTGGGCATGGGGGTTATCAGTCTTCCAATGAAGTCTAGCTGCTGGCTCAGGACTTCAACTGGTTCCAACTAAGAAAAGGAAGAACTAAATGTCTTTAGGAAGAAGATCCACCCTACTCATTAGAGATTAAGTACAGTTTAGCCCAAAGACAACTTTTTTTCCAAAAAAAAATTATACTAGTTATGGCATTCATTAAGCCATTTCCTGTCCCTCACTTAATGTGTCAGAGCCTGTGTGAGTCATTACCAAGATGAAGAACGAGGCAGAGGATATTACAGGTCCTTTTTCCAGTGTAATTCTCCAGACCTCAGCAAATAGCTAAGATGCAGGAAGATAACAGGATTCACTCAGAATCCCTAAACATTTTGGCAAAAGCAAGGCTTGAGCTGAAAAGCAGCCAACTATAATCCAAAGTTAACTCAGCAGGTGGACCATGGGCAGTGTGAATCAAAGATGTCAATGTATGCTTCTCTACTCTGAAAGTACAGTGTAAAAATAATGTTGAAGATGAAAGAGGGAATAAAGCAATATTTTTTGAAAAGTTTCCCACCACCAAATAGAAATATAATAGAAGCGCTACCATCTGAGGAAATGTGGACTTTTTAAGGTGGCTGTTTTGTTTTTGTTGTTGTTACTGTTTTCTGGGGGAGCTACAGTCTTCACAACAAAAAATATGTCACTTTTGGGGTGGGACAAAATGATCAGCAATTATTTATTACAGATTAATATCCTCTACTTTTTTTATTTTTTTATTTTTTTAAATTTATTTATTTATTAAAGATTTTTGCCTCCTCGCCGCCACCGCCTCCCATTTCCCTCCCCCTCTCCCAATCAAGTCCCCCTCCCTCGTCAGCCCTAAGAGCAATCAGGGTTCCCTGCCCTGTGGGAAGTCCAAGGACCACCCACCTCCATCCAGGTCTAGTAAGGTGAGCATCCAAACTGCCTAGGCTCCCACAAAGCCAGTACCCGTGCAGTAGGATCAAAAACCCATTGCCATTGTTCTTAAGTTCTCAGCAGTCCTCATTGTCCGCTATGTTCAGCGAGTCCGGTTTTATCCCATGCTTTTTCAGACCCAGGCCAGCTGGCCTTGGTGAGTTCCCGATAGAACATCCCCATTGTCTCAGTGTGTTGGTGGCCCCCTCACGGTCCTGAGTTTCTTGCTCGTGCTCTCTCTCCTTCTGCTCCTGATTTGGACCTTGAGATTTCAGTACGGTGCTCAAATGTGGGTCTCTGTCTCTGTCTCTTCATCGCCTGATGAAGGTTAATATTCAGGAGGATGCCTATATTCCTCTACTCTTTTTAAAGAAAAAATTAAACTAAATTATTTCCATGGTGAAAATGAAGGTATAATGTTGTGTTAACAATGCTTCAGTGAGAAGGGCAAATTAAAGTAAACACACAGCAACAGCAAGATAGTTAGTTCATTTCCACAAACGCTTTCCAGTGATATGCTATGTGCCATACAGACACACTGACTTTAACTATACAGGGACCACTGTACATCTGAACACTGTCCGTATAGCACTGAGCAACATGGTAGCTTTTAGTGAGCATCTGCTGTGTGTCAGTATCCACCTAGGGGCTAAAAAGAAAACAAACAGAAAAAGAAATCCCTGTTCTCATGAGGTTTACATACTAAAGAAAAAGCACATAAAAAGCAATTAGAATCTGCCACATATTTCATACATCTATAAATGTTTTTGCATAACCATCGCATACTTAAAGCTTATTTGCGGATTTCTTGCTCAAAAGCCAGAAAATCTCATTGCTTAAGCCAACCAATATGGCTACAAATTTGCTCTACTAAGAAAGGTTTATCCACTTTGCAGGGGGAATGGAATGAGTTTCTGCATTATCACAGTGACCCCAATGCATTTTCTACTCCGTCATTTACTGAAGGGAAGAGGGATGAGACTCTTCATAGTGTATATATTCCTTCCACATAAAGAAACCAATGTATCACACATAGATTGAAGTAATGTATTAGTCAAAAGAGTGAAAAATCACACAACTATATTTTGGAATGTAATCTGAACTATGCATTTTAAACAGTAAAAGTCAAGTATATCAGGAAACAAAATAAAAATACTTACATATAATTAACTACCTAAGGTCTGTTTCAAGTCAAAGGATATTAAGATGAGTTTGAAAATTAGCAATTATAATTCCTATTATTCAGTGTTTCAGTATTGGTTGCTGATAATTCTAGGAAGACCTGAGAGTCTCTAGCACAGCCTTAAAGGTCAGATTAATAATAATAACAACAGAACATTTTCTTTTCCTTTTCACATTTGATTTCTCTGAGTGAGTCATCAGTTCTTCATAGCTATAGGACGTCTGCCATGTCAGCAGATGGACACAGAAGTCAACCTCACTACTAACTGTATTCTTTTAAACAAGAGATTTGCTAAAATTTTTAATTATTATTTTTAATGATTTACTTATTATTATTTGATGCGTATCATTTCATGTACACATGAAATGTGTCTGTATACTACGTGCATTACTGGTATGCACAGAGACCATAAGAGAGTATTATCCCGTAACTAGAGTTGCAGACACTTGTGATCCATCATGTAGATTCTGGGAACCAAACCCAGGTACTGTAAGTATTTTTAACTGCTAATCCATCTCTTTCAATCTTGTGACTTTATTATTTAACAAACTCAATAAATATGTAGAAAATCTCAAATTTAAAATACCAAAAATCAGTGTTCATGAAAAACATATCTTTAGGATTGGTAGTATAACAGGAGTATAACAGAGTATCAATGAACTCATCTGGTTACTGTTTCAAAGCAGAATATGTTAATAAAACTATTGAAAATCATGAGAAGAATGGCTATCACCCACTGTGCACATGCTATATGCCAGACAACATCTATAATTAAGGAACAGCCTTACTTTATTTCTATTATATAGATAAGGAAACTGAGAGTAAGAGACGTAATATCATCCATCATCAGACACGTGGGAGGTGGAGTACCCCAAATGCAAACTCAACTCTAAAACCAACAGTTGTGCTCTTAGATGATTTGTGAGCAATGCTTCTGTCTCCTTAGATTTCTGATACCACATCATGTTCATATATTAATGAGTGGAAAATCATGACGGTATAGAGTAGGAAATGAAACAGAAGAAAAGTGAGACAGGAACAGAAAAACAATCAGTAGAGCAGGAGTTCTCAAACTTGTGGGGATCTAATGACCCTTTCACAGAGCTCACCTAAGATTATCTGCATATGAGATATTTACATTGCAATTCTCAACAGTATCAAAATTGAAGCTATGAAGTACCAAGGACAATAATTTTATGAATGGGGTCCCCAAAACATGAGGAGTTGTATTAAGGGGTTACAGCATTAGGAATGTTGTGAACCAAATGCAATAGAGCAATGAACTTCTTCATAGGAAATGGAGGAAAATAAAAAAAAGCACAGTTCTGTTGGGGCAAAAGAAGGAATACCAGCATTAGACAGGCTCGGGATGAATCTGAGATGAAATGTAGTAGGTGTGGCCAGCATTTTTTTAGACACCATCAACTGTGAAAGTCAGCAGTGACTGTAATTGCATGTGCAGTATCTAAAACAAGTAAACTAAGTAACAGATGGGAAAAAATATAACGCACAAAATCCTGACAGTACTCCTGTGTACTTACTCAAGAGAGATTGTGATAAGCAAAATCCTACTGAATTACTCCCTGGAAGCATTAAACTTTCCACTTAGGTTAAACTGCTTTTGATTTATTATTTTTCTCAAAGGGGCCTATTATGAGTTGACCAGTTTCTTCCTTTATATAAAATGTATAGAAATTGCATGAATCTTTAAATGAGTCCTTTCTATGGTTTTATATCCTTTATGATAATCCTTCCTCTCCTGCTGTCATAATTGAATAGAAAGTAGAGAAAAAATGAAAATGTTTATAAAAATTCTTGCTATCTCAGTGAGATTGGTTAACAAAAACACAAGTGTAATAATTACACAAGCCGTAAAGCTTGTGTCTCTGTCCCTGATATGGGATATAAAGCTCTCCCTCTATTTCCAGCTGAGACTCGATTGTTGCTGAGAGTCAGTACTCAGGTTAAAGTCACAGTAAGTGTTGCTAATACATCTTTTCTAGACAATATGCTAGTGATTGATTAATTTTTTTCTCTTTTTAATCAAATACTGAATAGTCGGGAGAGAAAGAGAAGGAAGATTAACTTCCACTGCAGTTGAGGTCTGTCATAGCTGCATTTGTGTCCAAGTTAAAATGTTGGTGATGAAATGATTTGAGCAGAGCACAAAGACACTGAAAAGTTTACTCTAAGATGTACACCTCACAAATGAAGCCTCTGGCTCAGTCAACATCCATAATTTAAATTCTTTTAGGTAAAGCAGTAGTCACTATTAAATGCGTGCCTTATCCAACTGAAGCCCCTTGTAAGGTAACTCTTCCAACTACACTAAAACATCTAGTCCATGTACTTTGTATCAATTTCTTCAACCAATTGCAGATTGAGAATACATAGGAAAGCTACATCTGCATTGAACATATTCTAGTCATTCTATTTGTCATTAACCCCTGAAAAAAATGCTGTGGGACAATGGTTTTGCCCTGTAAAGAATTGTTTCTTATATTTGTTTAATAAAATTCTGATTGGCCAGTAGCCAGGCAGGAAGTATAGGTGTGGCAATAGTGAACAGGCAAGAAGTAGAGGCATGGTAACACAAATTATGGGAAGAGGAAAGTTTTAGTCCCCAGTCATGACCCAGTTGCAGAGGAAGCAAGATAGCAATATGTGACTTCCTCACCGGAAAAGGTACCAAGCCACATGGGTAACACAAACAAGAATTATGGGTTAACATAAGCTATAAGAGTTAATAAGAAGCCTGAGGTAATAGGCCAATCTGTTTATAATTAATGTAGACCTCTCTGTGTGTGTGTGTGCGTGTATGTGTGTGTGTGTGTGTGTGTGTGTTTTGAATGAACGACTACAGGACCGGGTGGGACAGAAACCTTAGTCAACACAAAAAGTCTGAAAACTATTCATGCGTCATTTATATTATGCCATGTAATAAGAATACTCCAGCAACAACAAGATAAAAGAAGGGCATGTGTATACTATATACAAATACTTCCCTATTTCATATGTGTCTAGTGCATCTGTGGATACTAAACACCCTTTGAGAGTATATGGGATCCTATAACAAATCCCCTAGAAATATCAAATCGTAGTTCTATTTTATTAACTTTGTTACGATTAAATTATTTAAGTAAGTCCTATTAAAAGTGAACGAGTAGCCCAACACTATCCAACTAGTAATTATTGCAGCTGGGAATCAACTGAGGCCTGTACCCAACCTCTGAATTACCCTGACCCTAACCCTAGTGTGTCACAGTTTCTCCCTGCTGCCTGCAGATCAAGATGTAGAACTCTCAGTCCCTTCTCCAGCACCTTGTCTGCTGCATGCTACCATGTTTCCTGCCACAGTGGTAACAGACTAAACCTCTGAAACTGTAAGTCTGTCCTAATTAAATATTTTCCTTTGTAAGAGTTGTAATGGTCATGGTGTCTCTTCACCTCAGTAAAACCCCAAGACAGTGTGGCTAAGCACTTTAACTTGAGAAATTTAGTAATCTATACTGATTGGTAACTGTGTGGTTGCACAGTTACAAGCACAGAGGGACTAAGGTCACTTGAGTTTTTCTAACAGTGGGTATTGCCAAATTACTTAGAAAAACTGAAAGTGAGAGGAGTTAAGAAATACCTTGAAGTTTCCAGTTAATAGTAGCAGAGCCAAGATCAAAAACAGAGGGCTCCAGAATCTGTAGGAAATAGATAGAGAACTTCTCCAATAATACCTGAAGAGTCTCACTAATTGGTAGGAGGACAACGAGGGGGGTGAGTGGACAGCACTTGGCTTTTTCAATACTGGTCAACATTTGCTGAGTGACAGCTCTATCTCTGCCTTTACCCATAGAAATGGCCTCTTTCTTGTCATTGTGATTGATATTCAATAGATCATCTGAGATACATACAATTGAGTGCTCTAAGGCTATCTTTTAAAATAAGCAAACAATTTATGATGGAAATTTCAAAAACAGTCTAAGCCAACATTAAAAATATTTAGAATTGAAATAATAGAGCTTGTAATATAATTGTTAACTTTTTCAGTAATGAAGAACCAAACCCTAAACAGCAACAACACCAACAACAAAAAGCAATTCTAATACATATTCATATTATGTACTTTTTCTAAATTTCCTCTAACTAAAATTACAGGACTTCTTTTTTAACCAAAAGGGAAACAATGAAACAATGATATAATAAAATATGAGAGGACATGATTTAAGAAGAAGATGATAAATATTATTATGATTCCACAAAAAGAAATTCATAACCAGAGAGAAAAAATACAAAAATTTGTTAACTATATTGAAATAAAAATTAAAAATAGTTGTCGTTACAATTGCACAGAAATAGAGACAAATAATCCAAGAGAACAGAAACAATTTAATGACCTATAATAAGTAATAAGATTTAAATGGTAATAAAAACTCTTCCAACTGAAGAATAATTCAGGCCTAGCTGAATTCTACCAGACCTTTAAGGAAGAGTTATCATCAATGTTATTCTGTCTATTTTGTAAAATAGGGGAGGCCCACTATTAAATTCTTTTTACGAAGTCACTATACCAAAGCTAGACAAATGCACAACCAAACAAATAAAGTATTGCACAATCACAGTAATGAACAGAGTGTAAGAATTTTCAATAAAATAGTTGTAAATTAAATTAAGCCATACATAAAATAATTTTCCATACCCAAGTGAGCTTCATAAGAGATGCAAGATTGCTTTAATATTTATAACTGAATAATATATTAATACATTCAATGATATAGATCACATTATCTCAATAGATTCAGAAAAGGCCTTTGATAAAGACCAACTTCCCTTCATAATAAAAGCTTCAAAGAAATTAGAAACAGAGGGAACATTTTTAAATAATTATTTAGTATATAGTATTATTTAGTATAATGTTGGCATATAGTTATTTAGTATAATGTTATTATAGGTCTATCATATACAAATGTAATATAATAAGTATAATAGCATTATACTAAATAAGAAACAAACAAAATAAGATCAGACATGTTCAGCCTGGTATGGCTATAGGCCTAAATAGAAAACAAAAGAGAGCTAAGCATTTCCAGTAAAATTAGCAATGAGACAAGATTGTCCACTTTCTCCACTCTTTTTCAATATAGTGTTTGACCTCTTCACTACAGCAATATAACAAGAAACAGAAATATAAAAGAAACAAATAGGAAAGACACCAAACCTATTTGGAGACAATATGATACTGTACAAAAGAGATTCTCAAGGCTCCAAAAAAAAAAAAAAAAAAAAAAAACTTTAGTGTTTATGAACACTTTCAGCAAAAGAGCAAGATACAAAATCATTTTCTTTTCTGGATACCAATAGAAAACAAACTGAGAAAGTAATCAGGAAAACAATTTTATTCATAACAGCTTCAAGAAACATCTAGTGTACTAGAGTTCTTTCAAGGAACATAACGATATGCTCTCTCCCTCTTTTCCTCTCTTAAACACACACACACACACATGCATGCACATACACACACATGCACAGGCACACACACACACACAAAATATGAGTGTGTGTATTATGACAATGGTTGACAACACACTGGAGAGACCACACACACACACAACCATGCACAGACACAAATACAGTATGAGTGTATATATTCCAACAATGGCTGACACCACACTGGAGACACAGAGTACTTTATATCTGCTGAGTCTTCAATAATGGAAGTCCCAGCAGAGATGATCTGAACTTGCAGACCAAAGAATTTCTAAACAGTCTCTGGCCTTTAGCCCACATAGGAAAGCCAATGAACCTGGGTTCTAAAAGCAGTGGAGGAAGACAGCAACCAGCAACAACAGTATGCACTCACAAATGGAGGCAGCAAAGTTCTTTTCTCAGCCCTATTCATATCTGCCTTGGTGGCAGACAGTGCTATACACATGTGAAAGACTTTCCTTCCTTAGTCAATGCCTCCTGGGAATGTCTTTCTCTAATGAAGTGGAGAAGTGTTGCTTAATTGATTCCAGATTTAATCAAGGTGACGATCATGATTAACCACCTCACCTAGCAATAAATTTAACCAAGGTAGTGAAAGATCTCTACTGAAAAAATTTTAAAATATTAAATAGAAATTGAAAAAGACCACAGTACATGGAAGACCTCCCATGTTCACAGGTCAATAGAATTAGCATAGTGAAAATAGTCACAGCACACAAAACAATCTTAAGATTTAATGCAACCTCCATTAACATTCCATTGGCATTCTTAGAAGAAAAAGAATAAAAGATTCAAAAAAATGCCCATCGTACCAAAAACAATCCTTTGTAGCCAGAAGAGCAAAAAGAAAGATACTTAAAGTATCAAGGTGTCTGACTTCAGGTCATAATTCGGGGCCATAATGACCAAAGCCTCACGGTATCTGTGCAGCCACAAACACATTGATCAACAGAACAGAACAAAGAATGAAAGTCAGAAACAACAGTACAGCAGCTATTTTCTTCCCAACAATTTCTGGTTTAAATGTGAAACATTCCTACAGTCTCATGGGTTTGAAACTTGTTGCCTACCTGGTGGCGTTCTTTGTCTAAGATGGAAACCTTTGGGAGACGTAGTTATGTGAAGGAACTCACTTGTAGGTGCTCCTTGAGAACAGGAGATCCTTGAGTTGGATCCAGTCAGTGTACTTTCTGCTTCTAGACTACAGACCCACTGTGACCAGTGGCTTCACATCATAGGCCAGCCGGCCCCAACAAGGATGGGATCTGAACATTCTTAACCTGTAAGTCAGGATATACCCTTCTGTTGTGGAATATTTGTTTAACTGGGCAAAGATGTGGTACATTTGTTTATGCTGCATTTGTTTAATTATGTAAAGATGTGTTGTATTTACATTAATTAAATAAAATTAACCTGGGCTCAGAGAAGCAGCATTACCAACTAGTTGACAGGAAGTAACAGGGAGGACATGGGTGAGGTTTTTAGTTCCAGTGATGTGGAAGAAGTGTGGCTTCTACGACATCAGCAAAGAGAAGAGGTTAGCCAGTTACTACTTTAAACCTAAGCTCAGGTTTTCACCCTAACCTTTGAATACATAAAATCATGTGTGTGCATATGTGTCTGTTCGTGTGTGTGTGTGACTTGAATGCAGAAGGGAAATGAAGGGGAAAGTAGAAACTAATTGGAGAGGGAAAGTTACCTAAAAGGAAAAAAATGGCCATGCTGAATAGGTTGAAAGCGCATGAAATTCTTGAAACAAATTGTCTACATGAAATCCAATACTATGAACTATATATATTTTCACAAATACAAAATGAAGATTTAGAAAAGCCTCTTCATATTTATCTTTTGGCATGTGGTTTAAGAGTAAAATTAGCTAAGAAACAGGTAAATAGTTTTCACTAGTTACATTCTTATTATTTTGTTAGTATTGATATTTTGAGGGCATTAATGAATATATTTGGAGTTAAACAACAGCCATCAAGGGATATTTAAATATTGTTAATATTCAGTTTTTTAACATAAAAGCAAAAATTATAGAGAAATATATGGTTACAGAATTTAAATTTACTGTCACAATGAATTTATATTTATAGCACATACACACCTACATAGTATGTGGTCATGCCTATATAATCATGTAGTGGGGTTATTTGCCTATCTTTTTTAAAAAACATATATTTTTAATACTATCTGCTTAAAAGTCTAGACATAATAACAAGTTCAGAAATAATGAGTCTCCCATAGCTCATTTTATAGTTTGCAGTCATTTTCCACCAAGCAAAGAGGACATTTTAGTATAACAATTTATTTCAAATCTGGAGAAGTACAGGTTTAACAGAAGCTGCAGCAGCATAATGTCTAAAGAGATGGTTGTCAGTAATCATAGACTCCTACTGGCCAAGAACAAGTAAAATTTTAGTACCTATGTGGCTTATCCTGTCAAAAACAAAATCCATGAAAGCATAGTTTTTGAGATGGGTTTTAACTATGTAGCCAAAATGAGCCTCAAACTCTTGATTCTCCTGATCCAGCCTTACAAGTAGTTCAAAATACAATGACCGTGCAACCATACACTTACTCAAATGAACAAATGATATCTACATCTCCATATTAGAGGATGTTGGAAAGTTAAACTATTATTTTTAAACCCGGCACATGCAAGAAAAGAATTTCTCCTCTCTCCGATCTTTTCTCTAACAGCTGTATAGCCAGCTAACGAAATGATAAATGAGAGACACTTTCCCATCTTTCTGTAAAAGCTGTATAGCCAGCTAACCAAATGATAAATGAGAGACACTTTCCTTCCAGAGAGACTGCACTGATGAGTCAGAAAGTTATAATAAAAGATGATCATCACCACTTTGCAATCTATAATTGATGAATGGATCCAGGTATGGATCGCCAACACCTATTTGCTTCACAAATCTGATTTCATGGCCTCCTATAGTACACAGCCTTTCCATTGACGGAGTTGGAAGGGGGGGGGGGCACAGAAACAATCTGATTTGAACATACTGAGTCTCTGTCCTCCAAACAGAGTGGAGAAAGATCATGACCAAGGATCTGACTAAACAGAAATGTGGAACAAAATGAGCAAAATCAGAAGAGTAGGAAACTGCATGGAAAAAACAAATTGAGTTTCTTCAACCTAGAAAAATCAAAGGCTAACAGTTGAGTTGATCGCGTATCCCTAGGATGCTCAGAGGACAATGGTGATTCTGTCCAAGCATTGAAGGGTTCTTGAGTCACCATCCTTTACAACAGGAGAAAGTAGGGGGAAAATAATAGACACAGAATCAATTGTTTTTCTGTTGTTCCATTAGAGAAATACTGTGGGAGAAGCCACTACCCCCAAAACTTGAGGAAACTCCCATATCTGAAGCAACATTACCAAAACCTATTCTACGGAAACAAATTTCTGGGTAGCTGGCTAAAACTGTTGAGTTTGATGAATTTCTGGGTGCCAAGTGTGGGACAGTGTAAGTGTAAGAACGCTTGAGAGGGGATGATCTTAAGGAAAACCAAATTTTTCATGGAATTAATCACCAGATTCTCAGAGAAAGGACAGATTGCTCTTGGCTCTGGCAGAAGGAGAGAGTAATCATTACAGAGTCAGAGACTTTGTCATGGTCTGCCCTTCCATGGTAGAGGAAAGAGGGCCAGTGTCTTATTCCACTGGTAAAAGAGTATTCATCTGACTTCCTCATCCTTCTCTCTTGTGTGATAAAAACAAACAAACAAACGACAAATAAAAAGAGGCATGCTCAACAAAGGTCAGTGGTCAGGGATTCCAGGAAATAGATAGAAAACACTAAAACAAAGGAGAAATTAAAGCAAAGTTATAAATTTAAGTTCTCTTATGTGATAACACATTGGAAAGTCAGTCTCAGCATTAAAATGGATTCATGGAATGACTGGGCTTAGAAAAGTGAACATCACAGAATGCTTCTTTATATGCGGGGCTACAGTAACGAAGCTGCCAACACGACTGCTCAACGATGCGGAGGAAGGGTTTTAGTGTGAATAAGAGAGAAAATATCCAAAGGCATCTGGAAGAGTCCAGAGCAGAGAGAAAGAGAAACAGACTAAGTCTGGCCAAGGCTATCTGTGAGAGAAATGAAAGAGAGAACAGTGGAGTAGCAAGATAGCAAGGGACAGAGAATAAAACATAGCAAGAAAGGGAATAGCAAGAGACAGCTGGGTTATAAGGAAGACAGTAGCTCAGAGGAGGGTAAGGGCAGGAGGCTAGTGTAGACATTGAAATGTTTAACAGGTAGGAGAAGGGACTGCTGGAACCTGAAGGCTAGCATTTACTTTGATATGCAGATATGCACCACAAGTAACCATATTTCCCTTCTGCCAGAGGTAAGGGAAATGACTTCTTTTGAAATACCAGTTACATAAGTTTCTGAGGAATGCTGACTTTTATCTGACCACCAGAAATCCTCCTATAGCCCACCCTGAGTTCATTTCTGAATATATGGACTGCCTTTTGGAGTTTAGAGAACTGGACCTTGACCCCGACAGCTTCCCTATCACTCACTCTACCTCTACACCCACAGACTCAATGGAATAAACGCTATGACAGCCCAAAGAACCTGAGGATACGGCCTACCTGGGAGAAGGTCTATTAAGCTATAACTAAAAGATCTTGTTGGCTGCGTGCTATAGCAAGTTCTAGTTTAATCCATACAAATCTGAAACTGAAGCCTCTCTACCACTGCTTCTATTAACTAGCACAACATGCATGACTAATAGCAAAATAAGTAAATAAATATCATTCTACAGGAAAAAATCAAGAAATAGAACAACTGGACATAGTCATCAGAACCACACCCAGAGACAGTACAAATGTTGAAAACAAAAGATAAGGAATCAGATGTAACTAAGTTAGTATGTTAAGAATATTTTCACACATACACACACACACACACACACACACACAGAGAGAGAGAGAGAGAGAGAGAGAGAGAGAGAGAGAGAGAGAGAGAGAGTGATTTGGAAAATTTCAGTAGAACTTTCACAAACTGAAAAGCAGAAAGTAAATAAAAAAGATAAAGGAGTAGAATAATTCCAAAAAGCATTATCCATATGAAATTGGAAAGGCAAAAGGAGACAAGGAAGGAAAAGAGAGCATAATTTGAAAAATGGAAACCTTCCAGCGTGGTGAAGACCTGGGACCAAAAGGGAGTGTGGCAATAGATAATTCTATGAGATGAGATTGAAAGCTTATTTGTAGCTCATAATCCTTTTTTGTATGTGTTCATCTTCCATGAAAACTATCTATTAAGAGGCAAACAAATGATAAAATGGAATATAGGGTAGATGTAAACACAATTTTGTCATTGCAATTCTTTTTGATCTAAATCTATTCTAAAATTAGAGTTAATTACAGTAATTGAGAAATATACCATCTAATTAAAATGTAGTAGTTTAACTTGATTTAGATATTTTTAAAACAGTGACATATTGAGCTAATTGAAAGCCACTCAGTGGCAATTTTCTCACAGAACTTTTCTAATTTTCTGAACAAGGTATTTTATTGTTATTTTATTATCATGAAATTGTCACAATCAGTAAATCACACCAGAGAGTAGTTTGTAAAGTACCACATCTCTCGGTTCTGGAGGTGAGGAGCCCAGGAGAACTGAGCTGGCATGCAGACAGGCTTCTGTGCTATGCCACATCACAGAGGAAGGCAAGAGGTGTGTGAGGATTTGGGACAGAGAAAGAAAACCTACCTCTTGTCAAGAGCCATCTCCTGACACAACATGGAACCATTCATGAGGATTCAACCTTCATAACTAATTACTACTTTCAAGGTCAACATCTTAATGTGATCAGAGTGACTATTAAGCTCTAATATGAGTTTTATAGAAGACAAAAGAAACCCAGCAAAAATGAAAACTAAGCTTCAGTGGTGGAATAATTTAATGCCAGCATCTTCATCTTGCTGTGTATCAAGAGTGAAGGAAACA
This sequence comes from Chionomys nivalis, assembly GCF_950005125.1. Lineage (NCBI taxonomy): Eukaryota > Metazoa > Chordata > Mammalia > Rodentia > Cricetidae > Chionomys > Chionomys nivalis. Next base: position 35,135,432 of record NC_080099.1, read on the forward strand.
AAATGGCTAAGAGATAAAGCAGGTCTGGTTGGGTTTCAGGGTTATTGGCTATGGGCTCAGTATAAACAGGGTTTGTGGCACTGCCCTCATGGCTTCTGAATACAATTGACTAAAATGAAATATGGAAGTTTCTGAAAGAAATTTGTACAGCATCTTAAGTATTGGGATGGGAGATTAAAATTGCACAAATAAAAAACAGATGGACACATTTCCCTCAGTTAAAAAAGAGCAGTCTGACAAAACATTTCAAATATTCACAACTTTGATTCTTTGAAATGTAACTATTCATTATTCTTAGCAAAAAAAAAAAAGTATAGTCAATCCATTCATTAACGAACCATCTGGGGTGCCGACATCGCCCCATCCTTGCCTTTCTAACTACATTTGACACAGAGAGTGAGATTTAAAATGTAGCAGTGCAGTATGTACAGATAGAAAGAGGCATGGGCAGATATTTTATTAAACCCATAGAAGATGGAAGCAGCTACATACACATGATGCAACTCCGTTCAAGAGGTTTATGGTGCTGCATGTGAAGAGAAGCCAGAAACTGATGCCTGTTAAGAAGCATTACCGAAAATTACTAAATAGGCCTTATTATGAAGGATATGAAAGGTCTGTAACTACAGGCCAGGCAAAGGTGTAAATGGTTGTTCAAAATAAATCTCATCTTTATTTTACCCCAACCAACAAAACTAGTACTTAAGGATATATTATACTTTAAGGTATGTCTGAAATTCAAAATAGGTGAGCATGTGTGCCTATGTATACTCATTATTTTACACTAAAAGTTGAAGAAATCATATCAAATGCATAATGGAGCTTAGTCATAAATAAAATGAAAATCAGTGGAAAGTTATAGCCACTGGGAAATAGTAAAGCCTTCATGTTGTGTAATGAAAGGAGCTGTAAGCTGTTCTGGCTTTAGGACTTTTACACATCATTAACATCCACCATCTCAAGTCACTTTAAATTAGGCATCCCAAGCACTTAAGTTCACATTTTCCTTGCTTCAAGAGAAGACTTATAAATGTGAGGCCTCCTCCTCCTTCCCATAAAAATTAAAATGCTGCAGTTGAGTCAAAGCAGAAAGCCAGGAGCCCAGAGCATGAAGGGACCTAGAAATGCTGAAAGTTGCAGAATGGAACATCCATGGCTCTCCTCGCTCCTGTGTTTCTTAGCTGTATGGAGACTATCAACGGTTGAGGATGCGTAAAACTGTAATCTGTGACTACACAAATCTCTTTGTGCTAGAGGAAGAGAATTATCGTAGGAGATTCTGAAGGGAGGCAGCCCAGCGTAGTTGGGGGAAAGTGCACTTCTTACAATGATTTATTCTGTGGAGACATTTGGAGCAAAGTTTTTCATTTAAATTCATGTGTCACATGTGTTATGTTTTGTTCTGCATTAAAGTATATCCACGCCGCTTTCTATGCTGCATTATTATTTATGAGTATGGAAGAATTTAAAAACAAGTTCTAGTAACCAAGATTATTTCCAGCATGGTTTCCATCTTTAAATATGTATAAATATGTGGTCCAAAATATAGCCCTGAGCATAGGTCAATGGGAGATGAGAGGTGAAGAAGACAGGAGTGTCCTAAAACATCTGGGAACCTAGGATATAACACAAACATCTAACTGATTTCCGGAAAGAGAAAGAGAATAAATACAGAGGAAGAGACTGGAGTTAGCTCTTTACTGTTCATTTTGTTGCCCAGAATTTCAATACACATACAACACACACACACACACACACACACACACACACACACACACACTGCATAGGATGTAATAAATTTCATGATTGCTAAAGATTTTAATACACTGTCTCAAGACAATTCACTGAAGACACATCTCAAATTGGCTTGAACATGAACGCTGTCACCTCCCAGAAACTGTAAGCCCGGCTGGGACCAGATAAATTCCTGAGGCTGATCCCACCAAGGTAAATAAAGTACTGTAGACTGCAGACACAAAAGTGAACACCATGGCAATTTTAATCCTAATAATATTTTTCTTTGTACTCTCAGATGTTCACATAAGTGGTAATTTCTGCCCCCTTCCATAAATATGCGGAGAGTCAAGAGAGAATGGACCAACTTTACACAGTTCTTTACAGTTGGAGTCATCCAGTATGACAGTGAAGTTCATGCCAAGAAGAAAATGGCATGCGGGGTTGAAGTCATGGATAAGAAGGAAACCCTGTCTATCTTCAAAGATGGCAAGCAAACTTCAGTGACTTCATTTGACAGGTGCCGTTGACCTGAGAGTTTCCTGCTTTCAAGGTATGTATGCATAATCAAATCTCTCAGCTTTGAAGTGGTATCATATGTATGTGTTTAAATATGGTACTATGGAAAGGAGGTTTTAAAAACAGCACTGGTATCAGGATTTAAAGGAGGGGGGAAGTCTCCTAACATCTAACTCATGGAGGAAATTCAAAACCTATTTTGAAAGAAGAGGGAGGATGTCCTCATGAGCAGGATTAGTGGGAAAACCTTTCTTGAACGTAGGATACTTAGATCACAGGAACACCAGGTTATTGCTATAAACCTGCTTTTTCTCTTCTTGTAACCAAATGACCTATCAAAAGGAAAAAAGCTTCCTTTCAGACCAATTCACTAATTCACAAGGGTGGGAGGTAAGCGGAGTGCTGGGAAGGAAGTTGAATGATAAAATCCCTACCGAGTAAGAAGAGACTTTTTGGAGATATGTAAGGCATTTTTTTTTTATATACTGAGAATAAAATTCTTATCTAGAGTTAAACCTTCTGGAAAATGATATTGATGCCATTTTTGATTTTTAGTACCATGAAAGCAAATGAGGGAATGCTGAAGATGCTACTGGTAGTAACTATTTCTAATATTTCTTGTTTTCAAAGTTAAGTCATAAAAAATGCCTTAATCTGACTACTTCCGTTTGTCATTCTCAGGGTGTAATACGTAGTTCATAAATTCATAAACTGGCAACCTGTTAGTAAGTCTACCCAACTCCAAATGTGTAGATGTAGTGTGCTGTGTATGTGTGTGTATGTTACTTCTTAATTAAGGTGGAACCTATTTATGTCTTTTCTTCGTACAAAAATGGATGTGGTTGAGCAATCCTGGACTAGGTTAACTGGAGGTCAGCATCACTGTCCTCCTTCCAGGGCTTTCCACCTAAGCTCTATTTTGCTCTCCCTTTTACTGCCTGGCCTGTAGGTATCTTTAGATCTTACACAAATGAAGCTGTGCTCACAGTGTGTTACTACATTCTGCAACTAGATAGAAACTAACCAGCAATATTTAATAGTTAGGTTTTCTTTTTCAGTTCCAATTGTATGAAAGGAAAACTGACTAAAGCAACATTAAGCTTTCCCTATTTAAGCCCAAGGGTAAAAAAAAAATTATATCATTGAAGATATTATCAGAAAGTAGTTGCTGCTGCTTAAGATTCTGTGCCCAAGAAAAGGATCAGGAGTCTACAATATTCAAAACATAAAAATGAAAGAAAATGGGTCACTTAGTCAGGAGACAAGCTAATGTTTGCACTTCTCTCCAGGTAAGGGTGGGCATGGCTTACTTTGTAATAACTCTGCTGGAATAGTTGCTTGACCAAATTTCTACTTTTTTTAAATTTTTATTTAAAAGGTTTTTTATTTTTCATATTATATATCAACCACAGTTCGCCCTCCCTCCCCTTCTCCCATTCCTCCTTTCCCCTCAACCCCCATCCACTCTTCAAGAAGGGTAAGGCATCCCATTGGGGGTGTTAACAAAGTCTGGCACACCATTTTGAGGCAGGACCAAGTACCTCCCTCCTGATTCATGGTTGAGCAAGGTATCCTTCCATAGGGAATGGGCTCCAAAAAGCAAGTTCATGTACTAGGGATAAACCTTGGTCCCACTGCCACCAGGCCCACAGACTGCCTAAGCCACAGGCAGAACTGTCACCCATACTTAGAGGGCCTAGTTCAGTCCTATACAGGTTCCCCATCTATCAGTCCAGAGTCAATGAGCTCCCATTACCCCTGGTTAGCTGTTCTATGGGTTTCCCCATCAGGATCTTAATCCCTTTGCTTATATAATCTCTCCTCTCTCTCTTCAACTGAACACCAAAAGCTCGGCCCAGTGCCTAGCTGTGGATCTTCACATCTGCTTCCAGCGGTTACTGGATGAAGGTTCTATGATGACTATTAGGGTGGTCATCGATCTAATTACAGGAGAAAGCCGGTTCATGCACTATCTCTGCTGTTTCTAGGAGTCGTATCTGGAGTCATCCTTGTGGTAGCATAGCACCAGATTTCTCCCTACCACCATAATAGCTCCCTCTATCAATGTATCTCTTTCCTTGTTCTGCCTCTCTGCCCCTCCTGCAACTTAACCATTCTGTTCCCTCATGTTCTCCTCCTGCCTTCCTTTCTCCCATGCCTCCACTCCCACACTCACCCCCACCCACCCACATCCCTGTGCTCCCAATTTCCCCAGGAGATCTTATCTATTTTCCATTTCTATTAATCTGTGAATCACCATGTGGCAGTGGCTTACTGGGTAAAATTCTTCATGTCTGTCTCTGGCAGCTCCACAGCATCTCTCTGACTCTGCTTTCTTCCTCCCAGAATGCAATTCTGTCTTCTCCACCTACCTAAGCTCTGCCCTATCAGCAGGCCCAAAGCAGTTTCTTTATTAACCAATGGAAGCAATACAAGGACAGAAGAACCTCCTATACCACATTAGTGAGAGTGGGCTGTTGAAGTCTTCCACTATTAATGTGTGGGGTTTGATGTTTGCTTTAAACTTTAGTAATGTTTCTTTTACAAATGTGGGTGCCCTTGTATTTGGGGTATAAATGTTCAGAATTGAGACTTCATCTTGATCAATTTTTCTTGTGATGAATATGAAATGTCCTTCAACTCTTATTTAATTTAGTTTGAAGTCTATTTTGCTAGACATTAGGATAGATATACTCACTTGTTTCTTAGGTCCATTTGATTAGAAAATTTTCTTCCAACCCTATACTCTGAAGTAATGTCTATCTTTGAAGATGAGGTATGTTTCCTGTATGTAGCAGAAGGGTGGGTCCTGCTTTCATATCCATTTTGCATTCTTTTAGCCTATGTCTTTTAATAGATGAGTTCAGTCCATTGATATTAAGGGATGTTAATGACCAGTGATTGTTAATTCCTGTTATTTTGTGGTTTTATTGTTGTTGTTGTTGGTAGTGGTGGTAGTAGTGTGTTTGTGTTTTCCTTCTTTGGAATTTTTTTTAGTGTCAGATCATCTATTGTGATTTTGTAGATGTAGATAACTTCCTTGGGTTGGAGTTTTTCTTCTAGAATTTTCTGTAGTGCTGGATTTTTGGTTAGGTATTGTTAAATCTGGTTTTGCCATGAAATATCTTGTTTTATCCATCTAAGGTTATTGAAAACTTAACTGGGGTGAGTAGTCTGGGCTGGCATTTTGGTCTCTTAGTGTCTGTAAGATGTCTGTCTAGAACGTTCTGGCCTTCAGAGTCTCCATTGAGAAATTGGGTGTAATTCAGATAGGTCTGCCTTTATATGTTACCTGACCTTGTTCTTTTGCAGTTACTAATATTCTTTACTTTTCTGTATGTTTAATGTTTTGATTATTATGTGGCAAAGGGACTTTATTTATTTATTTACTTACTTATTTATTTCTTTATTGGTCCGGTCTATTTGTTTTTTCTCTAAGCTTCTTTTACTTTCAAAGGTATGTCTTTCTTTAGGTTGGGAAAGTTTTTCTCTATAATTTTGTTGAATATATTTTCTGTGCCTTTGAGTGGGAGTTCTCTTTTTTTCTATCTCTATTATTCGTAGGTTTGGTTTCCCATATTTTCTGGATGTTTTTGTTAAGAATTTGTTGGATTTGATATTTTATTTGATTGATAAATCTATTTCCTCCATTGTGTCTTCAATGTCTGAAATTCTGTCTTCTATTTTTTGTATTCTGTTGACTGGACTTACATTTGTGGTTCCTATTCATTTATAAAGATTTTCCATTTCCAGAATTCCCTCGGTTTGTGTTTTTCTTATTGCCTCTATTTCAGTTTTCAAGTCTTGAACTGTTTCTTTTATCTCTTTGTTTTTTTTTTTCTTTCTTAGCTTTCCTAGCTTTCTTTAAGGGATCTATTGATTTCTTCCAATTTTTTATTTGTCTTTTCCTCCATTTCATTAAGGGAAATTTTCATTTCCTCATTAATGGTCTCTACCATCTTCAATACACTATTATTTAAAGTCATTTTCTTCTGCTTCATCTGTGTTGGGAATTTCTTGCTAGTGTAGAACTACTGGGGTCTGTTGGCGCCATATTGCTTTTTATTTTGTTGAATGCATTTTTACATTACCTTCTACCCATCTGGGTTTGAGGTAATTATAAGGACAGGCATGGATTCTTCCTCCAATTGGTGCACATTTTGTCTTTGCCTCAGAGGGCCTCTTTTCCTCCAATCAGTGCAGGTGGAGCCTGTGTCTCCAGCGGCCCCCTGATGAAACTGGGACTGGGGAGAGTAGCTTAACGATGGTGGTCTTTCCTGATAACTGGCCATTGAGGCTTTTCCTTTAATTGGTGTAGGTAGGAGCTGTGCTTCCAGGGCCCTGTAATGCTACTCTTCCTCCAGTTGGTGCAGGTGGGGGAGGTTAGGCCTCTGGGGCCCACTGTTGCAGCTGAGGATGGTGATGAAGAGTCCTGGCCAAGGGAGACTTGCCTGCTGATTGACTGCTGGGGCTGGGATAGGTGAGGGAGCTAGAAATTTCTTTTTACTTGTTGAATTCAGGATTCATTGAACTCTAAAACACTGAACAGTTAGTTGCTTCTTGTGTGAAAATAAGATTCTGATAATAAGCAAAGTCTATGCAAAGAAGGTGGAAAGCACTATCTGTGAAATGGGCATCCTGCATAGTGAGGGTGCCTGGCTTCTCCTAGGTGACACAACTGATCCATGTACCCCACAGGCATTAAGATTGAATTTTCCACTAAGAACTCCTACTTAGAACAAAATCGTGCCCTGCTGATGGACACACAAGGCCTGCCGCGCTCACTCCAAATCTAACTAGATCCCAACAGCAAATGGAGAACACGAGACTGATTTAGGTTTCTGCATCTCACATAGAAACTTCTGAGGTCATTCATGAGAACTCCATCATAAAAACAAATCACTCAGCAGGGCTGCCAGGGGGCAGTAAAAACTTTACTGGCTCTATATATTCTGTCTTGGAACACTGTGGGCAGCTTTCCACAAGGAAAGGGTAATAGGACAGGTGTGGCAAAGACCAAGAGCTAGAAACTGCCTGGGAAATGCTGGCCAGGACAGACAAGGTGGTGCCACTGGCACCCTCGCCATCACAGGCCAAATGCCCCAATTAGGTACTAAGAAAGAACCAGCTGAGCAAACACATTGCTAAGACAGCTCCCCTGGGAAGACGTAAATACAAATTGATGCAATGTCCTGAGCATTTGGATACCCTGGCAACAGGCATTCCTGGGAGAAATGAGGTTTGCAGTTTGTATGTGGAATGTCAAAGCTATTATGTTATGCCAAAGACTCCAGAGGATTGTTGAGTCTCCTATAGCAGAGGCCGGAATCACTGATGGGAGTATTGAAGACAGGCAGGTGACCTCATTAGACCCAGTCACAAATCCTTCAGGGCAGGCATGCTTCCCACCTCTGCATTCATTGCAGGCAGACAATACAAAAAAAGCAATGACTGGGAAGAAACACAATACTGCTAGCTAATAAAACTGTGCATTTGTTCTATCATTAATTTATATTAAAGTGTGGTTAATTAATTTTCATTTTTATTAGCATTACATGCCTTAACACCTTGGGACAAAGAGTTCTGAGCATCAGCCATCAAGAAGTACTTTAACATATTGTACAATAACTCCGGGGTAGATTGCCCACATTTTCTCTTGTTTATAGACTTTTCAAACATTATTCAATTATCTTGAGCTGATTAGAAACATTACAAAAGATACAGTGCACTTAATGAAGAAGGCAAACCATTAGGATACCTACTGCCTGGAAAACTATTGATATATATATATATATATATATATATATATATATATATATATATATATATATCAAAGCCACCATTATTCAACTTTTCCCATAGGTACTAAACTGTTGGAGAATTTTTTCTTCTTATTTAGAATGTCTACAATTAGATTGGCCAGGATTTAACATCTACAGGAGTGGTGTAAAGTTTCCTAGTGTTTTACAAGCAATGCTTAGTCTTCTTTAGAACAGTATCAAAAGTATGAGCAGTAAGTTTCTCACCAGGGACCAAAGAGGAAATTCTGAACTACCACAAGAAAGAATATTCTTACAAAGTACTTGAGTGGTGAACAGGGGAAGGAAGTCAGCCACCTACCCACTTTATTGGCTTGATTCATGATAAATTGTGCCAACACTGACTTGAACTCAGCTGTGACAATAATCTCCCATGTTCTAGTTATGATTAACTATGATGAACCCTGGTAAAGTGTGGGAGTTTAAAATGAAGGATCTTGATATCCAGCAGTTTAGAGTTGGATAGACAGGGAGACCAGATATTCTAGAATAGCTTCACAAGTGGACCATCTCAGAAAAATGGGAATGAATCAAATTCTTTAGATACCTCCCTTCCTCAACCCTTTCATAGTCTGAAAGTTATTGTTTTCTTATGTCCAAATAACCACAAGGTTTCAGGATAAGCCCATTTTGTCTTATTCGGTCCTCACTAGAAGTGAAGAGATTTAGCTATAAACTATTTATGAACATACAAAGCAAAACTGATTTGTGTTATTTTTCATGGAAATGCCTGGTCTTTAGACCACCTTCGGCTGAGCATTTAACTCTTCACTTACAGGTCATTGGCAATTTATCAATGACAATATTTATCTAGTAAATTTCATGAGATTTCAATTGTGACCTTAACTTAGGGGGGAAAATGCAGTTCTCTGCTAGAGCACAGTACCTAAATCAAGGAACTCTACGTACTTGTCCATCTGAGTCACTCAAGACGATGTCTTGAAGCAAACTGACGAATTAACAAACAAACCTCCAAATGTGAAATATACCTCCCCACTATTTTTAGGAGCCTATCTATTTCTTGCTCTCAGAATTCTCTTTTCTTTTTCTACTTATATTCTGTATTATGTCAATCTATTAAGCTTCAAAAAATAAGGAAAATAAAGAAGATCAACCTAATTGCATGATTTCCTCAGTGCAAAGAGAGAAATGAAAAGTGGATGTGCACCCCTGCGGTGCTGTACATACTGCGGCTGCTCAGGACATGTGGATCGCTCGGGGTTCTCATGTAGATACTTAATATAATTACATTGACAAAATATTTGGACAAAGCAGAGTACTGGATTCCAGAGAGCTTAAGGTTTTTTATACAAACAGATGTCGTCATAAGAATTCAGGCATTAGTGTTGTATAGGATAACTGATGTCAATCAATATTCTTTCTTCATATGACAATTGTTATGGTTAATGAAATATTGCATTCAGAAATGTTGATATGTACCTCCATATTTTGACTATTGTGGTGATTATTCAATAAATGGGAAATAGAGAAAATGTGGACTAGAAAATCAAATGGACCTAAGTTTGGCTATTTGCCAGCTATGCAACCTACCTTCATTAGTGTGCTGAGTCCCTCCTCCTCACCCTGCAAAAGGCTATTCCAAATGGATGGAAGACATTGACAATAGATCTGAAACTCTGAAACTGTGTAAGGAAATAGTAGGGAGAACACTTGAACATATAGGCACAGTAAGAGACTTCCTGAACAGGACGTAACCACTTCAATGAAAGGCCAACTCATGGGACCTCGTGAAATTAAAAAAGATTCTGTGTGTCAAAGGGAGATGCTACTGAGGGAAGAGATAGCATAAAGAAATGGAGAAAATCTGCACCAGCTATACATCTGACATAAGATTAATTTCTAAGCCGGGCGGTGGTGGCGCACGCCTTTAATCCCAGCACTCGGGAAGCAGAGGCAGGAGGATCTCTGTGAGTTCGAGACCAGCCTGGTCTACAAGAGCTAATTCCAGGACAGGCTCCAAAACCACAGAGAAACCCTGTCTCGAAACCCCCCCCCCCAAAAAAAAGATTAATTTCTAGATAGTCAAGCAATAACAACAACAACAAACCCTGGGCATCATGGAAACCAGCAACCCAATCAACAAAAGGGCTAACAAAATGAACAAACCATTTTCCAAAGAGGAATTCTAAATAGCCAGTAAACATATGAAAAGATGCTCAATCCTACCAGTCACTGAGAAAATGGAAAACAAATTCCACTGAGACGCCATTTCACTCCTGTCAGAAATTCAAACATTAAGAAATCAAAGAAGAAAGCCGGGCGGTGGTGGCGCACGCCTTTAATCCCAGCACTCGGGAGGCAGAGGCAGGCGGATCTCTGTGAGTTCGAGACCAGCCTGGTCTACAAGAGCTAGTTCCAGGAGAGGCACCAAAGCTACAGAGAAACCCTGTCTCGAAAAACCAAAAAAACAAAAAACAAAAACAAAACAAAACAAAAAAACAAAAAAAAAAAAAAAAGAAAAAAGAAATCAAAGAAGAAAGCCTGCAAGGATACGGAAGTGGGCACCCTTAAACACTGCTGGTGAGAATGTAGAGTACTCCAGCTTTCGTGGAAACTGGTATGGGGGTTTCTCAGCAACCTAGAAATAGAACCCTGTGATCCAACTATACTACTCCATATTTAGCCAAAGGATTCCAAGTAAACAAAGCAGAAAATCTCTATACTAATGCTCACTACATCAGTATTCATAGTAGATAAAATATGGAACCAGCCTAGGTTTTCAACAATAGAGGAATTGATAAGAAATGTAGTATGGAATTATTTTAATTCATAAAGAAGAAGTTATGTAACTTGTGGGAAAATGAATGCAAATGGAGACAATCATATCAAGCAAATAAAGCCAGTCTCTGAAAGGCAAATGTGTATTTTCTCTCATTTGTGGTTCCTAGACTTTTATACATTCAGATGAAATCATAATACAATATATATTAAATTAAAATAGAAATGAAGTTGTCCAGGAAAACATGAGGTACTAATGGGTGGGGAGAGGGGGAAGAAAAGAGGATTTGGGAACACAGTTGTAGAGGATATTTTTAATGAATAATATATACCTATGAGAAATTTACTTTTTGAGGTTTCTATTTATTCCTACTACCTGAGTCCTCTATTCTTATCAACATAGTAAATTAATCCCTGCTATTTGCTTGGTGATTCTTCACTTAGCTAAAAATGATAGGGACACATTGTTCTTCTAATTTACATATAGGGAAGCATTGTTCTTCTAATTTACACTGATTTCTAGAAAGCTTAATATTGGAAAACAAATGAATATTAATTAATAAAAAGTACATTGTAGTTACTTTCCAGTTAGATATAAATGAGTAACATAATAATACTAAAAAAGTATGTAAAAATTTTAAAATGGGAAGAAGTATATCAAGTTATAAGAAATAAGTTTGAAATATCAACCTCTACCATTTCATAAGCAAGTTCCTGGGAAATAACACATTCAAATCCATTGCACAAAAGAAATTTTCTCATGGGGTCTGAGAGTTGCACTAATCAATAGGTGAAAAGATACTAATTTAGGGGTCAGTGTGATGCTATGTTAATTTAGTAATAGATTCACCCCTGGGGCCTTTGAACTCCCGAACAGCAGGATTTGGGCCAGATTTATAGTACCAAGCAGGCATTTTCTCCTGCAGAGTGGGTCTTAAATTCAATCAGACAGCAGTTGGTTACCTCCATATCATTCATCTCACTATTGAACCCTTGGGACTATTTCATGATGCTGGTGATTGCTATAGTTTACAGCTGGGTAGAACTATCGACGACTGTTTTTTTCAACATCCCATGAAGCACCTTCAGGTATTATGAATTACCACCTTGAGTTCTTCATGTCCTATTACCAAAGTGTGTGGTGTTTTCAGCATAGCACTTTTTCAATTGAGTCCTGGCGTGCCACCAAAACCAGCAGCAATAGATTGTACTGGGGGTCTCCTGAGGACCCCTAGCCAGAACCAAAGGGCTGTATCCCACAGTGGCACTGGGCTTTTTGTTGGCTTCTGGGGAAAAAAACATTACTCTCTATGTAATGTAACTTCGGTTAAAGTCTTTTTATGAATGCACTTGATATGTGTGTTTCATCCCTATGAAATAGTCGGTCTTTTTCAAACATTGCTAGTGTTGCCGTTCCCTAACGCTTTCTTCACTCTACCCTCACATCCCTCGCCATACTAAACTCACTCACGACTACTGTCCCCTTCCCCATCATATAGCTTGTGTTATATTATCCCGCTTTCCTTAATATCTTTCTTCTTGTGCCCACAATTGTCCTTTTCCAGTTTTTTTTTCCTTAATTCTATAGGTATTCCAAGTTAAAGACACAAATCTAAAGGTTTGGCAGTAAGATCCACATATAAGTCAGAATATGGACCATTTGTCTGTCTGGGTCTGGGTTACCTCACTTGGTATAATGTTTTCTGATTCCATCCACTTAACCTGCAAATTTCATTATTTCGTTCTCCATGGTATTTTATGTAGGTAACACATTTTCACTTTCCGTTTTTCAACTGATGGATATCTAGACCATTCCCTAATAGCGAGTACAGTAGCCATGAATAGAAATGATCACGTCTCTGTAGCAGGAAACAGAGTTCTTTCCATATATGTTGGATGTAGCGTATCTGGGTCACAGTGTAGATCTATTTCTAGGTTTATGAATAACCACCATGCTATATCCATAATGGATGCAACAATTTGCACTCCCATCAGTGGGCATAAGGGCTCCCTATTCCCCACAACCTTTGATGTCTTTTGTTTTCTGTTTACAAAAGCCTGATTATTTATGTGTTACTCTTAAAGACTTATTTTTCACTAGGCTCAGATATAGAAGTAAGAAGAGTTCTATGAGGGCAGCCTATATCTTCTGGTGACCTGTTCTTGGTGTTTTTTTTTGTTTGTTTGTTTGTTTGTTTTGTTTTCTTTTTGGTTTCTTTAATTCTCTTGACCAAAATTTCAGTGTATTCTCAGCCTCCTCCTTTTTTTTTCTTTAGTGAATAATTTCTTTTTTTCTCTTCCTTTTCTCTTTCTCTTCGTTCTTCTCATCCTTTTTCTTCTCCTTCTTCTCCTTCCCTCTCTTCCTCTTTATTCTCCTTCGTCTTTGAACAGTAACCAAGTCGAGAATACCCAGATGGTGATCTACAGTGCATCCCAGAACAAAAGTTCTCCTTGGTCTATAACTAGTAAATTGCAAATGTAGTTTTGATTTGCATTTTCTTGATTGCTATGAATGGTGAACACTTGTAATACTATTTCTTATGCTTTTGTATTTTTTAATCTGAGAAATGTCCTCTTGAGTTCCAGGCTCACCATTAGATTCATTTGTGTTTTCTTGATGTTTAGTTTTGAATTCTTTGTATATTGTGGACATTAATATTCTATTAGAGGTATAGCTGTCAAAGACTTTCTTCTCATTTTTGCACTGCTTCTTTAGTCATTGAACAGTTTCCTTTGTAGTACAGAAGGATTTTCATTTCATAAAATTCTACTTGTTGATTAGTAGAATTATTTTCTGGGTGACCAGGGTATTATTATATCAGAAAGTCCTCACCAGAGACTATACCCTGAGTTATAGTGCATACTCTATCTTTTAGAAGTTTCAGTTCTAGTGTTAAGATTTTTTTGGTTCAATTGGTGTTGGTTTATATGCAGAGAAGGATCAAGATTAATTCTTTTATGTATACATATCCAGTTTTGTTAATGCCATTTGTTAATGATGCTGTCTTTTCTCTAATACATATTTTGGAATCTTTGTCTTAAAAAATAAAGTAAGTATAACTGTAAGAATTTATATCTAGATCCTTAATTTATTTGACTGATGAATGTGTCTGGTTGTGTACCAGTACCATGCTGTTTCCACATTTGTGGCTCTGTGGTATATCATGAAATCAGGAGTGATGATACTTCCCACAGAGTTTTATTGTTCAGGATTGTTTTGACTATCTTGGGTCCATTGTGCTTCCATAGTGTAAAGAATAAGTGTCAGTAAAGTACTCAGACACAGATCAAATATCTCTATCACACACAACACACACGCACACACATACACACACAAGCACACAACTACACATATGTAGTAGGAAGGGCCTCTTGTTGGTCCAGGCTGCTCAGCCCTGAAATAATCACACAGAAACTATATTATTCAAAACACTGCCTGGCCCATTAGCTCTAGCTTCTTATTGGCTAACACTTATATCTTGGTTTAACCCATTTCTAGTAATCTGTGTATCGCCACGTAGTTGTGGCTTATCAGGTAAAGTTCCATCTGACTCTGGCAGGGTTACATGGCTTCTCTCTGACTCCACTCTTCTTTTTCTCAGCATTTAGCTTAGTTTTTCCCACTTAGCTCTGTTCACCTATAGCTCTGCTATGGGCCCAAAGCAGTTCCTTTATTTAATAGTGGTAATGACGCCATACAGAGGGAAATCCCCCGTCATAATCATACATATATACGTATACACACACAAACACATAAACACACACATATACACACACGCACACACATACACACGCATACACAAACACATACACACATATACACATGCATATACACACATACACACATGCACATACACATACCACTCAGATTCCAATACAGAAGATGAGATAGAAAGATTTTCAGAGCCAGAGTTAGAGGGGACAGAAATGGAACAATGTCTTCTAGGCACAAGGAGATGGCTGTACTCACGAACTCACAGCATATGACTTGCACAAGATCAATCTGGTCTACATTCTAGCATGGGAGAGGAAAGAGTGCACAGCCCCACTCCTGAGAAGGTATTGAAGTTAAGGGTGTGACCCCTGGTAGATTGAATGGCTCACATCCATGAGTGTATGGGTGATACAAATTGGACTTAGTGGGTTATTTAAAAGAATAATAAAAAGAATTCGTGAAATTAATGGGGACTGGGAGGTGGGTTGGATCTGGAAAGAGTTAGAGAAGGAGTGGGAATGAATATGATCAAAATTCACTGTATGTATTTCTTAAAGAATTAGTAATGTTATATTTGAAATGACATTCAATTCCAATGATCATGCTCTATGAAATATTACAGCAACACTGGGATTACATATAACCAGAAGGCTTAAAGTTTTAAAATTCATTTTAAGAAATAGATTTTTTACACATAAACATTTTCTCAAACATAACACATATGCTTTCTGTTTCTTTCCTTTCTTTTGGAAAAATACTTGGTATGCACCGAAACCAATACTCATTCAGTCTAACCTTTTCCATATTTTATGTATTAGGCTAGAATAAATTTAATGTTTGGTTCAACTGTGGTGGAGGAGCTTGGTGACCTTCAAAAGGCTAAATGTTATATTGCCACTGAACTGAAGGAGATACTTGGAAGAGATCCTGTGCACCCAAATCTCTATGAGCAGATGAATGGATAAATAATAATGTGAAATTATATTGATTTGACATTTATTTTATATAACAAAGCCATACACAGCAATGAGGATTTGAGATGTATTAAATATGGATAATGCTTAAAAATATCATGCTAAGTGAAGTAAACAAGATCGATTCATGGATAAATCTTGTATGATTATATATAGGAAACTTTTATAGTAATGAAAGTTAGATTCGAGATCATCAGATGCTGAAGGTGGAAGAAGAGTAGAGTTCTTGCTTAATGACTACAGAACTTCTGTAGAGATGTGAAAAAATCTAGAAAAGTCAGTAACCATGCTTTCACTGATTGTGAATGTAATTAATGTTACTAAATTATATACATTAAAATGGTTAGGATTGGGAACAGGATTTAGCAGTTAAGAGAACTTATTGACCTTTCAGACAATTATAATTCAGTTCACAGCACCTACATCAGATGGTTCACTATTGCCTGGAAATCCAGTACTAGGATATCTGCTTAGTCTTCTAACCTCAACAGATACTGACAAAACAGAAGTAGCATACACACACACACACACACACACACACACACACACACATAACACACACACAAATGCATAAATATGTATGTAAAAATAAATCTTACTTTGTAAAAATGTCAAAATTAGTGCTCAGTATAGCGTACATTTATGCCCCCAATCCTGAATTTATCTTCAGCATCAAATAATGTATGTTGGGGGTGAAAGGTGTTCAAAAGGGTAAGTTTCAGGTTATCTGTATTTTAGTACAACTTTAAAAACAATAAAAATATACTGTAAATGGAAAAAATTAAACCATATAAATTAGATCTCAATAGTTATTTTAAAATTAAAAACATATTTTATTTCTCAAAATGTGCATCTAAATTAATTTTAGATACCATTTCATAATTTTAAAATGAGATATATGTTTGTGGAATCTAGTAGAAAGCATACACTAAGAAATATTTTTTCACTAATGCTGAAGTTCTATTAAAACAATTTTCCTGTGTGATTTATAAAAACAATGATCATCTACTAATTATGTCAGAAATTGATAGATTACATCTGCAGAAAAATACAAATTTCTTAATGTTAACTGGGCAGAAGGACCCTTTAGTGGGATGTCATCTACACTCCAGACTTTTATAAATATTAGCAATCAACAGACATGGTTCTGGTGAGTTATAGCATAGCACAATTAAAGGGGATTTCAAGGGACAGCACTCCTGACCACTGGAGTGTCAATTCTTTTTATACCTTCAGTGAGGTTGATTCCATCCCTGGAGACTTCTCACCCTAACTCCAGAGAGCTGGTGGACCTCTGTTGCCAATATCTTTCTGTGGTACCTATATTCAACATAAAGAGAATTAGGTTTTAAAATTGATAAATTCTCTTTTTTAATCCTGGTTTTGGTGACTTAAATATTCAGCCCTGTTTTGATTCTTGTTATTGTTTTTCACCAGTTCTTGTAGATTTGAGGAGCAAAATTGAGTTATTCAGACACTTGAGGAAAATGGAAAGAGAACACAAGAATCTTCACTTATTTTTTCCAGTGTGCTTTCAACTTTGTTTGCATGACAAATCAGCTCTTTCCTAGTGACAACTAGTTGAACAGAAATAGTGATAACTACATGTTTTTCTTCCCATATCTCAAATTTAATCTTAAACAATAACTTGTATGTATCTTTTTTTAGTGTAGTCTGTGCTTAGAGGGAAATGAACAAACTGATGTGTGTATGTATATATGTATGTATGTATGTGTATATATATATAGAGAGAGTGTGTACATATATTTGCTTTAATAGAACTTCAGCATTAATGAAAAAAATTTCTCTTAGTGTATGCATTCTACCAAATTCCACAAATATCCATCTCATTTTAAAATATGAAATGGTATCTAAAATTAATTTAGATGCACATTTTGAAAAATAAAAGGTATTTTTAATTTTAAAATAACTATTGAGATCTAATTCACATGGTTTACATATATATATATATATATATATATATATATATATATATTCAATTCTGAAGGCACCTGAATATCTGATCTTCATCTTCAGACAGTATTCATTATTCCTGTACAGGCAGAGGACTTCTCTGTGTCTCTAATCTTGGGCTTTCAAATCACCTGCAGCAACCAGTAAAAAGGAAAGCACTGAGCTTCCCCTTATTTCCACCAAGATGCACATGTGTAACTGTTTTGTTACAGCTAGGAAACAAAATTGCAATGAATGACTTTATTCAAAGACAAACAGATCTGGTTACTCAACATCTTCCCATGGCACATCAGCCATGGAGGGAGGTTTCCTTGTGTCAATTTATGAGCATTTATGATCTCATCAATATTCAGCAGGATTCCCAAGCTCAGTGACTATGAGCTGCCATACTGCACTGACTTAAATGTATTTTGCATAGTTTTACTGTCCATAACGCATCATTCTCATCAGCCACAGTTTTTGTGAAGTTGGATCTGTATGTGTTTCTCCTACGCACAATGACTGTTACTATTAATACAATTAGATCCAGCTGAAGGCTGCTACTGATGACCTGGCAGCAAGACTGAATCCTCCTGCTGTATTTTGGAACTTCAATTTCAGTTGCTTGGCTATGAAGGGTCTACTTGGGAACAGATGATGATCAGATTCTATCTGAAACACACTGGAGTGTGGTTTCTCTTTCTTTGTCAAAGGAATTCTAAATGTGTGTTGAGATAGGTCTCCTAGCACTTAATCAGTAATTAAGAAAATGCCCTATAGGCTTGCCTACATCCTGATCTTATAGACTCTATATAATATATAATATAGAGGCATTTTCTAAGTTGAGGCTTCCTTCACTCAGATAACTCACCTTTGTGTCAAAAGCTGATAAAAAAAAAAGGTCATCTAGAATAGTCCCCTTCTTTGTTTATTTCCTATTTCTACATATGTCCTAAATTAATTTATACTTCATTGTTGTGGCTATCTGAATACGAATGGTGCCCATAGACTAATATATTTGAATGTTTATTTGGCAGTTTGTAGAACTATTTGGGAAGGAATCGGAGGTATGTCAGGGGGTTGGGCTTTGATGTTACCAAAGCCCTTCCATTCCCAGTTAGCTCTCTGCCTTCTGTTTGCAGATCATATGTAAATTTTCATCCATTACTCTAGCACCATGCCTGCCTATCTGCAGCTGTGTATGCCACCATCGTGGTCAGGGACACAACTTCTGAAACTGTAAACAAGTCCCTAGTTAAATTATTTATTTTATAAGTTGATTTCATCACAACATCTCTTCATAACAATAAAAAAGTAACTAAGACAATTGTATACTCCATAATATTTAGCTAGTTTGTCTTGTGGTAATTTGTGGTGGTCTAGGAGACGTTACTCAGTTCTAAGTGTTTTTCTATATCTTGCTTGGTTTGGTCTGTTACTGTTAGAGTATTCTGGTTTTTCATCTTGGAATAGTACTGAGAATTGTGTCCCAAAGAATACTTGTCACTAAAAATATCTCGAAATTAAATTTTAAGAGACACCCAAGCAACAGATATGCAAATTGTGACTCAGAATCACAGAAAAAGAAACAAGGCAATAGAACGCCTCCAGAAGATAATAGCTTCTCAAGTACTGAATTCATTGCAATGACACTAAAATGTATAAAATACTGATTCAATAACTGAAGATTTACTTGTGAAAGTGAACAATGACTTCAGTAAGAAATCATACAAGTTTATGAATGGACAACAAAAATACAAACCAGGACTTAGAGAGAAAGATGGACAAAAGAGATGAGAGAACAGTAAGGATGGGTTAGAAACATAGATAGCAACAAAGAAGGCATATTTCATGAAAACTAAGTGTTTGGGGAAGGGAAAACTAAACAAATGAAAGAAATACAACAGTGCAAAGAATCAGAGAGTAGTGCAAGTAAAGAAAAGACTACTATGGCCAAAGTCAACGAGATGCCACCTTCAAACACATAGAATAAGCCAGGCATGGTGACACACACTTTTAATCCAAACATTCAGAAGGCAGAGGAAGACAGATCTCTGTGAATCTGAGATCAGCTTAGTCTTTATGGTGATTTCGGACAGCCCAGGGATATGTAGAGAAACCCTGTCCAAATAAAAAATAGTGCACTAATATTTAAAAACTTAAAACACACACACACACATACACACACAGTCAAAAGAGTCTTACGCAGGAGTGAGCCAGATTGACATTTTCTCTGTTGGTCCTGTAGTCATTGCCATGGTCCTGTAGTCATTGTCATGGTCCTGTAGTCATTGTCATGGTCCTGTAGTCATTGCCATGGTCCTGTAGTCATTGCCATGGTCCTGTAGTCATTGTCATGGTCCTGTAGTCATTGTCATGGTCCTGTAGTCATTGCCATGGTCCTGTAGTCATTGCCATGGTCCTGTAGTCATTGCCATGGTCCTGTAGTCATTGCCATGGTCCTGTAGTCATTGCCATGGTCCTGTAGTCATTGCCATCGTCCTGTAGTCATCGTCATGGAGGTTCCCAGTCACCTGTGCTCTTTGCTATCTACTCCCACATCAGTGACTGAAGCCTCCTTTCCTACTGGAAATGTGGAAATGAGGCTAGAGAATTGGGTTGTCTATTTACATGCAAATTTTACCATAAAGGGGGACATGTCTCCAAATAACAAAGAAAGAGGAGGAAATTGGGTTACTCAGACTTGGTAGCTCTAATAAAATGAAAAGGTTAAAAATGAGACCTTTATTAAGAATCAAATTATTCATCCAATTAACGAGTGAAGATCATTTTCAAACTTAGGATAGATTGTAAATGTAATATTTCACTTCTATGGCAAAAACAGTCCCCTATGAAATTAAAATTTCTTGTGAAAAATCCATGATGACTGTACGTTTATAAAGTTAAATCACATGACATCATCTAAGCTTCATCTGTTATTTTTAAAAGTGCCAAATCTACCATATTAGGCTCTAGGCTCATTCATTAAAATTAAAGTGTTATAAGTTATTGGATATTGCTATGGACCATGTACCGTCCCATTCTTGATATTAAATTTTACCAAGGTTTATTATTTTTGCATCATTTTACATTTTGTCTTAGTCCTTCTTGCTTTTTAGAGCTCTAAAACATCATTTTGAGTGAGGTAACCCAGTCCTAGAAAGAAAATTATCACATATATTCACTCATAAGTCGTTTTTAAACATAAAGCAAAGAAAACAAACCCACAAATCACAGTCCCAGAGAACCTAGACAACAATGAGGACACTAAGAGAGACATACATAGATTCCCTAATCTACATGGGAAGTAGAAAAAGACAAGATCTCCTGAGTAAATTGGGAACATGGGGACCTTGGAAGAGGGTTGAAGGGGAGGGGAGAGGTGGGGGTGGAACAGAGAAAAATGTAGAGCTCATTGAAAGTCAATTTTAGGAAAAAGGATTGTATAACAACCACACTAGTTCATGGAGGAGAGACAACTGCATACGACACTCTTTATTGCTATCTTTCTGTACTTTCTGATCAAGAAGAAGATTTTACACTTATTCTAAACAGCCCACTCTATCTATCTCATGGGTTTTCAAACAGTTTTAAACAGTGGTTTTGGGCATAAGCCGAGGGAGACTAAAACTATTTGCACCTATGCCGAGGACCAACCCACATCTGGCACTGGCACAGCATAGGTTAGCGTTGGAGTTCTCATTTCGATTTGTGCTTTATGTGGCGCTACAAGCATGAAGGCCCAGTGGGAAGCACACTTAATTTCTTTCAGAACTTTATTTAATTTCACAGGTATGCTAGATTGTATTCTTAAACTAATCCATTTCTTAAACTTTCTCCAGAATAGATCTCTGGACATAATTGGATACAAAATGTCATCTGAGAAACCATTATCTAGAGAAAGCCAAGGCAAGATACAATGTGATTAGAAGCAAGAAGCTTCAAATTAGAGACTATAAAAATTAGACTTCACAAAAATTTCCTTTGCTTTTACTGTTTTTATTCTTTCATGAATAAAAATTTCTAAATACTCTACAAATGTCTGTCATTACTTAGATGACCCAGATGTTACTAAGTTTCTCAAAAGAAATAATTTTCATTAAACAAAAAGTTTTTGGGAAAGTGATTAAGGAAGAAAGAAAGAAAACAAGAAGGAGAGGGGTTGGGAAAGTAGGAGAGGGAAGACCAAGTTATGAAGAAAGTAGGGAGAGTTTGAATATAGGTAGGGTAAGAAAGAATGTACAAAGGTGTTGGTTTAATAATAGAGTAGAAAATTCATAGTCTTTAAGCTGATATTGTCTCAACTCATAAGGAATAATAAAATCTGCTCTTCCAGGATTGCAAGTTCAGAAATACTAGACAGTTGACAGACTTTAATATAGTGTGTTACAACTTTTACTTTTCTTCAAAAGTAAAAGCTGGGGTTCTCACTTGCCAGAATCTTTATATTTTTGTCTCCTAATATAGAGGTCTGCAAGAGGCAAATATTTAAATGCAAAATAGAGTGAAATGGCTTTATTAAGAAGATAAATTTCTATGAAAATGTAGAAAATATAGTTTTGGATTTTTTTAAATACAAAGACTTTCGCAGTTTGAAATTTTTGAAAGATTTTCCCAACTACAACTTGCAAAACATTATGAAACAAAACTTATGGAGCTTATTCAGAATAATTTATCTTTCTATTTCTGCTATAGTTTAAACAAAATCTGCTCCCCCCATCACCTCTGAATTGATTTCTCTCACTTAAATAAGAATACACCTGATTAAGGACCAGATGTCTTGTCCCTGGGTGGTTGGTTATTTTTACATGAATATTATATTACAGAAAAAGATTAAATTTGCTAATGCAATTTTATTTAAGTTAGGCAAAACTTTGATCTGGTCTTTTTCATATCTTGTAAAGAAAGCATTGTATTTCATACACTAAACCAAGGTGCTGGCATTTCCAAAAGCAGCTGGAAGTTTAGAGAAAAATAATTTGGCATCAAACACAGAAATTACCAGACTATGAACTTTGAGAAGGCTCCAGACTGTTCCCAATCTCAAGATCATAATACAAGACACGGTTTGCAAATATGACCTTCCCAGAGAGCAGGGTGGGGTGAGATTGTCATGGAAAATGTTAATAGTACTGTATTAAAATTATAATTGAGCTAAAGGTTTTGGCTTGGTGCTAGTCAGGAAATCCCGCTTTCTCTCCATAAGGAGATGAGAACATTTTACCTTACTGACCTCAAGACATGCTGGGAGAAAAAATCACATCAAAAAATCCAATTTTAATGCATACTATCATATTTAAAAATATGAAGAGTTTAACATTGTAGAGATGGTTTTACCTCTAAGTTAATAGCTCAGCTGATCCAGGAATAATCTATAAATAACTATCTTCCATATGGCAAGAACAAAGATGGAACATTTAAATGTAAGTTATATCACAATATATAAAGACAAAACTATTTGTATTTTATAACTTGTCTCATGAAACAAAACACCATATCATGCTACAGCAACATTTTGTAGCCTTGATAATAAATATCTACTTGATACCTAGGCATAGTATCAAATGCCTTTAATCCCAGTACTCTGGAGGCTGAGGCAGGATGAGTATGAGTTTGAAGCCAGCATGGGCTGCATAGCAAGATGATGTCTCAATAGAAAAGAAAAAGCATATGTAATTAGCCTCCATAAAATGCAAATGCTGGTTATAGAATGTTAAGGGCTATTATGATAACATTGTTATGGTAAATCAAAGCTCAAGCTTACATATCAGAAATCATGCTTTGTTACCAGAGACCCAGGAAATAACTTTAATCAGCTAAATTTGGTGGCAAGAACCTCATCTGGATTCAAACTGTTGATGAGTGTTGAGGGCTAAGATGGCATTTCAAGATATGTGTTTTGGTTCATTTGTTTGCTTGCTATTTTTTTAAAGGCAATAAACATCTATGCCTGCTTGATTGAACACCAGAGAACCGTAGATAGGTGTCCCTTATTCATTTAGCTTGAGGCCATGCTTCTTCCATCTGTAGGACTGAGGTAGGGTGACCAGCAGCTATAAAACATCGGTGCTGGAAATTGTTTCCAGACCAGGAATACAGGGAGCCATGTTCAGCTAACCCAGGGCACTTTATTCCCCACATTACTGGTGCCCATCAGAGTAAAGAAGCTTACGCAAGGCCACTGGAGAATGGCTTTCTGTAGCACGGGAAAACTCTGGAGCCCTTACTTTTGGCAGAAATGTTGAGGTGGTCAGTGAAGTTGAATAAGGCCCAGGTTGAGTTGGGACACCCAGGTAGTAACACCCGTAAGGATTTGAACTCTTCCGTACACATCAGTTCTCATGTGGCACATGACAATGTTCTTATGAAGTTGAGTGTTTATTTAATTGTTACTATAAGTGAAATAATGTAAAAAATTATTTCTAAGATTGAATATATACCATCAACACAGCCCAGATCATGTGTTTATTTAGGGTAAAGTCTTGAATAGTGTTTCAAGTTATCCTACATGTCTATAGTAATAAAATCAGCATGGTATTGGCGTAAAAATAGACAAGTTGAACAATGGAATTAAATTGAAGACCCAGACATAAATCCACATACCTGTACACACTTGAGTTTAAAAAGGAATCTGGAAATACACACTGGAGAAAAGACAACCTCTTCAACAAATGTTGCTGGTCAAACTGAAGAATACAAATAAAATAATACAAATAGATTCACACTTAATATCCTTTAGAAAACTAAACTCCAAATGGATGAAAGACATCAACATAGAACAAGGTACAGTGAACATGATTATAGCAAAAGTGTTTAATAGCCTTGAATTCATTGGCACAGGAGGTTTTCTGAACAGAAAACTATTAGCACAGGTACTAAGATCAATAATGTCCAGGTGATGGTGGCACACATCTTTAATCCCTGGATTTAGGAGGCAGGGGCAGGAGGACCTCTGTGAGTTTGAGGCCAGCCTGGTCTACAGAACTAGCTCTAGGACAGCAAGGACTGAGCACAGAGAAACCCTGTCTTGAAAAATCAAAAAAAAAAAAAAAGAAGAATTCAACAATTAATAAAGTGGACCTTATGAAACTGAGAAGTTTTTGCTTGTCAAAAGACACTCTCATTCAGACAAATATCAGTTTACAGAATGGGAAAAATTTTTATCAATGACACATCCAATAAAGGATAATACATTTAAAATAGTGTAATAAATTGTTATATTAATATAAATAATATTTAATATATTAATATATAAAGAACTCAAGCAACTAGACATCAAGAGAACAAATAATCCAATAAAAATGGTACAAATCTAAACTGAGGACCATTTTTATTTTTATTTGCTCAAGTATTTTTATTTCTTCTCTATTCATAATAGCCAGAAATTGGAAACAACCTAGATGTCCTTCAACAGAAGAATGGATAGAGAAAATGTGGTGCATTTACACAATGGAATATTAGTTAGCCATTAGAAATGATATCATAAATTGGCAAGCAAATAAATGAAACCAGAAAAAAATCAACCTGATTTATATGTGGATATTACTTCTTAAATCAATGATAATCAAGCTAAAATCACTAAAACCACAGAGGTTAGGTTAGAGTAAGAGACTAGAAGGTACAGCTATATTTTCTTAGGAAAGGAAAATAGAACAGAGATTAATGAATGAATGGGGTGGGCTGTAATGGGAGGACCAAAGAGGGGTGGAAATGAGGAGAGGGATTGAGCGAGAGAATATCGGTAGAGACAGATCAAATTAAGGAACATTTGAGGGGTAGTGTGAAAAGGTAATAGAGTAAAAACTTTCTAAAATATATACATATATAAAAGTGGTGTAAATAAAATTATCAAAAAGTGAGGAAGACAGAATCCCAACTGGCTACTCTTGCCACCAAACCAAGTTCCGAGTACCAGTATTGTGTTACATCAAATTGATTTGCTGGCCAATGGGATTCCATGGAAATTCCCAAGCAACCCAAGCTGTTTCCAAGTCCACAAACTGAATAAAAGTCCCCATTGCTGAAGATAATACTTACACAACACTTTGACTATGGAAAAGTAGAACTGGTTTCTAAATAGAGCTTCAGTGCTTATGTTCTAATATCATTAGTACAGAAGGTACTCTACAGGCTACCAAAAGAGAAAGGTAAACACCTAGAAAGCCACAAACCCTCTGATCTACAGTACTGGCAAGATACGCTACGGCAATGGTGGTCCAAAGCTTGTAGGAGCAGCCAACCAATATCTGATTTGACTTAAAGCCCACTCCACAGGTGGATATAACACCCAACACTGCTCAGCTGACCAAGAACCAGAGAATATATAATACAGGGATCTGGGGTAAAGCCAAATAATCAAATATTACTACTCACAAAGAAAAAGAAAGAAAGGAAGGAAGGAAAGAAGGAAGGAAGGAAGAAAGAAAAGAAAGAAAGAAAGAAAGAAAGAAAGAAAGAAAGAAAGAAAGAAAGAAAGAAAAGAAAGAGAAAAAAATGACTCCTGATAATATTCTGCTATAGTCATACATCAATGCCTTGTTCAGCTAATATACGTGAAACTTCCTCCTTCAGCATGTGTGAATGAATACAGTTATCCACAGCCAGAAATTAAGCAGAGAGTAAGAGACATTGAAACACTCAGTTCTAAATGGGATGCCCCCATCAAATCCCACCCGTCAGAGCTCAGGGGACTCTGTGGAAGAGACATGAAAGGAGTGTCAGAGCAGAGGGGATGGAAGACATCAAAGCCCTCTAAATCACCATGATCAAAGCACATCTAAGCTCACAGAGACTGAGGCAGCACACACAGAGCATGTACTGGTCTGCACCAGATCTTTTGCATATATGTATAACTTCCAGTTTAGTGTTTTCATGGGATAGTCCTGAGTGTGCTAGAATAAGTAATGTTCTGGTTCTTCAGGTTGGTATGGCTGTAGACCTGTTAGTTAGTCTTGTTGAACTTTAAAGTGATAGCTTTTGTTTTATCTTATATTTTAGTTTGTTATATTTTATGACTATCTCTTAGAAACCTTCTCTTTTCTAATGAGAGATAGAAAGGGAGTGGATCTGAATAAGAGGCAAGGAGTAGAAAGAGTAGAATGAAGGGAAACCATAATCAAGATACATTATGTGAGAAAAAAATCTATATTTAGTAAAAGGAATAAAGAAATTAATTAAAGACATTTAATGGACCTTAAATGTTATTGAATCAAGAACAGTGCCATGAGTTTTGTACAACATTTTGGTTGCTAGAGAATTACTTTTGGCTGATGAGAGTTTGATCTTGGCTGCTTTTTTTTTTTTTTTTTTTTTGACAGTGTTAAACTCTGTAGCACTGGTGGGCTCAGAGCTTCAACAGTCTTC
Source organism: Chionomys nivalis (assembly GCF_950005125.1). Lineage (NCBI taxonomy): Eukaryota > Metazoa > Chordata > Mammalia > Rodentia > Cricetidae > Chionomys > Chionomys nivalis. The sequence goes on from NC_080099.1 coordinate 35,162,248, forward strand.
CTGTCTCACTCAGGCTCTTTAACGCAGGCATTTAGTTATCAACCACTATCCACTGATCTAGGGTTCACTCTTTAAGTCATTCATGAGGTTGACCTTCGGCAACTTCTTTCCTTTTCCTCTGAAATGACTTATAATACCCTATTTCCTCAGTTAACTGTAATGTTGATCTACTGCAGTTAATAAAATGGTTATATATTGACTATTGGGATGTACTGCTTTGCATTGCTATAAATATTGTAACTGCTTATAACTTTGTAATGACTTCATAAACATGATTCACTGCACTAATAAACATGCAGGACAGCTGCAGAATATGGCTATTCCTTCATGCTAGTTGCTTTGGCCTTGATAGTCGGAGACAACTTTTACTTCCTTCATTAACAGATTCTTAATTGATATTTTCCAATAGCATATGGTCTCATTAGAAAAAGAAGATCCTAATAGGATGGGTTAGGATTTCTTATAACCAGTGGAAACATCTATATGAATCAAATTGTCTCTGTTTTGGTAAATATTCCTAAGATTATCAAAGTTAAATGTAGAGTTGATTTAGGGTGAGGGACAGGAGAAGGGCACGGTTTCTGCTTTCAGTGCTGGTGACGATTTATCTAATTTAAGGCATTACATCAAAGGGCACTCTGCTGTCAGTCTTTGGGGGTCACAGGAGAATGGGCAGGAGTTCCAGCAGTGAAAATAGCCCACCAATGATTTTCTATTTAATTTGTGCTTGTTTTAAAATGTGGAGTAATTGAATGTTTTTGGATTCGGCAGTCCACTTTGTCATTCTAAGTTTGTATGTCCTACAGGCACTGAGTTGTCATTCAGTGCTCAGTTCCCAGAACAAACCAATAAAGAGAATGTGAATCGGTTTGCAATGTCTAACCTTAAACTACACAATTCTGTGACTACTGAGCTTTGGCATCACCCCAATCTCATACCATATGTGTCAAGTCTTATGTAGGTATACAAATGAAATCAGAGTAGCTTTCTTAACAATTCTAGTCTGAGGTCCTGGAATTCAATTTTGTTTCCCTTAGTTCCTAGTTGATAGTTGACCCATACCGCTTGACACTCATATTTAACAGCTACCACACTCCAGAACCATAGGCAGTAACATGGGTACAGTAGTCAGCTCTATGCTTTTTTAATCTGTGACATCACCGAATCACTGTGATGAAGCTGACATGGCTCAGTTGATCTGAGAATCAAATGAGGTTTTAACATATACATGAACAAAAGAAAGAGAGACAGAACAAAAAGAAAATACCCCATTCTTTGATCTTTGGTTAATTCCTTCTTATGCCTCCAAATACCATCACAAACTAAAGGTTCGTATGTTAACAATATAGCAGTGAACCTTACACCTAAAGCATACCGCTTTTTCCCTGTGCAAAGACATTGTCACTGCCATATTTTTCTTTATCCTTCCTGGTCTAGCACTATACAACCCGACTAGTCTCATTTTCTTTCCTTTAAACCTGCCTCTTGGAACTCAAAATAACATAATCTCAAATCAGTTCATACTAAGACAGTATTGTCTTATGAAAATGAAAACACATGAATATGTAATCGCAGTTGGAATTTTAAAAAAGCTGCCAGAACTTATCCACACCAAAAAGTAGAGTAAGTCTACGAAGCCAGAGAATAATAATAACATCGTGTTATTGTCTCATCTCATGGCTTTACGTGTGCTGCAAAGGAAGGGATAACAAGTGGAACCATGCCAATATTTGGTATTTACATTGTACCTTAAGATGCTTTGTACTTTTCCAGGATGGATTATGACCACTTAAAACAGATATATGCTAATTTCTAAAAGAAACATTAAAATTGATAAATGAAACAAAGGTGTGGGAAGATAATCTTAACAAATTAATGCGATGGGATATTTTTTTAAAATACATGCTAACAGTCAAATCAGAAACTAGGGATCAGGGACGGGAGAGATGGCTCAGTGACTAAGCACTTGTTTTTCTTGTAGAGGATGAGAATTCAATTCCCAGTATCCACATGGTGGCTGTCAATCACCTGTAACTCTAATTCCTGGTGATCCAACACCTTCTTCTGACCTCAGTGAGCATAAGTCATGCACACAGTACACAGACATCTATAATACAGTCAAAACATTGATATACATAAAAATAAAATAAATAACTCTAAAATCATTTAAAAAAGAAAGGAGCAAATGAAAAGAGCTGACACAGATTAAAAAAAAAGAACAAACAGGTGGTAGAAAAATCACACAGTATCATTACTTAGTGTTAAGTATAAATGAGATAATTATTCTACTTAGAGAAGAAACATTTTCAGGATGGTATACAAGAGGAAGCTAAAAACAGTTATATTGGTTTTAAAATAGATCTACTTGAAGCAAAAAGTTTCAGCTGGAAAAATCCATATTGGCTGAGAGTTAAATGTGGAATATAATGTATTAAATACATGCTAGTCAGATGGAACTGATTTGACTAATTTTCCATCATTATCACTTAGTAATACAACTAGAAATACCACCAGAGATCAAAAATACTTTTTATTGGTGAAACACTAGCTCATTAAAGATTTGTGAAAAATATCAAATAAAATATATAAAATTTGACATAACTAACCTAATATTTTCACAATGAAAATGTAGAGAAACTTATAATGCTATTAGGATATTTAATACATTCCTCACACTGTTTGTTAGATTTAATAGACAAAAACCAAATGAGTCTATAGAAAATCTGAACTGGATTTATCTTTCAGCTTCACCTAGCAGAAATTTATAGAACACTGTATTTAATAGTTAGATAGTTACATTTTTTAAAAAATCACATGTAGCATGTATCAAGTTAATCGATTTGACAGGTCACATCTCAATTTGTTAAAGAAAAGAAATAATATATCACATTTGAGCAAAGCATTACATTATAATCACAAGAATCTACAAAATTCTCAACTATTTGAAAATTAAACAATAGATTGTCTGCATACCTATGAAGTCGAAGAAGTGAAATAATAAAATATTTTACAGTGTGTAAAATTACAAGCACTGCTGGAAATCTATAGAATGTAGGTAGAGTTGTACTTAAAGTGTATTTTTTGAGCCTTTAAATAGTCTCTGGAAATAAAGTTTCTAGGCTTCAGGATCTAAGCTAAAGAGAGACAGAATTTTTCTTAACAAATCATTGACTTAGTCTATCCAACATTCATTTATGACAATCTCATTGAGCTAGCTGGAAATAAAGCTGTTTTGTTTCTTTTTGAAACAGTGCCCCATAGTGTATCCCTGACTGTCCTGGAACTCACTATGCAGACCAGGCTGGCTTCACACTCATAGAGATCCTCCTGCCTCTGCCTCCTATTTAAAGACATGAACCACCACACCTAGAAAGCAAAAGATATTTGAGGGGAAATGCTCATGAAAATATACTCTTGATGGTAAAATTGTGGATATCTTTGTCCCAAGCCTAGAATCAAGATGAAGCAAGGATATTCTTTGTCATCTCTTCTATTCACTTTTGTGCTAGAGATTCTAGTCAATAAATTAATCAAGAGAGTAAGCTTATAAAGGTGTGGAAAAAGAAAAGAATGAAACTTCTTGCTAAAAACATGATTACTGAGAAAAGAATATACAAAAAAATGGAGCCTAGTAAATATCTCAGAGGGAAGAAGGAGATGCCACATGAGCTGAAAGCCAGATTTGGATCCCCAGAACCAACTATGGAGAATGAGAATGGACCCCAGCTCTCCTCTGACTTCCATATGCTTGTCATGGCATAGAAATGCAGGCAAGTACCTGTGTACATACAATACTGCTAATTATAAAGACTTAAAAAAATTATAAAGACTTTCCAATATATAAAGTCCAAAGAAATTGAATCAATATTTAAAAAAAAATCCCTACATTTCTCTGTTCATTTTAGCCCTATTTGCAATGGCCAACCTATGGAGATAACCAAAGTGTCATTAAGGATCAATGAAGAAAACACAATATTTGCATATAAACATTGAACAAGGAACATTATGTACCCACAAAACTGAAGAAACACCGCCACTTGTGACAAAGGGGATGATGACATAAGACAAATAAATGATGTTAAGTCAACAAAAAGACAAAGAGGACACCCAACATGACCTTCCTCATGAAAAGGAGCCATGGCATCTGAAGTGTAAAGACAGACACAAGAATACCAGAAGGCACAATTTGGAAAAATGACAGTTTTTAAAGGAATAAAAATTGCACTACAATTTAATTAAATTTTTAAGCCATTTTGGCAAAGAATGAACCATTTTTAACATTTATTTACTTGTGAAATAAAATGTGTAAATAAAGGAAATTTTCAAAAATACAACAATGAGAGCTCTGCTATATTTTTACATTTGTCATTAAACTGTGATGATTGAAAGGGTGATACTTTTTGGTGTACTATACGATAGCCCAGGAAACCCACCAAACTGGTGCAGGAAGAGTATTATGGTATGTTCTTATAGCTCGGAATGACATCATGCAGTTTTAGTATAACATAATAAACTTTGGAAAGATCCCAAGAGGCATGTCCATTCTGAGCTCAAATTCAGTCATTCCTTCTGCACATAGCTTGAAAACTGTTCCTCCTCCCTCTTCTCAACTTCTGTTTACAAGAATTGATGAAGGGATGCTGACTGGTTATCATGAGGTCAAAACATTTTTGTTCCCCATTTTCTACATTATTCTCAAATATACTGCTTTGAATAACTCAGAGTAAAAATGAACAAAATTATAATGTAAATATAGATTAATCTTTATGTCTCAGAGAAGAGAATATCATCCTAATAAAAACTGAGACTTAATGGATATAGTCTATTGTTTTTAGAAGAAATACAGTAAATACAGGCCAGTGAGATAGCTTAACAGGTCAAGGTACTGCTGTCACACCTAATTACCTGAGTTTGATCTCCAAAATTCACGTTGTGGGAGGACAGAATTGATTCCAAAAATTATCATCTGACTTCTATATGTATGCCATGGTACACACACACACACAGAAAGAGAGAGAGAGAGAGAGAGAGAGAGAGAGAGAGAGAGAGAGAGAGAGAGAGAGAGAGATGAATAGACATATAAAGTTTTCAAATAAGTTATGACACTGACATTGAGATATTGGTAATAAAATTAGTAGATAAATACACAAGAATGAAGGATAGGTGCGCATGCGAATTTACTCATCTTATTGTTTAAAATGATAAACCACAATTCCAGGTTTAACTGTACTGCTTAATATATTAAAGGTACCATTAGGATAATAGTGAGATTAATGATAACATTAATTACAGTAACAGCATATAACAATTGTGTTATAGTAACAGTGTTGTTCAGATTTTATAGTGCAGGAATCCAAGGCAAGACAAGCTATAACTCTTGAAGACTTAAATTGTTAGCAAGTAGCAGGGCTGGAGAGACAAACAAATTAACCAATAAAATGGGGTGATGAAGGCAGGGAAGGTAGAGAGAGTGAGACACTAAAAATGTATTCATTTCTTCATTCTTTTACACAATCAAAGGAGGATATACATGCTATTTAAAATCACTATGTTAACAATGGGATGTATAAGTGGTTTTAAGTAAGAAAAATCCCCAAAATACTTAAAACACAGCACAAACCTTTAACACTATGAGATTTAACACATACAGATTCACATTAGGCATAAGTCATGGTTTTAAGTATATATAGGTAAATAAAGTTTGAAAGCCAGAATATACAAAATATACAGAATAAATAAGATTAATAAAAGAAAAAATCTATAGCTTAGTTATTAAAATAAAGAATATGCTCAAAATATATAAGAATAATTATCTACACAGAAGACATATTTTTAAAAGAGGGATAAGAAAATTTGGAAATTTTATGAGTAACGATAGGAATTTACATTTGCCCTCAAATACATGTATGAGAAATAGGTGGGATGGAAGACCCACAGAGCATGAGTGTTGGGAGGTGGGATGTGGGGATAGGATCATGATCACAATGAAATTAATGGTATTACAGAGGGGATAGGATTACTACTGTCCCCCTTACCAGATAAATTCTATCCCCCAAGTGTGGCATATCAGTATGACCAACAGCAGATGCCAGCCCCTCCACCTTGCATTTGCATGTCCTGTAGCTGTGAATGAGGAAGCTCTTGCTGAGCATGTTACACAGTCTGTGACCCTTTGCTGTGTCAGTAGAACCTGGACTAAAGTAGCATGCAAACTTATGTTAGGTCACTTCCAACAAAGACACAAAGAGCTGTGATCAGCAAATTGATCAAGCTTCAGTTCTTTACTAAAAGCAATAAAGTCTAATAAAACACACACCACAACTCATCCTCTCCAATCAGCATACATCTCAGAGGAATCTCTGCTTAGAAGAACCTCCCTGTTGTGTAGTCCTTGGAGAGATTTCTCCTATATGTCGAACTAGCTTCTGGGGCTAGATCCTGACTTACGCCTCTCTTGGATCTAGGGCAGAGAGAGTCTTGTAATGAGCCAGGTTCTATATGTATATAAATGGAGCTATTTATACACCTGATGACTAATATTCATTTTAATTAAATGACATAATACCCATAAAAATTTGAGTACAGTGTGTGGCATAATGCTGTCTCTATAAATAATTATCATCATCGTCATCTGAAAACATAACTGCTTTAGACATATGAGCATTGTCAGTTTATTTCACTGTTGAACATAATGGGGCAGCTAGTCAAAAAATGTGTTTTTCATACATATGTATACCTGTATGGTGATGTGTTTGAAGTTTTAAAGGATAAAAATATTATATTTGTTAATTTGATTGATAATACTGAATTTCTCAAAGACAAAGTTCTTTTCTATTTATATCGAACAAATAATGTTTACTTCCCACAATCTTGCCAGTGCTAGCTATTATTAGTCTTCATTTAATCTTGCCATTTTGGCAGACAACATAAAAGCTCATTTTTAAGATTTGTGCTCTCCTGATTAATAATGACACTGAGAAGTTTGAATACACTGTGTTTACTCTTCAATTATTTAACCCTATGCAGTGCCTCTTTTCTAGTAAGTGAATATTGTATATATGTACGTGTTCAAGTGTGTGTGTGCAGCTGCATATGTGTGCACAGGGGCATATATGTGAGTTCAGGTGATGAGCACACAGGTGTATGTGTAGAGGCCAGAAGCTGATGTCAGGTATCTTCCTCAATTGCTCTCCACCATATTTGTTTAGGACATAATTTGTCATTAAATCTGGAATTCCTCAGTTTGGTTAGTCTGGCTGGCCAGCCAGGCCCTGGAGTTCCTGTCTCCCCTGTCTTTGGTCCCTAGTGCTAGGAGTATAAGCACCTGCTGGTGAATGTGCCTTTGTCTCTGCAGGTGGTAGTAATATGAAGTGAGATTCTCATGCTTCCACACCAAGCTCTTCTACTGAGTCAGCTCCCCAGACTCTTCACCTTTGTAAGAGACTCATTCACAATAAAGCTCTACGGCAAAGCATATGCACCCCGGAGTTAGGTTTTATGAGGTCAAATCTTGGCTTTAGCACTTACAGTGTGCACATTAAGTCTCCTAGTCTCTCTCCTAAAACAAGTGCAGTTTATTAGCTAACTCATAGGTTTTTATGAGATCTATATCATTATCTTACTATATATTTTTAGTACTGTGAAATCTTTGAATTTCCGCATTTATTTTTATCATATAATCCACAATAAATATAAGCATAATTATGGATTATTATCCGTTCACTTTTTAATATTTCTTATAGTAATCTGTATACTATTTTTATAATAAGGATAATTAAATGACAGATATAATTAAGGCCATCCAGAGGAAAAGACACTTAGTCTCAGGGGGTCTGAATTAAGGAGCCAGAGACCTGGGCATCTGTTTTGCTTTGTCTTCACAGTGCATAGTCATTTCTACACATATGTCCTGGAAGGGGCTTGTGTAGAAGTTCTGAAATCTGATGCATTGGGAGAGCAATGAAGAGAGGACTTCACACAACAAAGCTGGGTTGTAGAAGTTTAGTTGCCATGGTAAGCTGCTTTGAGTGGTTTAAGTTTTTTGGGTACAAAATCAATGGTAAAAGTAAACAAATGGCTGAGTCAAGAAATGGGTGGTACAGCATTAAATATTTTCTGAGAAACAGACCCCTGTGGACAATGAGTGATTTTACTCGATCTTTACCATCTCTGTCTATTTACCTACCACTTTAACACCTATCTGTCCATCTTCCTATCCATGCAATATAAGAAATTGGTTTGTCCAATATGATAAACAGGTTCACAAAAGCAAAGGTACAGCTTTCCTCCGTGACCCTGAGAATTAGCAGAGCCATGAGTAACAGCTCTGTCTCAAGTTGAGGCTGAAGACTGATGTCTCAGCTGAAAGAAAATCAGACAGGAAGAAAACATCTCTTACTCTAATGAAATCCTTCATCAGATTGGATAACACCCACATACGCCAAGAGGATAATCTTCCCTTCTCAATTCACAGATTCAACTACCACTCTTGTGCACAAGTACCCTCACAGACATAAAGGACTGAAGCTTTATCAAGCATATGGGTATCCTGTGACCCAGTTAACTTCACTTATTAAATGATCTACCACACATACCCATGGAGATGTTAGATGCATGGCAAAAAATTATGAAAATGGAAAAGAGAAATTAATGAGACAGCCTAAAATAAATATAACTACCAATAAAATGGGATCAACCCCCAACAACACAATCACAAAGAACAAAACAGAATCAGCTTTTTGTGTTTATATGTATTTTTACATACATACATATGCATGTGTGTGTATATATAACAATAATCAACGAAAAAGAGGCTATGAGTTTGAGAGTGGAGGAGACATGAACAGAGTTGGTGGGAGAGAACTTGGGAGGAACCTGAGGAAGGAAAGGGAAGAAGAGAAATCATGTAATTGTATTTTAATTAAAATATATAAAATAAATAAAAATAGGAAAAACCACTAAATTCTTCAACCTTTGAATCAAATTTATTAGGCAGATTTTATCAATTATTTTCTCTTTTTTTCTTTCCCTCATGTGTTTTCACTTTTTTAGGCCTGAGAAGATTCATGCTAAAAATTATTTGGCAATAATCTCTGTCATTTACTTCCTAAACCATTTTCTCTGAAAAAAGAGTTCCAGAATTTTTATTAACAATGCAACTCATTTTCCTGTAACCAAGATTAATATTGACAGCTTTGAACAAAAGAATACTCACTAGTATATCCACTCTATTTTTGCCAGAACCTCTAACAACTTCTAGATCCCATAAAGATCAAAGGACACAAACATGAAGTCCCTCCTCCTGAAGACTGTTGTCCAATTAACACTTCCCACAGCCATACCAACTCTTCCATACTCCCTGCTCCTTTTTTTTTTTTACTTATTTATTTATTTTTATTCTTTTTTAATTAAAATTTCCACCTGCTCCCCATTTCCCATTTCCCTCCCCTCCTCCCAAATATTGCCCTCCCCCCACTTCCCTCCCCCTATCCCCACTCGTCTTCTCCTCCCCCCACTCCATTCCCCCTCCCTCTCGATACTGAAGAGCAGTCCAAATTCCCTGCCCTGCGGGAAGACCAAGGTCCTTCTATCTACGTCCAGAAAGGTGAGCGTCCAAACAGGCTAAGCTCCCACAAAGCCAGTTCATGTATTAGGATCGAAACCTAGTGCCATTGTCCTTGGCTTCTCATCAGTCTTCATTGACCGCCATGCTCAGAGAGTCCGGAATCAACCCATGCTTATTCAGTCCCAGACCAGCTGGCCTTGGTGGGCTCCCAATAAATCAGTTCCACTGTCACAGTCTCCCTGCTCCTTTTTACAAAAAAACCTTTAAGGTTGTCTGTTGTTCTAGTCACCCTGAGTAGTTATGATAGACTTTCTCATTGTAGAATTTATGCCAGGCGGAATTACACAGCTATGGGCAGACACTGTTAAAATAAATGTTGCCAGAGCTGGTCACTATAGCATAATTGTTTTGACTGAATTAATTCTGAGATGCAGCAGCAATATTCATGATATTGGAAATCCTAAAACCAGACAACCTTCCCAGATACAGAACAAAAACAAATTCTAGTAAGGTTGAATATTTCTCATATGTACCTTTTAAATTCAACTGTAAAATCATCTTTATAGAATTAAATTTTAAAAGATAACTCTTATTTTTTGTCATAACCCATAAATTCAGTTTGACTCTTGTATATAATACAGTCTTTTCTATATTCATTCTCTATTTCATTTTTTAATTAATTTTGTTTTATAACTTTATACATGGGTACTGTTTATAAAATTTTTACTCCTCCCCATCCCTATCTCCAAATTCATCCTATGCCCTGTAACTCTCTCTCAAATTCATGACCTCTATGACCTCTTCTTCTTTAATTATTATTGACACACATACACACATACACACACACACACACACACCCCTGCAAATTCCAGTTAGAATTGGTCACATGTATATGTATGAAAGGCTTATCACTTGGGATTAGATAACCTGCCAAGGGGCTCCTTCCTGAAGAAAGCCGACTATCCTCTCAGCAGCCATTAGTTTTCTGTGGTATTTCCTTTAGGTTGGAACTTCTAATGTTTGATTTGCTGGTGTGTGTGTGTGTGTGTTTCTTTTAAGACAATTGCTTCCATTTGTTAGAAAACACAGACTATACAAGACCAAATAATTTAGTAATGAAAATAAATAGAAAAGCTAGGAAATGATTTCAGGTACATCTGACAAACAGTATGTGAAGGCCGAAAAATGTGAGCCTATTTCACCTTGTCTGAAGGTCAGAGAGTTTGAGTTTGCTCATGGTTGTTAACAAATGTGGCTACACTCTCTGACCTAGGGTGTGGTTATTTCGTGTTTTAAACATTCAGATGGCCCATAGAGGAGTATCCTCTTCACCCTGACTAAAAATCAGAGGACTTAAGCATACTTCTGCTCCTTATTTTGAATTAAGAAGTTTGACCTAGGGATTGGCTACCTTCAGAATACTTTGTCTAGGTGAGTTCATTGCCTAAACAACAGAATGCTTTTCTCTTGAGTTAATCACTTAATGTCTCAAAGTATTGAAGCAAATAACTATTATAGTTGTCCTTTGTATCATGTTAAAGCAGTTTTTGCCTTCTCCCCCATTTTGTATTGGGGTATAAAAGTATAAGGAAAATTAAACATGGGACAAACTCAGAAGTAAGAATTCAACAAGAGGTACTGAATATAACTCCTGGTACTATTCTATGTCTCTGTGATTCTTATCTCTGTTCCTTCTACCTAACATTTCTAATCCTCACACCCCTACCCTGGAATGTACAAACCTGTTGTAGCTAGGATCACGGCAGTGGTCACCCCCAAAAGTAGCCCCTGACGTATGGCAGCCCACAGTAGGGAGGCCTAAGACACAGTACTTTCTCCCTTAACATGTGGCACTCTTGGAGAGGGCAGAACAGTAGCATTCCCCTAGCGTTTTTCCTTTGAAACTAGAAGCTGAGCTTCTCAGATCTCAAGCCAAATTATTTATTAACAAACTAAGCATCCAGTGCCAAGGACAGAGCTCTGTGGCATGCTGTCAGAGAACTTTCTGTTGAGTTGGCAGCAAACCATTAGTCAATATGCTCTCTGCAGAGTAATTCCCCCAGCTACAAACTGACCTAATTTTATGAAAAGCACATCCACCTATCATCATATTTACAAAAGCACAATGAAGCACTGTCAAAAAAACACCCCAAAATCCAAAAGACACTTTTGTCTACCTATATAATATTTTCAAGTTCTATGAGACTAAATTGGCTCATCCATTATTTAAGAAAATTTACTTGATCTTACTTTTTCAGTATTTTTCAGAATTTTTATGCAAGCATCAATTTCCTTTGAATCTAAGAAAGAAAAAATTTATTATGGTGTACCTAAAGAATTGATTTTCCAAAAAATGCACTACATTTATAATAAAACTATTATTTTAGAGATTGTACTTTTTGAACAATTGATGAGAATTTCAACCTACACTGTCTAAAAAAATGCAGTTTCAGTTAGAGTGCTATAACTTTAGGAACATTAATGGCCTGAAACAAATATATAAAAATGCATGTATATGCACATGCCTCCCAGCACCTACATATACAAATGACTGATAGAAATACAGTGAATCAATATCACTCATCTCTAACAAGGTCTTCCATGAATGGTCAGTGTGTTTTCTTTGCTTCTTCTGAAAGTCACATAAGAGAAGTGATTCATTTGTTTCATCTTGAATCCACTTTTCTCAGTGTCCTTCCAATCCCACCAACCTGCTTCTGTTGTTGGTCACACAGAAGTCGAACATCAGTCACTGCTGTGCTACAGTCTCATGTCTGCACTGCACCTTCATCTTTTGAACTATCCAGTCACACAGTAATCAAGAACATCTTTGCTTGGGTGTACACCATTCTCATGATTTCTGTACACTAATTCTAAAGGACATTATTCTTCCTCCTGCCTTTTATGCATTTCCCTCAAGGCTATATGGGTGCTTATATGATGCATTACTTTTTATAATTTGCTTTCATTGGAAACTCTTGCTTTCTTTCCCACATTTTTACTTAATATTCCTGTTAGCTATTTGTTCTTCAGAATCTGTGTGTGCTGCTCATGAAACATTAGGCTTGAAGTTAAGCTGCTTATCTCTTCCTATGGAGAAGAGGAGAATAGCCTATAGAAAAGAAGTACACTTGAAGCATCCCAATGGTCTTTATTCTAATAACTGCATCAGTAGGCAGATTCATATATGTGTATACTAGGAACAGGCCATGTCTGCTACATCCTATCTTTCCTTCTTCTGTGCTCAAGACACCATGGTATAAGATGCCTTTGGGACTCAATAAAACCTATGGCGTATGAGAGGATGTTATTCCTTTTGTGGTTTGTATGTTCTTGTCACCTTTTTAACTCATTTTCCAGTAGAAAATGAGTTATCTTAGCAAATTAGGGTGTATGTTGCTTAAAATAGAGTTGCTTCAATATCCTAATATGCAGTGTGTCATCACTGGTCTTATGCAGAAATGCGGCAACCAAATGGAACACAAGAAAAGGCACAGAAGGCCCAGCATAGTTAGGATGGAAAAGGATGGTTGAGCCATCAGATTTCCCATTCAGAATACAGCAGGTCAGACCTTAGGATAATAGCAAACTTAGTGAGGAACAAATTAATCAACCCTGGAGTAGGAAATTATGATTATGATGACAATGATGATGATAATGATAATGACAAAACATATTTTGCATCAGTGTTCTTCCTTCAAAAGCAACTATCTTAGTGAAACCCCATAAGATATAACACTATAAACACTTTGCCAGAGTGTCTAGATTAAGTCAGAATAATTCCCTTAGCCATGTAGCCTAGTGGACTGATAAATGGTTGAAACTAGTTCATATAAATATTTGAGTGCATATAATTGTCATTGTGAGACTAATTTCTGACATCCTCTATAATATTCTTTGCCTCCTTAAAAATCTAAATTACTGTACTAGATTGACAGAGAGCAATTGGAATTTCTTCTGTGTGATAAATGATTTTCCTTCTTATTTCCTATAAGACTTTAAAAGTTTTATTTAATTTATTTCATCCAATATATTTTAATCATATTCTTTTTTTCCTCCTTAATTCCTCCCAGATTCTTACCAATTCCCTACTTAGACTTTCTCTTTTTCTCAGATATCAATACCTACATACATACATCTGGGAAAACACAAACTAAGCTAGAACAAGAAAACCAAATGTCAAAGCAGACAAATCAAAAGAAAATTAAAAATTAGTAGGATTAAAAAATAACAAACAAGCCAGGCGATGGTGGCGCACGCCTTTAATCCCAGCACTAGGGAGGCAGAGGCAGGCGGATCTCTGTGAGTTCGAGACCAGCCTGGTCTACAAGAGCTAGTTCCAGGACAGGCTCCAAAACCACAGAGAAACCCTGTCTCGAAAAACCAAAAAAAAAAAAAATATGCACAGAAGTATAAGCATGTAATACATTTAGTATCTGCCAACTCCTCCTGAACATGAGGCCTGCCCTGGGATAGGACTGATATACCTAGTCACATGCCATTGGAGAAAACTAATTTAACCTTTCCTTAGATTTAAAGTATAACAGGGGGAAAAATGCTCCAAGTATATTGGTGTTCCTTTGTCTCAGGTCCCTGGTGCTGTTGTCAGATTGTTTTCCACACTAAAGTGATAAGAAGGTAGTGCCATGGGATCGGTTCCACCTGTCCAGATGTCTCATCCTAGAAAGAGTACCTGATCTTTTTCTTCAAATTGGATTAGATACCTGAAACCAAGCTGACAATGGGACTGAATTTGCCATGGCTATTTTGGACCAATAATCTGAGCTGGTGTGTGTGTGAGGAGTTAAGCCCAGTGTGGAGAGACACAGGTGTTTCTTGGATTACAGGAGAGTCAAAGTCAGAGACAAAATGGATATGGAGCTATGGCTTGTTTGAGTACACGCACAACATACCACCTTCGCATCATGGGAAAACCTGCTCTGAAATAATTCAGCACAAATTTTCCAGACCAAATCCAGTTTCTCAAGATCAGATCACTCTCTGTGAACTTGGCATAATGAAGTCACCATAAACATTTTCTCTTTTTCCTACTTTACTGGCTTCCATGTCAAAAAGTTACACACTAGGGAAGTTCTGTGAAGTTCAAAGGAGGGCAGATCCGCGGCTGATGTGAGAACTCTCCATCATTAAATTACACGAATGTGGGAGTCCCCTCTGCATACTGTGAATACCATTGGTTAATAAATAAACTTTCTTGAGCCTGCCAGGGAATAAAAGTAGGTGGGGAAAACTAAACTGAATGCTGGGTGAAAGAAAAGGCAGAGTCAGAGAGAAGCCATGTAGCCCTGCTGGAGCCAGATGGAACTTTGCCAGTAAGTCACTGCCACATGGCAATACACAGCTTAATGGAGATGGTTTAAATTTATATGTAAGGCCGGACAGTCGTGACACACGCTTTTAATCCCAGCACTCGGGAGGCAGAGGCAGGCGGATCTCTGTGAGTTCGAGGCCAGCCTGGTCTAGAAGAGCTAGTTCCAGGACAGGAACCAAAAGCCACGGAGAAACCCTGTCTCGAAAAATCAAAAAAAAAAAAAAAAATGTAAGTTAGCCAATAAGAAGCTAGAGTTAATGGGCCAAGCAGTGATTTAAATAACATAGTTTCTGTGTGATTATTTCAGGGCTGAGCAGCCAGGAATGAAACAAGCGGCCTCCTCCAACATTATATACACCCTTTGTAATTTATGTAGCCCATTTTTTATTGGTGCTGGTATGCTTTCTGTCCAGAAATCTAATGGTTGGTTTAAGGTCAAGCCCAACATGAATGAATGCTTGCTAATGTGTCAATTGAAATGCATCTGTGATAAAGTTCTGACATTTCACTAGGGGCCTTTTCCTAGCTCAAATCTTCTGTCATTTTGACAATTGAATCTCATTTGGAAGGAAAGGATAAAAAAGACAAATCTACATCTTGACATCTTCTGACATCTCTCTAGAAGTGATGAATCCCTGTTTTGGGTAAGCCTCAAAATAATTGAGCAATGGAAAGTAAATGAGAACAGCTTCACGGTAGCATCAGTCTAACTTTCTGTCAAAACATCTTGTCAGCCTACAAAACAATGATTTAAATCCCAAATGCAATTTATCACTCAGTGATGTAAGGTGGTTATCCATATATTGTTATGGTGGTTATGTATATATACACATGCATGTATGTATCCAAACTATTCCTCATGACTGCAAAATATGCCATATCTTCTCATATTGGTAAACATGAAAGAAAATATACATATTCAAAAACCTCAAAACACTGTAGCACAGAAATACAAGTTTGCCCTAGGTTTTTCTTATTTGAAACTAATTTGATTGACTTTCCAGAAAAATATGACTTAAAAGATTAATCTCCAGTGCTGAATACCTGCTACAGATCACACAAGTTGACAGGGCATTTGTCTTCACAAGGGCTTTTGTTTTGCTTTACCATGTTTTCCATTTATAATATCTGCTAATGATTTATTATGTGTCTATACCTAAGGGATGGTCATTTTTTATTTCAATTTAAAACTATATTAAGAGCCCAAGTTGCTTATCCTCTCATGATTTGTAAATAATAAATAAAAGAAATGCATGTTGTATGAAGTACCCTAGCATATATATGGCCTTGACATGCTCCCCCTGGAAAAGAAAAAGTAAACACGTCATAAACATTGATTTAAAAGGAAAGTCACATGAAGCCTGCATATGACCTATACTTTTGGACACTTGTTTCTAAATGCTGAAAAAAAAAACCCATAATGATCAAAACTGAGTCAGCTGGAACCACCTGAACAATAAATACTCCAGTGGCCTAAGGCTTCTAAATGGAAAACCCTGACACAACAGCTGAGCCTTACTTCTCTACCTACCTCCTTCCTGAGGTCATTGGGGTCGTCACTGAGTCAGCAATGGATTCAGTGCTCCTGCCTTTGGCACGAACATAGCCAAAGCCCTATTTGCATTCTAAAATGGAAAGCTTCATTATAAGACCATGTTTAGTTCACCAAGATTCCTCCCTTCTGCTGTTCTCTTCAAAATCACATCAGCTCAATGGCCTATAACATGTTTCGGAAAATTGATGTACTTTAAAATTACGTCTTAAAAAGTGAAATGCCATTAGTCAACAATAAATGTAAAGTAACAAATGACATTAATTAATTGTCCTTTATTGTGCAGGTATGGGGATGAATGCAAAACATTTTTTGAGTATATGTGGGCAGGAAAGACTGGATGGTAAACAGATCTTACCTTTTTTAATGCACCAAGAGAAAGAATAGAAAACTTTTCCTTATCTAGGGTTCTTAAATCACCTTCTGTGTTTAAAGAGAATTACGTAAGTGTGTATTATCATTCCTATATTGTCCAACAGTGACAAACATATATTAGGTTTTTATTATACTTATTCAATAAATTTTTATTGAGTAATTACTAAGTATAGACACTCTTTTGGCTACTTGGAATATGAAAATAAATAAATGCTTTGTTCTTGAAAAGCTAACTTTCATTTAACACACCTAACAGTTCTTTAAAGTCAGTGCTATTATTAACTTCACAGAAGATAAATACAAAGGGATTTAGGGGTTAATTAATTTGCCTGATGTCATGTAACAGCTCAACTCAAAGGCAGACTATGAACACTGGTGTATGTAACTATGGAGTTTGACTTGTTAATTACTTTAAGTTTAAAATCCCATTGATTAAAAAAATGAATTATCAGCAGACTAGTAGCAATTTCTTTAATCTTAAAAACTTTGAAGCATAAAATAGTGTTAATTATAACAAAAAGAGTTAAGCATGGCTGCTTCATTTTAGAATCCTGTATTAAATATTTGTAACCAGAGTGGCAAACACCAGACATTATGTGAACCAGGTGATATATGCACAGAGCTGTGAAATCAAAATGACCTGACATCTGTCCTCACTGTGGCACTGAGTAGGTGTGCCATGGAGTAGGTGTGCCACTGAAGCATCACGTGATCCCCTGAAGTTTCCCTTTGTAAATTCACCTGTAGAAGAGTCACACGACCTCAAGAGTTGACGGAAGCTCAGGAGCAGTAGGTGGAGGGTGCAAGCTTAGCACACTGCTGGGCAAGTAGCTCACATTCACTAGAGCTGTACTGAAATGTTTCTGTTCTTGCCTCTGTGGATAGAGGCATAAAATGAAGCAACTCAAGACACGTGCTACAGGTTGGGAGGCTAAGGCATGGATTTTCACAGCACTTTGTTTTTCATATAGGAGCTTCAGATATATGACCTTGAATGAGTGGGCTTCCAGGTAAAGACTAATAATCAATTGCTCCCTGCTTAGTCGATAAGAACATTATTGAATTCCTTTATGTTTTAGGGTTGGTACCAAAATGGATATTAAAAATTTATAGGGAATTACTTTGAAAGCAAATTTAAAACCAAACTAATTAGGCCTCTTTCTCATTTGAAAGAACAAGGTGTCTTGAGAAAAACCTCAATTGATCGTTTAGTCTCAAAAGTATCATAGTTATCAAGAAGTCAATTGTGTAGGCTAGAGATATGGTTCAGCAGTTAAGAGCACTTGCTGCTCTTACAAAAGACACTTGTTTGATCCCAGACATCCACACGGCAGCTCACAACCCTCCTGAGCTACAATACCAAGAGATCTGATACCTCTCTGGGCTTTCATAGACATAAGCCACATAGGTGGTACAGATGCATACATGCAGGCAAACATAAAATAATAAGCTGTTTTTTTAAAGAAGACTAATTTGTGTGTGTAGCAGTGGTAGTGTTGTGTCTTGTAGGGGGATGACAGTTTAAGAATATTAAATATAAAAGCCATGAAAGAAAAAGGTGAAATCATTCCAGAGAAAATGAAGTAAAATGCAGCAAACATTATAACACCATGGGAAGAAAACTTAAAAATGATGATAATGAAAAAAAGAATTCCCAATTCAGTTGAATATTTAGAAACTGTTCTGATTTATCAAAATCAAGTAACAGAAAATCCAATAAAATCAAGTAACTAGAAGTCCCCGTGTTTACAAACAAACTAGAGAGTAGATACCAAAGAACATTGCAATGAGTAGCATAGACCACTGTGGAGGGGTCATTCTGAACAATAATATACACATTCCTTTAACTCTTAGATAGAACCTTCCATGTCTGAAAACATTAAAATAAAATAAATGAATTTTTTTTTATTTTTACTTTGTAGACATGTGTGCACACGTGTGTGTATGTGTGTGTGAAACTACAGTATCCTTTGAGGCTGGAGACACATGTAGTTTTGGGTTGCCTATTGTGGGTGTTGGGAACCAAACCTGGGTCATGTGGAAGAGCAGCAAGTGAATGTTCTTTACCACCAAGTCATCTCTCTAGTCTAAAACTATTTTCTGTTTTTGTTTATTTGTTTAGAGAAAAACATAGAGCATAAACTGACTGTGAAATGGAAGATGACTCTGAACTTCTGATTCTGCTGCTTCCATTTTTAGAGTACTAGGATTTCAGGTGTATATCCCCACATCTAGTTTTATGTAGTGCTGGTAATATAATCCAGGGAATCCCACATGTTAAGTAAGCACTCTACAATTGAGTTACATCCGTAGTCCTGAAAATATAGATTGTTTACTTTCTTGTTTTAATATTTTTACCTCGTACTTCTGTTTCTGAAGTTTAAGAAGCCTTGCATAAATTATAGAGCTGAAATTGAAAATCAATGTATATGCTTTCAGATTAGATTGACAAAGCAAGGACTTATATGGGATTCCCCTCTGTGTGCTGTGAATACCATTGGTGAATAAAGAAACTGCTTTGGCCTGTTGATAGGGCAGAACTTAGGTAGGTGGGAAAAACAAAACAATGCTGGGAGAAAGAAGGCAGAGTCAGGAAGAAGCCATGGAGCTGCCACTGGAGACAGACATGCTGAAAATTTGCTGGTAGGCCACAACCTCATGGTAATGCACATATTAATGGAGGTGGGTGAAATTAATATGTAAGAGCTAATCAAGTAGAAGCCAGAGCTAATAGGCCAAGCAGTGATTTAATTAATACAGTTCCTGTGTGGTTATTTGGGCTCTGGGTGGCTGAGACGAACAAGCAGCTTCTTACTACAAAGGATTGGATCCATACATTGGTATAATAGTAGTAGAGATGGAGACCATCCAGCAGGAAAAAAGGGGGGGGGGGCTACGTGTGCTTTTTATCTACATTTATAGTACAGGAGACCATGCCCAAAGTGGGCTGGTATCTTAAAGTCTATGGCATGAATGAGATCCCACAATACTGTGGTAGAGAAAAACAAGACAAGAAAACTTATTGAGTAGAGTCAGCTCACATTTAGGAAAACTAAAAGCATAGAAATGCACGTGGAAGGCAAATGTGATTGACTATTGGGTCATGCCTGCTGTGCATTGCCTTTTCTGTCTTAGAGTTATGAAACATGCAAGCAGGTACTGATACCCAAAATCTTAGGAGTTAAACTAGAACAGATAATAATATCAATAATATGGAAGGAAAAAAAACATTACTTTAAAGTTTAATGAAGGATGTACTGTGGGAAAACATTAAACTGTGTTATTAGCAGCAAATGAAACAGAACAAACAAGTTAATGCTGGAAACCAGTAAATGGCTAAAAATGCCTTAGATGGCTATAGAGTGACCAAAAGAAAAATCACCAAAAGTATCTAGTCACAGATTTCCAATGAACTAATCCATTTGAACAGATGATGTAAATTGTGATAGTAGGATTCCAACTCACTCTGTCCCTCTGAACTGAGTAGTACTAACCATCTATCTCATTCCTTTGCTTCACTAGAACTGTTTGCTAATTCTAACATTACATGTCTTACACTCCCACAATGTAAAACACTTCTCCAAATTAGCTTATTTAGTACTGGTGGTAGAATATTACATTTACTCAATTTAGTAAACATTTTGCTTGTTTCAATTATAGGATTAAATTCTTTGAAAGAAACAGTTTTGTTTTCATAAGTTACTTCATGCAGGTTGGGCCCAAATACTAAGATCACTAAGAGCTGGTAGGAATGGAAGAGAAAAATGGAGGAGTAGTGAGTTGAATAGCATGGTCTTGAACACTTCATTAATCCAATCAAACAGTGCCCAATCCTTGTTAATTAGAAAGCACTTAAAAGTTGTGCATTTGAAGAAACATAGCATAATGCACTGGGTGAATTTACTTTCCACTGGAAATGTAAAGGAGTAATGAGCAACTGGGATGTAGCTGCAACCAGCCCCAGTAACTCACAAGAATGGCTAAACCTTTCAAAAATGGCTAAGCCACTTTGTTACCAGCTTCATTGCTTCAACTTGAGTGATGATTTTTGTAAAAAATATGGAATGGGTTCAGTTTGTATAATTATATGATTATATCATACTACTGAACACAATTTCAGATAGAAGAAAAAGTTTAAATTATTTTCTCTGGCTCTCCTTATTTTGTTTTGGCATCCTTCTTTTCCTTCATCACTAAATTCCTCCACATCTTATTAAATGCAATCTTGAAGAAAATTTAAACAGAAATTGATTCCCAATATCACATAAGATATGCAGTACTATACATTAGCTATGAACAATAATTGAATATTCTATAAACTCGTAGGCAGTCATGTAAATTAAACCAAATATAAAATTTTCCAGCTTAAAAGAAATCTAATTCTTGAGGCTGCTGTCACTGACAGCTGTTACAGCAGGGCATATTCTGGAAGCAATTCTGTTAAACACTAAAGTTTGCATAAATATGCCTAGGTACTCTATAAAAGTGTAGATGGATAAACATGAAATAGGCATAAATTATGGGAGTTTGTGAGTCTTAGTCATCTCTTATTATCAAATCTGCTATAATAGTTGCAGGTGATTGTAAGAATCAGCAAGGGAGAGAAAAATTGATATGTCTAAACTATGATTAATTTGAAAACAAGAAAGAATATTGATTCTATGAGCATATCATAGAGAGCTGATGATGATCCACTCCAGACTCAGTCAACCAAGAGTGTAAATGTTGGGACTTACAGTATTAAGTGAAAACCCTGATTCCTTTCTCTCCTCAGTCCCACAGAGAAGGACTGTTGCTTAGGGATTAACAAAAATAGAAGACATTCATTGAGATGAAATAGGGACTAGCATGGTGCAAGAGCAGGGGAAACTCTATATGCAAACCTTCCTTCATCTCTTTGTTGTTTCTTGTCTTGGTCCTTTAAGAGGCAAGATGGAGCAGGAGACTGCTCAGCCCTTTGAATTGAGGAACAATGTACTGTGTAGCCTTGTTCCTCAAGCTCGCTCTGATTTCTCATCACTAAAAATCTTGGGGTAAAGCAAGCTGAGCTTGTTGCCTGTTTTGTCAAAATGAGTTGTACAATTCACTAGAAGTCAGTACTAGTTCTTCTAGACAGAAGAAAATTGACTCCTCTTTTATCTGATGCAGTCTAGCAGGGATGTACGATATGGCCATGATGCCAGTCTATGAAGGTAGAAGATGGATGGCATTGCAATGTGGTTGTACCTCTAAACAAATCAGTTTCCTATGGGATCCTGACCAGATATCAAAACTGCACTGAGTTTTGGACCAAGATATTAACAAGAAGTGAGAATTTCATTTGTCCTCACTCCTTACACTTTCCCTAAGAACCCAAGAATGGGAAAGAAAAGAAAAGAGAGATGATAAAAGACACTTCTCAACCCTACCTGCATATCTCTGCTCTGTAATTTAAGTACATATTGGAAACTGCTTTGAAATTTTTGAGTGAAGTAACCATTTAAATTTATATTTTCCTACAGACAATTAACTATAACAAATTTTACCATAACTTAAGTACCTCTCATTCATATTTTCTTATCTTCGAAGCAAAGATAGCCCCATATATTTATACCCTAACAGAGTTTACAATGGATGCTAAAAGCTAAATAAGCAAATACAAATGTAGACATAAGATAATATCTAAGGAGTTAATATTTAACTTTACAATGTCTGACTTGACTTCTGTATGACATTTGGAACTGATAACTGAGTATAACAGGAAGCAGAACTCCTTCAAACTCTAATAACATATGTCATGAAGGGCACATGTATAATATTTGATACATTCAAAATCCTCATTCTTAAACCCTTAACTTAATGTGTAGTACCAATTATGATACATGCATATCACTGATTCATTTGTGGGAAAGCCAACCAAAATATAATTCTGAGACACAAAATCACTCCTGTTTTAAAGAATGAGTATTTTAAAGCATATGAGTACTAGAGACTGTTCTCATTGCCTTAAGCAAATGCCTGACAAAAGCATACCTAAAGGAAGAAAGTTTTGTTCTGATTTGTGGTCCTAATGGATCCCATCCATCACAGTGAAGAAAGGAGGGCAGTAGGCATGACAACTAAGTTTTTCCGCTTCAATTAACCTAAATCAAGAAGACCCTTCACAGCTATGCCCAGAGGCTAACCTAATCTAGATTTTCCTTCATAGCTGTGCTCAGAGGCTCGCCCCATAATGATTCAAGATCTTGTCAGTTCAGCAGTCAAAATTATCGTAAGTTCATCTCTGTTGATTTGACACTCAAAAAAACTTTATTTAAGCCATAGACTTATGCATTTTAATCCCATAAACTCACAACAATTTCATAATTTGAAATACATTCAACCCTACTTCGAAGTCCCCCAGTCTTTAATAGTTCCAATTCTGTTTAAAAGGCAACTTCTCTTCTTCAACTCAAAATAATCACTCAACTGTGAGCCTTTGTAGCATTTAAAACCTAGTGAAAGCCTTAATATACTACAACACAAGGCTAGCATTCCTTTTCCAGAAAGGAGGAATTGAGACAAGGAAAGAAATGCTTGGACCAAAGCAAAACTGAAGTGCAACAGCACAAACATCAAATCTTACAGGACTATGTTCATCTGGGACTCATATGGAATCATCTGGACTCCAGAGGAATTAGAGCAGCCCCACTCCCTCGCCCTGCTACCTGTAGCACACATGGTCTCTTTCTTGGACTACTTATACGATTTTTCTGCATATTAGTTCAACTGAACCTCATCATCTTAGATTCCCCAGTATTCTGGGATCTTCCTTGTACCTTGGGCTTTACCTGCATACCTTTATACACTGACCTCTCAGGGACTTTTGTAAGGAATTCCAAGCCTGCCACACATGGCTAAACTTCAACTGCTTGCTCTATATGCAAGTAATAACACTTAACAGCCCTCTTAATTTTGAGACTTTCATGCCTGCAAAGCCACTGCCACTTAGATGTTGCTACCAAGTGCTAAGCTATAGCCTGCCCCCTTGAACCGCAGATTCCTTAAGCACTTGTCTTAGAGAAGCAGCGGCTCCTTCAGCTACCTTTACAGAGCAAGCTCTCCGCTTTCCAATAAATTTGCACTTTCTCAAGTCTGAGTCTCAGAGGGATCCTCTTCTCAGAACAGCTTTGCTCTTCATACTCTTTCTCTCCAAACTTCATGTTTTTATATCCTTTCTATCAACTTTTTTTCAGCACATACCTTAATACTAAGGTATGAAGTAACCATGCCACAGCCTGAACATTATCCTGTCTTAAAATTTTCTACCACCCAAACAAATTACATCATTACCATTAAATTCAACTTTGCTCAAGTTGCCAGAACATGGACAGAATGCAACTACACTCCTTGACAGAATGTTCCATGAATGATGGTGTCTTTCTCCCCCTCTGAAACCAATAGCTGAGCTACCACTGTCTTCAACACTTTTAACATTCTTTTCTTGTAACATCTACTACCATGGCCCATTAAGCTCTGCTTGCTGCACTCTAGGGCTGTTTATTCAAGAGCTTCCAACTCCTTCACATTCCTCCAACAAGGCCTTTCAAAGGCCTAATCACCTCACAGATTTCTTGCAGCAACAGCCCCTCTTTTAGGTACCTAGCTTTTATATCACTTTCGTTGTGTTGAGCAAATACCTGACAAGAAGTAATTGAAAGAAAACCAGAGTTTCTTCTCTAGTTTAGAGTCTGAGGAGATCATTCTATCAGAATAGAAAAGACAAGGTCATGGGCAACCAAAGCGTGGTGAAAGTGGAAAACCAACTGGTCATATGGCTTTTCCGGTCAGGGAAACATGGAGATGAATTGCCTGTGCTCAGCTAGATTTCTCTTTCTTACCAGGTCTGAGAATCAAGCCCATGGTTTTGTGACTCCCATATTTAGGATGAGTTTTCCCATTTCAATACAATTTCCCACTGGCATGCCCAGAGACTAGCCTCTTCTAGTCAATCCTTACAGGTGGGTGCAGAGGCTTATCTATGGGTTTTGTGAATTTGGTAGTCAATGTTAATCATCTCAATGTGGATATTATGACTTATTAAAATTCATCATTATCCTTAGTTATAATAAATACTACTTTGCAACATTTTCTAATTTGTTCTTTTACTCACCTAGCTATTGTCCTAAGATGAATTTTAAGCATGTTCTAAATAGGTTCAGATCCCCTGCTGTGTTTCTCTGTTTCCCACCACCATACAAGCTGTGAAAATCAACTTGAAGAAGAAAGCAGAGAACATTCATCTCTGTCTGTAGAGGTGATGTGGAAACGGGACAAATAACCTCTTTCCTTTTTTTGGCTTTCCCACCAAAATGGACTGTATCCTCAAAATTCCATTCAGAACAAACCCTTCTTTCCCTGAGTTAAAACAAAAGAACAAACAAACAAACAAAGTTAAATTTATTTTGCTTCACAGTTCTGGATGCTTTACTCTGTATCTGCTGGGTCCATTGTTTTGTCTATAAGGTAATGCAGAATCTCATGTTCAGAAGGATGGTATGACAATGATTTGGTGGAGTTTGGATTGAATCTCAGAATTCTTTGAGAATGGTATCCTTCAAAGTGCTCACCATCTCTAGCTAGGTCAGATCTCTCTAAGGTTCCATATCTTTCTAACAAACAGCTTTATCCTGGAGACCAGACTTTTAATGCATGATTTTGAGAGAAACATTAAGGATGCAAACTATACTACATGGCATTAGTTTTTGTTTTATTCTGGTATAAAAATAATGCATCCATGTATTTGGAAATAGCATTATAATTTTATAGCATACATTACTCCAAGAACTCTATCTAGGAGTTAGGATTGTGATTCCTTTCTGTTGCTAGTCTCTTCGTATGTCCTACCTTGTCAAACTATCCCATTTTCTCTAGGAGGATACTGATGACTCACTGGTAACACAGCATCTCTGTTTTTTCTTCCAGAGTTTAAAAATATACAGAGAGAATTGGTCAGTTTCAGAATCCCATGGATTGTTGCAATTCTTTTTTTTTTTAACTAATTTATTTATTTATTAAAGATTTCTGCCTCCTCCCCGCCACCGCCTCCCATTTCCCTCCCTCTCCCCTGATCAAGTCCCTCTCCCTCATCAGCCCTAAGAGGAATCAGGGTTCCCCGCCCTGTGGAAGGTCCAAGGACCACCCACCTCCATCCAGGTCTAGTAAGGTGAGCATCCAAACTGCCTAGGCTCCCACAAAGCCAGTACGTGCAGTAGGATCAAAAACCCATTGCCATTGTTCTTGAGTTCTCAGTAGTCCTCATTGTCTGCTATGTTCAGCGAGTCCGGTTTTATCCCATGCTTTTTCAGACCCAGGCCAGCTGGCCTTGGTGAGTTCCCAATAGAACATCCCCATTGTCTCAGTGTGTGGGTGCACCCCTCACAGTCCTAAGTTCCTTACTCGTGCTCTCTCTCCTTCTGCCCCTGATTTGGACCTTGAGATTTCAGTCCGGTGCTCCAATGTGGGTCTCTGTCTCTGTCTCCTTTCATCGCCTGATGAAGGTTAATATTCAGGAGGATGTCTATATGTTTTTCGTTGGGTTCACCTTCTTATTTAGCTTCTCTAGGATCACGAATTATAGGCTCAATGTCCTTTATTTATGGCTAGAAACCAAATATGAGTGAGTACATCCCCTGTTCCTCTTTTTGGGTCTGGCTGACCTCACTCAGGATAGTGTTTTCAATTTCAGTCCATTTGCATGCAAAATTCAGGAAGTCATTGTTTTTTACTGCTGAGTAGTACTTTAATATGTATATATTCCATACTTTCTTCATCCATTCTTCCATTGAAGGGCATCTAGGTTGTTTCCAGGTTCTGGCTATTACAAACAATGATGCTATGAACATAGTTGAGCATATACTTTTGTTGTATGATAGGGCATTTCTTGGGTATATTCCCAAGAGTGGTATTGCTAGGTCCAGGGGTAGGTTGATTCCGAATTTCCTGAGAAACCGCCACACTGTTTTCCAAAGTTGTTGCACAAGTTTGCATTCCCACCAGCAATGGATGAGTGTACCCCTTTCTCCACAACCTCTCCAGCAAAGGTAATCATTGGTGTTTTTTATTTTAGCCATTCTGACAGTTGCCTTCCTATACACTAAGGATAAGGAAGCAGAAAGGGAAATCAGAGAAACATCACCTTTCACGATTGTTGCAATTCTTAAAAATTCAAATTAACTCCCTTCATGTTTAGCCATAAACACAAGCAATAGTACAGTGTGGTATGTTCTAGGGACTGAAAATTCTGAACCACAAAATCAACCTTCATGCTTTAAGAAGAGGGAGTTTTGTTCTCTCTTGATTTTCAAGCATCACTGAAGATAAGACTCATGTTGAATACTAGAGAGAAAAGATACCCCTGGGTAGAGGTGAAATATCTCTAACATATGTACCTTTCATTTTCCTGTTGATTATTGTTTAAATTCTTTTCCTTTTTATTGTATTATAATCTGAGAAAATCCCTTGTTGTGCAGGAATGAGGACTCCATGGAGAATAAGTATTATGGATAAGATCTGTCATCCTGCCTCTCCATTCCCATCTGCAGCTGCTCATAAGACACACAACCTCAACTTACAAAGTATTTTACTATACTACATTTGAAGAAATAGGCAGGCACAATGTGCGCTTGAAAATTCTACCTAGATTCACTTGGATTACAGTTTTTTATAATATGGAGAAAAATTTTTAAAAATATATTACCATGGATTACCATCTTTTACTTGGAAAAAAGGATGAAGGAAAAGAGATTCTGTAGGACAGAAAAAAATTAATTACTAAGAAATGAAAAGTACTGATTTTCTAATGTCATTTATGGATTTAAAGTCGTGTTTGTGTTTATTTTAACTATAATAAAGTAAAATTTTCTGCTCGAACAGAGAAAATACAAAAGCTGAAAAATTAACTACTAATGATTCCTTTTTAAATGCGTTTCTCTAAAGATCTCATTAAAGTTTGTCTTCATTTTAAAATACCTTTGCTTCCCTGTTGAGTTTCAGCATTTACATATTCACATCAAGTCCTGCATAACAACATTCAGGCAGCTTTATTCATGTTAGCCTAAAGCTAGAATCAACTCAAATATCTACCCATTCCTGAATACATGATGAAAATGTGCCTGCCATACATCTGCCGTTAATAGCCGGGGCAGTTTAAAACAATGCTGTACTCTCAATGCAGAAGAATCCAAATAGTTTATTTGATGCCTAAGGTATGATGAAGAGTTCTATTTTATTTATACTATATCTCCACATTAGTAATAAATAATAGGCTGGGGCAAGCATTAAGAAAAGGGCAGACTATGGGAGGAACCAACTGCCTTCTGATTGAACCTGAGGCCTGCTTCATTGGAGAGAATCCAGTCCTGGAGCTGTAATCCTGGTCCACAACCCACAACTGGGGAGATTTTAGGTCCAAGAAGGGAACTTCGTACTATAATTAACTAAATAGACACAGCATCTGACTGCCGTCTAAATACCTAAATAGTAAATATTATTAACTAAATAGACAAAGGCCACTCTCAGCCTTAATCAAGGAAGTTTCTCTCTTCGGTGAAGGGAAATGACTATAGAGACTCACGATAAAACAGCGCTATTAAGTGATGGCTGAAGGCTCAACCCTAAAGAAAATATTTGCACCACCCCGTCTAAGGTTCAGGAAACACTATGAAAGAGGAGATAGTATTGGAAAGATAAAGATGGGGTGAATGAATAGTAAAGAGCTGTGAAATGCCATCCTCTAGATTCAAAACAAAGCCATTGTGACCCTGAACTCACAACAATGTAGTTACCTGAACTAGACCCCTATGCAAGACTAGACTGACCTTGTCAGCAGTAGATGGGTAAAGAGCTAATGAGATACTATTCCTTACTGTTCTACTTTTGGCTGCTGATAGAGTCTAGGAAAAAGATAGATGTTGTCTTCAATTGTCTCCCTACTGGTAAGTATTCCAGGCTCTAAAGGATATCTCCAAACCCATGGTAACACGGATAATCCCTGTTTTAACCTATCTTTCACAAAAGAAATAAAAGAGAATGGGAGAAAGAGATGTGAAGGGAAGGGATAGGGATAAACAATAGAAACAGGGAAATGGAAGGGAGAGGAGTAGGGATTCAAGAGTAATCGGTGTACATTGTGTATCCTTGTGAATTTATTAAAGAAAGTAGTAATAAAAATTATTTTTTATGGATTTTTATTGAACTCTACATTTGAGGGTTGAAGGGGAGGGAAGAGGCAAGGAGAGGAGCAGAGATAAAAATGATTTTTAATGGTATCTGGCTAAACACAGAGATCAGTGCCTTTCTCAGACATCATCAGAGAATCAGAATCCTCTTGCAGCAGATGCAAACAAATCCAGAGAATCACAGCCATTCTTTACTCAAAGAGAGAGAAACTTAGGAACACACATCTCCAAATGGGATGTTTCCATCAAATCTCTCCTCTTAGAGCTCAGGGACTCTCCTGGAAGAGGAGGCAGAGTATAAGAACCAAAGGGGATAGAGGACACCAGGAGAACAAGGCCCTGATTGGTTTAAAAACCAACTGAGCAAAGTTCATATGAACTCACAGAAACTGAAGCAGCAAACACAGGACCTGCATGGATCTCTATCAGCTTATAAGTTATAGTTTTCAGTTTTGTATTTTCATGAAACTCCTGCATGTATAAATAACCAGATCTCTAATTTTTGTGCCTGCTCTTGGGTCTCTTTTTCTTCTGTCGGTTTGTCTTGTCAAACTTCAATTTGATGATTTTTGTTTTATTATATTTTTCTTTGTTATATTTAGCAGCTATTTCTTATAAGCCTGTTCTTTTCAAATGAGAGACAGAAAGGGAGTGGATCTGGATAGGAGTGGAGGAAAGGTTGGAGGAAGTGGGAGCAGCAGAGGGAGGAGAAACTGTACTCAGTATATAATGTATAAGAAAAGAAACTATTTTCGATAAAAGGGCAAAATAATAAATTTCATTAATAATTTTTTCTGAAGAGCCAGAAAGGAACTTTGCTTGTTGAATTGGCTTGTATAGTAAGTGGGGTAAGGACAGAATCCTGTGCCTTTCTCAGAAAACTTTAATCTATATACTTAAACTATTTTTGTATTTCAATAATTTTAAACTTTCAGCGTATTACAAAGGTCATAATAGCTTAAATGAAAGGAGGTAGCATTCAAAACAAGATAAAATAATTAATTAAAAAATGTGTACACTTCAGCTCCTAAGATTAGTAGCTTATATTAAAGGTCAAATGGACATGTTAAAATGTCAGTTCTACCAGTCTAGCTATCAAAAAGAAGATGATAGCAGTGTTTAAGCATAAATGCTTTTCTAACAAATAAGCATGATAATATATCTATCTAAGTGCTAGGAAAGAAACATCACCAATACTCCTAGAAAGCCATGAAAGAGGGGCAGCAGAGGATGACTGTATAGAGGGGACACATGCAGATGGTGGGTGCTGAGCCTGAGGACCATGCAGCATCATCTGATTCTTCTTAAAATGTTGATAGCTAATATATATCAATTGAATCTATCAAACACTGTCCTAAGTGCTCTGTGTAAGCTCTTATATATTATAACTTTTATCATGTCCATTTTTAAGCACTGTTAGCTGAGTTTACAAAATATATTCAAGATCACAGATAGAAAAATACAGCACAAGTCAGGGTCTCTAACTTTGGAGCACACTTACTTGGTCACTGTTTTGTACAGTTTCTTTTCTCTTTATTTTTTGTAATTTATATTCAATGTAAGATTAAAGCATATGATTACAGGATCTATTTCCTCTTCTGTGTGGAGATTATGTCACAAAGAAGTAAGAATGGATATAGAGAGAAGTCAGAAAAACTACTGAAGTTAAGGCTGGCTTTACAGGTAGATGTCCCATCTGTTTGCACAAAAGCCTATATTTGAACTTTTATTTCATTTTATGCTAAATATCCTGAAAACTTAAGTGTTTCTACAGACAGAAGCCCTACATTTGTGTTTTGTACTGAACCCCTAAATTATGCTGCTGGTCCAGGCAGTTTTTCACATAAGAGTTTTTAATGCCTTGGGTGTCTATACTCAGACATCTTTGATAACTTGAATCTGTACTACCCTTTCTACCATTCTTCCCTGAGGACTGAATTTCCAGAATCATCTATTCAGCATGAACTTAGGCAATATACCAAGAGTTTATAAAGATAATTCAACTAGTCAATATCCATAACCACTTTATAAAGAGATTCTATTTATTAGCATTTTGCTTGGTGAGCAAACTTTGGCTCAAAAAGGTTACAGAACATGGAAAAGCTAATTGGGTGAACTCAACCCTCATTCTTCTAAAACTAAATTAAGTCTTATCTTCAAGTTCTTGTTAATATTACCCACCGGAGACCTAGGGTCATGTTCTGCCCACTCCTGGTTATGCATTTCTATAGCTATTGACTCAACCAATTATTGGAAAACACCTTTCCACACAAAATAAACTGTGAGTATCTACCACCTATTAAGGATCTAACAGACATGTTCTTAGTTCCCAATAATATGTAAATGAACAGATATGAATTCTAAAGTAAATAAAATAAGTATGAAAAAAGTCTTGGCAAATTTGCAGTATATATTTCAAACTATGGAGGAATATATATCCACCAACTTCTTGGCCAGGTAAAGTCACTGACAGTCATACAGTATTTCTATTTGTGTATGTTGTCTGATGGTGAAGTCTGTGATAATTACAGCTGGTGTTATATCTAACCATTACGTTTAAACTTCAGAGACTGTGATGTATATCCAGGGACAGAAGAGGCTTAATTTCCTCTCTGATGCTCTTTAATACCTGAGAGAACCTTACATATTTCAGTAGCACTGCCCCAAGTGTAAAGACAGCAAGAGGGGAAAATACCAACCGCTGAAGGCAATTCGTTATATAATGTAAGTATTTTCCCAAAGGATGGGGGTTGCAGGGTAGGGGAAATATTGCCTTTGTCTGGGCCCACGTCTTAAAATTCAGCCACCTATGAAAAACAATGCCAAACAAAATTCTATTATACTTATGGTTTTAAACAAATCTTAATTACAATCGTGTATCTAAGGTATCTGTGGTTTTCCCGAGAGAATTTTTGGTGAACTATTCAAAAGCAAAATGAGTGTAGTAGCTTTAATTACATGGAAGGAAAGTCAATGTGCATTCAAACTGCTAATGAGAATTTGCTTTCCAAAGTCTCCATTTCCTTCCTATTGCATGCCTTGAAGGAAAAGTTAAGGTCTTTAACACTATTTTAATGCTGGGTAAGAATCAGAAACGGAAGCTTCTTTCTTACACTGAGAGCAATTTGATGATGTGTCATTCCCCATTTCCTGGGTATTATTGCTTAAACAAAATATCCACAAACCCCCATAATTTTCTATCATTTCCCAGAGTCACGGTCTCTGTCTGACATCTTACAGACCTGCTCATGAGCAGCAGAATTCAGGTAGCTGTTAAGGACATAGCACTGAGTGTCGCTCATACTACATGCACAGTTCACAATGGGATTTATACTGTCACTTCTCATGTACAGGAAGATGACAATTTCTAATGGCTCTTTGGTTTCAACACTAACGTAAGTGTACCTGAGTGACGTCCCAAGTATATTAAATAGACCCAATGTCTATGTAGCATGCCCTTTTTGTGGCTTAATTAACAACAGCAAACTTTTCTTGTGGACTCGTGGACTTTATTGGTCATCAGATTTGTTGTGGTATTGCTGTCTTCTCTAATCATTTCCTGGGTAAATCGCTCATTGATGAAGAGATCCATATTCATTGTCACATGCCTGCAGTGACAAGAAGAGAGCCAGCCTACTAATTGAGTGTAGGGGCCAAGAGACATCCCCTCACTACTGAAAAAAATTCAAAAAATGCAATTTTCAAATTATTGGAAAATGTGGACATTTGAAATAAATAGGGAGTCTGTCCATTGGTAAGATAGAAAATTTATTTGAAATGTTTGGAGGCAATGAAATATTATTTCCTCTAAACTTGACATATTGCCTAAAGATGCACACTTGAAGGACTGATTGACCAAAAATCAGTGATTTTTTTTTTGAAGAAATGTTATTAAAAAGGCTGTTAGAGCTCACAGTTAAGGTGGTCACATGATTTGCAGTGTAGAAACATGTTTAGTGGTAAAAAGATTAATGATAGAGCCATGTGGAAGTAAGCAACATAAAGCATTGTCAAAGACAAAGCTAAAACACTCCCCGAACACACACCAATGCCTGGAGCAGGTGGGCAAGCTGGCCTTGTGATCATAACAGTGGGAAACCTATGCCCGACCCCTACCAGCTGTAACACTCGAGAGAGCAGGTCCTGCAGCCCGCCAGGCAGCACAGCAGATCCAAACCTGTTAACGGAGGTGTGAGTGAGCACAGGACAGCAGTCCCCATAGTACCCATTTCTAATCCGGCTGACCAACCCTACAGATGCCCAGGCCCAAGCCCAGTATTATGACTTGACCTGCCCTAACATTGACCTTATCTATTGGGCACGTGAAGGGACCTGACTGGCAGACCCAAAGCTGCAGGATCTGCACAACACAAGGCACCAGCAGGGTATCCATGAAGAGCCCTAGTGAGGACCCCTCACCCCCACCTTGACTACTATAAAAACCCAACTCTAACTGAGCTCGGGGCTCTCTGTTTATTCCAATACATTGGACATGCAGAAAGACTGAGTTTGCAAACTTGCATAAAATAAAGTCTCTTTGCTTTTACATACAGGACTTGGTCTCCTTGTTGGCTTTTGGGGGACTTCACGGATTTGGACATAACATTTGGGGGCTTGTCCCAGATTCCCCAAAGCCCATTGGGACTACCACCCATAGAGCCTTCAAATGACCAGTAACTTTTCTGTGTTTTGTTTCATGTCTCATGTCTGTGTCTCATGTCTTTCTGAAGTGGGCCCAGGAACCATAAGAGCTTGTAGATGATCTAGACAGAGGAGCAAAAAGATCACAGGTGGGCTGCCTGGAGGAGATGTCTCCAGGGTCCTTCAGCAGAGGGTGGTTTCCTCTGGTGAGCCATGCGGGTATCAGTCTCAGTTCTGTGGAGACATACAGATGGCGGTCTCAGTTCAATAGGTGAGCGGGTCGCACCCACTAAACAGCTTAAGACTGTTGTCTTTGGTTTTGTTCTGTGCCATTGTCTTGCTCATTGTTCTGCCTGTCTGTGTGTTGTTTCTGACTTAGACCACCACTGACGATATGGGACAGACTCAAATCATGAGTTCTTTGACTTTGATATTGTGATCACTTACAGAACTGGACTTTAGAGATAGGGCCATAAGCACAGGGGTATATTTTCCTAAAAGGGATAAGACAAATAACCTCTACCCACCACCTTAAACATATCATGAAAAGGAGTCAGCCTTGGCCCCAAGCACGAGGCTGCTAGCTGCAGGGCAGCATGCTTGTGTGGATGGGTGGCTTGGCTATGCAGCCTCGTTGTCGCAATGTAGCAAGGCTGCCAGCCACAGTAGTAGGGGGCAGATGTATACCAATAGGATTTCAAACCCTAAACAGAGAATCTGGGATTAATTGCTATGGCTTGGAAAGGTTAACAATCTTTTCCCCCAATGCTGCATACCACCCTGCCCCTTCCATGCTGATAGATGAGTTCCCTCCACCTGCCCTGGGGACTGTGTGCCTCAACTTTTTTGTCAAACCTGACTAAGGTTTGGCTCTGTGGGTCAAGGACTCTGGCTATAGGTGTTGCTGCAATGGCCATGTTGTGACACTTAGCCAGACTTCCCTCCACCAGAGCTGCTTTGGTCATTCAGATCCAATGTGTTATAAATATCTGTCATTATTTATAGGGGCTAGTTACAAATTATTATTGGTTATGGTATATAAAAACTGTTGTTGATCTCAAATGTTTCACGATGGTACAGGATTTATGTAATGTAAATTTAAAGGTTTTTTTTTGTTACAGTATATGCATGTTTCTGTTCTTGTTTAAAATATTGTAGCCATACATTATATCATATACCACTGAGGGAAACCACAAGAAAGACTTCGGTAAACTATGTTTGCTGTGGTTTCTCATACATGCAAATACTAAATATGCTTGTTTTGTTGAAAGGTTTGTCTATGTAAGTTTTCTTGCAAGCATGGAGCTAAGACCGAAATGGTCTGGCTATTTTTGCTGTCTCTGCCGCCCATCACTGCTGTGGCCACATTTACAGGCCTGACTTCAGAAATTTATCACTGAGCTCTGATTACTAAATTTGGGTTATCAGAAATTCAGATGACTTTTTGGTATAGATTATTTTAAACTGCTATATACTATTTTCTTTAATTGAAAATCTGGCTCTAAAATGGGAATATGGTTCTTCTTTTGTTAGATCCATATTTTATTTACTTAAAATCTATGCATGAGTAATTTTAAAGAAACCATAAGGCATAATTCCATCTTAAATTTTGGATTGCTATTTTGCTAGAGTTAAAAGAAAATAATGCCACATGATTTCACCATCATTTTGATTAAAGGTGATCATGTGGAGTGAGCCTAACAAATCTCCAAGATAGTTTGGATTGGGATAGATTTTTACATGATGACTCATGTCCCTTTCTAAATACAAGATATATATATATATATGTGTGTGTGTGTGTGTGTGTGTGTGATTTAAAGTATTAAAGCTTCACCTCAATGTTTTTGTACTCAAATGTACCTTGCTCTGCCAGCTAGACTTCATTAATTTAAGAATCAACCAGGTGATTTTGGTTATAAAGACATAAAGGGATCATAGGAAACAGCTGAGGTTTACAAACGCACGGCAGGACTAGAGTCCCAAAGAATGTGCAGTTGCAACAATTGACCTTAATAGTTTAAAAAGTGCCAGTGTCAGGTGATAGTCACCAGAAATACCAGCTACAGAGAAATGGAGCAGGCTGAGATCTAAAAGACAGGCTTTATGTGCTGTCTAGAGTGGGACCAAATAAGTACTTTATTATTGATATTCTTGATATTGTAGGAAGACATTTAAGAGATTTTATTTTTTTAGAAAAAATATTAAATAAATTTATAAGGCTGTGAGACATCTGTGCTATAAAATGTTTTATATTGCTAATATTTGAACTTAAAATAAAAGGCTAAAAATTAGGGTTAGAACCATAAGCACCAAAAGCTAACCAGAAATGGAAATGTTCATTTCTTGTGATGCAGAAGACAATGACCTAAGCAATTTGACAGAGGGCTTAAAACATCATACAAGACTATGAATCTCAACCTTTTAGAGGTTGTACAGGGGAAGTCTGGGACCACCTGCATGTCAGATGTTTGAATTGAGATTCACACCATAGGCAAAACTGCAGTTGTAAAATAACAACGGGAAAAATTCTGTAATGGGAGGATCACTATAACATGGAAAACTGTATTAATGGGTAAAAGCATTAAAAATATTAACTAATAGTTTCAAAATATATTTCCTTGTTCAAGGTCTAGTCAGGCTTAAAAATGTGTGTTTAGCCTCCTTATCTTTGCTAACTTTGTTGGGTTTAAGCTATTTGGATAAACTGAGTCATAAATTTTTGTATTGATAGTAAGAGGTTTGGACCTCCTCTTCTGGGGAAAGAATGTTGTTTCTATGTCAATTACTCTGGGGTATTGAGAGATTCATTAATGATAGAGAACAGAACACTCACAGGGAAGCTGGATGAAAACTTGTTCAACTGGTCTCTTTAGTTAACAACCTTGCTTTCAGCTCTAAGAGACCCCTAATGATCTTGCTTCTTCTTATCAACAGACTGATGACTTTTGCTCAAGAATGGGTCAATACTGTTCGACTGATGATGCTGAGGTTTCAGTATCACCCCCTTGAGCCCCTGGACAGACAGGACCATGATTGAGTCCTGTCATCGGTACTTGTGAAGGGGAAAAAATGTAGGGCCCAGGGCAGCTTTCCCAGGTCAACTTGGTAAACACCTGCCAAGATGGGTTCTACAGATCAGCAGGAAAGTACACATGAGTCTCAGTTTGTCCTAGCACAATGCTAGTTCTTAGATTCCCTCGTGTTCCCATTTCACCCTGGAACCTGTTCCTTGCCTTTACAGGAGACAGCATTAATAGCTAGATATAAACGTGTTCTGTGTTTACCTTTGGAATAACTAATTCAGTTTCTATATTAGCTTTAATTCAAAATCATTACAGAGTGTGGAGTTCTAATCTTATGAAAGCTGCTAACTTATTATAGACTGTTAGGAAATACAAGTTAGTCAGTCATCTTTAAAGTACTGATATAATTAGTTACAGGAATAAGCCTTATTTAGTTCCCTGTATATGTTTTCAAAGTCAAACTTAGAACAAATAATGAGAAACAAAGCTTATCTAATCAGACATTCCTAGGCAGCCCTCATACTTCAGAGATATGCAGAATATGGCATTTAAAATAATTAAAAAGCTTATTATATTAGTCATAGACTCCAAGATCCTAGCAGTAACCCAAGGTCCCCAAAGAAGATGACAGGACACCATGATGTCTCCACCTGGATTACGACAACGCTGACCATGGGGCAAGATGCCCCAGTACAACATCTGCTGCCAGGACCTGGTCCAGATTGTGGACAAACAGCAGGACCTTGGAGAATTGATCGCACCACTTTTGCCTAGACAAAATAAGGTCAGATTTCCATGTCCCTCTTCTATAGAAAAAGAAAAAAAAAATTCACCTTTTAGGCCTGGCTTAGACAGTAAGACTGCTGTTTGGGATATTTCTGCCTCCAGTGCTATGGAGACCTGGGTAAGACTAACTGTATGTGGACTCTGGTCCCTGTCACTTTTAATAGATTCAGAAACTATTTGGTCTGTACTCAGATATACTTTATTTATCCTTCTGAGATCTCTGATAGTATTAATGGCTAGGGCAGTTATAATGTCAGTTTAACAGCAAAAAGTATCCAGATTTCTTCCACAAAGCTATAGCCAACTTGTTAGCTCATTCTAAAGCTATCATACATGGTTCTCTGGACAGCAGAAAACTATGTATGCTTCTAACCAAAATCTGTAGTTTTTGTTAGGACTCAAATTTATGAGTCTATTTCTTCTGTTTACAAATACCCATTATCTGTTCTTTTTCTACAATGTAGGTTTTTCTTTAAGTAAATAAATTTTTAATTTTTTTTCCTAGTTTAAACTTATCTCAATAGGTTTCCGCTTGGCTGGCAGATGCTATGTAAACATCAGTTGCTAATTACAACCTGCTCTGAATGGTGGTAAGCACTGAACTTTCTGAAAGCTGATGAGAACCAGTCGAACTGATATGAACACTCTCTGTCCCGTCAGCGAAGTCTGATGAGTGCCCTATTGCCTAAATTTCCTCCCTACATTTGGCTAGCCTTCCAACCTGCTTGTACCTGGATAACAACGCCCAATGTCAGCTTGAAGTTGTTGTGAAAAGGAACATGTCATCCCATGATCCCTGCCCAAAATAGGTTAAAATAGGCTGAGACGGGGGGAACTCCCTGGCATGGGGGACAAGATAACTACCTATAGTGCCTCTTGTTTTACTAGAAAAATAGGTCCATGGTTGCCAATTAATGGATTTATTATTTTAAGTAGTTCCATACCTCCTTAAAACCAGGGGCAAGCAGGACCCAAGATTGGGTCCTGTCATCAGTGCTTGTGAAGGAGGAAATGTAGGGGCCAGCCATGATAAGCTAAATATGAACAGATCACCCAAAGGAAGTTCTTTACTTCCAACCATTATCACCTGCCAGAGTAAGACTCAGCTATCTATAAGTTTAATGGAGGCCTAAGTCTCAGTAGTTTACCCTGAAGCAATACTTGGCTGCAGGAAGGACCATAAACTAAGATTACCTGAGCACCATCCAAGAACAGACCATCCAAAGGAAATGCCTAACATTCCAACCACTGTAGACAGAATAACCTGCCAGCACACATTCACCAGGACACCCCTAGACATATGTTAGCCAATCAGGGGTCCTGAAACTCAGAGACCCCTCCCTCCCACCTTTACTATTATAAAAATCCAACTCTGAGCTCGGGGCTCTCTGTTTATTCCAATACATTGGACATGCAGAGAGACCGAGTTTGCAAACTTGCATAAAATAAAGGTGCTTTGCTTTTACATATGGGACTCAGTCTCCTTGTTGGCTTTTGGGAGAACCTACATAGGCCCTCCGAATGTGGGTGACAGTTGTGTGGCTGGGGCAGTAGGGGGCCACTGGTAACAGGACCAGGATTTAGCCCAATGCTTGAACTAGCTTTTTGGAGTCAATTCTCTTTGGCAGGATAACTTGCTCACCTACATATAGTGGGGAGGGCCTTGGTCCTGCCTCAAATTAATGTGCCAGACTTTGATGATTCCCCATAGGAAACCTTACCCTTTCTGAGGAATGGATGGGGATTGGGTGGGTGGAAAGTTGGGGAGTGGGAGGAAGGAAAGGACAGGGAACTGAGATTAATATGTAAAATGAGAAAATATTGTTTTAAAAATAAAGAAAAAAGAAAAATGTACTGCTTAAGAATTTCTTTTTGTTAAAAAACAAATTTCATACAATATATATATATTTTCGAGACAGGGTTTCTCTGTGGTTTTGGAGCCTGTCCTGGAACTAGCTCTTGTAGACCAGGCTGGTCTCGAACTCACAGAGATCCGCCTGCCTCTGCCTCCCAGGTGCTGGGATTAAAGGCATGCGCCACCACCGCCCAGCTTCATACAATATTTTTTACCATGTTTTTTCTTCTCCCAGTTCCTTTCAGATCCTTCTACCTCCATACCCACCCAACTTTATGCTCTTTCTTTCAAGAAAAGAAAAGAAACAAACAAGCAAAATCATATTTTAAAAAATAAAGAAACAAATGCACATTCACACAGGAAACACAAAAACACAAAACAAAAATTAAAATAGACAAGCAAAAAATCCAATAAGACCAAAAAATGCTAAAACAAAACCAAATGAAGTAAAAACACCACTGAGTTCATCTTGTATTGGCCAAGTATTCCTGGGTACGGAGCCTGTCCTGAAGTACGGTTGATACACCCAATGCGAATGTAAAAGAGGAAACTGGTTATCCCTTTGCCAGTGTGCATCCATTGCAGATAGCTTCCTGGTTAGGGGTGAAACTCAGTGGCACACCCTTAATGCTGGGGCCCTGTCTCGCTTGAACTTGTGCTAGCGTGATGTTTGTTGCCACAGTCACTCTGGGCTCACATGCGCTTCAGTCCAGCTGTGTCTGGAAGAGTGTTTCCTTGGAGTCATCTGTCACCTCTGGTTCTTCCAGTCTTTCTGCCTCCTCTGAAGCATAGCTCCCTGAGTCTCGAAGGGAAGGGCTTCATGAAGACATCCCATGTAGGACTGAGCACTACCAACTCTGAAGATCCCTTTCACCATTGCCTCTTCATGCCCAATTTAAGGAAAACCACACAACAACTAACAAAGAGGCCATGTAAATCAGACAGTGGACAATTTAATTAACTAAATATGTAAGTATAAAATACCATGTTTCAGTCCAAACAGCAGCCCTCTGACTCTCTGACAGAGCTACTGCAAGGGCATACATTTTACCTCAAATGGAAAAGGAAGAGAGTGTGACAGAGAGGGCTTAGGAAGCATAAAAGGAAAAAGCATTTAAATACAAGGAGCTCAGGCAGGATAGAACTATTAGCAGATAGTCACAGAAACCTACTGGTGAATCTTCAAAATACTGTCATAAATAAGAAGAGTGCCTGTCGGGTCGGACACAGAATTCTCCTTTTCATTTTAGTCAATGACTGTGAGGCAGAGCCTGAGATTTTTTTTTTTTTTTTTTTGGTTTTTCGAGACAGGGTTTTTCTGTGGCTTTGGTGCCTGTCCTGGAACTAGCTCTTGTAGACCAGGCTGGTCTCGAACTCACAGAGATCCGCCTGCCTCTGCCTCCCGAGTGCTGGGATTAAAGGCGTGCGCCACCACCGCCCGGCAGAGCCTGAGATTTTTAACCAACCTCCCAGGTGCTACTAACACTGCTGTTCCATACACCACATGAATCCTCAGAAGCTTCTGGAAAGGACAACAGATGAGGCAGTGCAGTACAAATCATTGGGAACAACGGAGAATTCCCAGCAACAGAGCAGGGTTCCCATGAGTGAGTGAGCTCCCCATAAAGAGTATACAAGCCAAACTGGAACAACTAACTTATATCCTTCATAAAATGTGCGGTGGATATGTGCATGGAGCTCAGCAGTGTGCAGTTGCAACACTAGATGCACGGCTTCCATGTAAATAGTCAAAAGAAAAGTTCAATCCAAACTCTCAACTAGCAAATCATGGTGGTCCATGCCCACAATCCATCTACTTGACAGAATAATAGAGGAGAACGTGAGTTTGGTGCCAACCTGGACAACAGGTTAAGATCTTCCTCTCTCTCTCTCTCTCTCTCTCTCTCTCTCTCTCTCTCTCTCTCTCTCTCTCTCTCTCCTCCTTTTCTCTCTCACCCACCCACACTCTCTTTCTTTCTCTTTCTCTCTCACACACATACGATATGGCATGTAGAAATGGTTCAGCAATTAAGAGTATTTTCTGCTCTTGTAACTTGTAACTGGGTTGTTGTTCCAGCACTCACGTGATAGTTCACAACTGTTTATAAATTTAATTTTAGGGGATCTAATGCCCTCTTATGACCTATGCTGGCATTAGAAATGCATGTGACACACACACACACACGCATACGAAACACTCATGCACAAAAATAAAGTCTAATAAAATATATCAATTAAAAATTACATTCCAAGAACCTTATATGATGAACATTATTAGAAACATGCCGACTTTCTCAACACTGAATTCCCCAATTCATATTTATTGCTGGCTCAAACGAGAGAGACAGGAACACAAAGAAAAATTGTCTCCAGTCTTACTATTCAATTTATAGTTCACAGAACAGTCTGCAGGTCCCAAGAGCTTGTTAAAACCCTGCAGTTAAAAATCACAGGTTCTTATTCGGAGCCATTGAATTAAAAAAACAAATAAACAAAATTAGTAAGATGAGCTAATTTTACACTCAAATTTACATTTTCTAAGACCTAGACTGTGTCATAGTTCTGGCTAAGTTTATGGCAACATGACATAAGCTAGAGTCATTTTGGAAGAAGCAACCTCAATTGGGAAAACACCCCACCAGACTGGCCTGTAGGCAAGCCTGTTGTGCATTTTCTTGATTTGTGATTGATGTAGGAGGGCCTAGCTCATTGTGGACTATACCAGCCTGAGTTGGTCATTCTGGGTGTAATAAAAAAGCACGCTGAGCAACCACAGTGAGCAAAGCAGAAAGCAGTACTTCTCCATGGCCTCTGCATCTGTTCCTGCCTCCAGGCTCCAGCCCTGACATCTCTGAATGATGGACTAGAAGCTGTGATTGAAATTAAGCTATACTTCTCCAAGTTGCTTTT
Source organism: Chionomys nivalis (assembly GCF_950005125.1). Classification (NCBI taxonomy): domain Eukaryota; kingdom Metazoa; phylum Chordata; class Mammalia; order Rodentia; family Cricetidae; genus Chionomys; species Chionomys nivalis. The sequence continues at coordinate 35,204,484 of NC_080099.1, forward strand.
GGTCATGACAAAAGAAATCCTACCTAAGACAATGATCTTATAAAAACATCATCTAAAAGAATAAAATTACGATGATATAAAAATGTTTGAACTTGAGTTTGGGTTATGGATCACAGAATTAAAAAACAAAAATCACTATCCCAGAGCTTAGACCAGTCATATGAATCCTAAATGTCTTACCTTAGTTAACAAAAAATCAACAAGGGTATTTCACAAGTAATCTTTCCCTCATATTTCATACCCTTGTAAAACACCATTGTGCTAATTTTAGATTACATGATCAGAAACATTCTTGGCATCCCAAGCGCTATTATCTGGAGCTATCAAATGCTGTAACTGGGCTGTAGTAAGAAAGCAAGAAAAACTGGATATTTCTAAGATTGTATTTTCAGCTAGCATATTGAAATACTACAAAAATTTTGAAAAAACTAATATGCAAGAGACAACATGGGACCTTTTATGGGATGACAGAATAATTAATTGGTTGTATCATGGCCAAAGGTTATTAGTAAAGCAGCTGCTTTTTTATGAAGTCTGTGTGATCTATAGCCAAGGGGTTACAGTGAAAGAAAAAACGAGGTCTGTTTACTTATGACACTGGTTCTTTTTAATTAAGGATTTTCTTCCCTTCTTGCCTTTCTGTAACAATTTCCAATGAATAAAGCAAGTGGTTAACTGTGAGTACAGACTGTCTGAAGATTTACCCATGTCCCAGGTTATTAGACACTATGCGTAACTGTAGAAAGGGGAAGGTGATATACTACCAAGTTCTACCTGAGGACTCCAGATGCCTCCAATAATAAAAGTCATGACCCATTAGAGGTTGAAGGGATCATCTCCTTTCTTTGAATAGTAATAGGTTATCAGTAAGTTCTATTTACAGTTGGGTTGGGACAAGAGCAAAAACCATACACTAAGAGGGAAATAAATATGTAAGGATTTAACTTGTAAAAGAAAAGTGAGGAGGGCCTTGGTAGTCTGAAAAAGCCACCAAAGCCTAAGGCCAGCCTGACTCTGAGAAGAGGAAAAAGAAAGGGGTTGTTGAGGAGGATTATCCTGGGCTTCATTGAGGCATAAGGAGGTTGCCACCAGAACATCTCAAAACAGTTGTGAAACAAATTTCTGTTATCTCCTAAAAAAAAAGTGGTATTAAATATTCCTGCTCTAGTTTGTCTTCTCCCAGAAAAGGTCACATAGAACCTGACCTTTGTCAGAACATGGGAACAGGTTCCGAGCACAGCAGCTGGGCATTTTCAGGACTATGTAAAGGCCAGGGAATATCAGAAATTGTCATAGGGGGTCACCTGGGCTCTTCAACTTTCCTACATGCCCCTTTAAAAGTAATTAAAAAAATGTTGGTAATAGACTGGGAAATGGTGGCGCACGCCTTTAATACCAGCATTCAGGAGGCAGAGGCAGGGAGACCTCTGTGAGTTCGAGGCCAGTTCTGGGACAGGCTCCAAAGCTACACAGAGAAACCCTTTCTCAAAGCAAGCAAACAAACAAACAAAAATCCAAAAACCAAACCAAAGTATCAACAACAACAAAAGAGTGGCAATAAAGACCATTTACCTTTACCAGTACAATACTTTCTTATTAGCTTGCTGTTCTCTGAACACAGAGCCAATGTATACTGGTGGCAGTGTTTAATTCATAGCTTACTGGGATCCTAGCTTTGTTTTTAAACTAGTAGATTTTTCGGTTTCTCTGTCTTTGCCTCTCTCTATCTCTGTCTCTTTCTTTCCCTTTTTCTTTTCATTTCTCTCCTTCCTTCCCTCCTTCATGTGTTTTGTTTAGAACCATTCCTGCATTTAGATAAAAATTGGTGTCATAGAGGAGGGAAACCAAATCATTTTTATTCAGAATGGTGGACGATGATAGTCAATTGAGTCATTGATAATGGCAGGGAAATGGGCCATCTCCACCTCCAGCCCTTGACTCCTGCATCCACAAGTCTTCCTTGTCTGGGAATAGAGTACTAAAGAGGCCACTAATTTAAGAAATATACCATATCCTCAGGATAGATTCTAAAACTTTTGTCTGAGTAAACACTTGAACTGTAACCTTGTGAGGCCATTTTACTCTTCTCTAAATACAGATGCTTCATAACATGCTGTGTGATACTTCTGGTAACTTCTATTTTTTATCCCTTATTAAAAACAATCCTGTGTGGGTTTCCACACTTGTGTGGTTTAGCATCAATAAACTCTTAGATGGCGATGATGACTGATTTTAAGCACACAGAAAAAGTAAATGCAAACTTGTAAAAGTACCACTCTATCAGGATGCCTGCTAGCCCTTCCAGGACTCTATGTGCTCAGTTCCACAGAGACTGGTCTGTCTCCTTGAAAAATGGTGTTGTACTGAAGATCCAAAATTTTTTCTAAGACTAAAATCTCAAAAAGGGGACAAACAGTATTTCAGTACTCATTCATTTCTGCCTGTGACAAAACACTAATGTCAACTGGCTGCCATTGTTCATGTATCCACAGTGAAAAATATTTCCATGCAGTCAATTATTTATGATATTAACAAAATATTCGCATGTTGTATCTACTTTCATATGCTCATCCATATTCTAGTACTACTTATCTCTACTATTTCCATTGTTAATCTTCTATGTCACTGAGCAGAAGGCAAGGCCATTGGCTACTACTCAAGAATATATATATATATATATATATATATATATATATACATATATACCTTAATTTATATATTATTAAGGTTTTGTGTGTGTGTGTGTGTGTGTGTGTGTGTGTGTGTGTGTGTGAAGAAACAGAGAGACAGGAAGAAAGAACGAAAGAAGGGAAGGAAATAAGGAAGGAAGGAAGACATTAATTATCAGAGACTAGTCTATACAAACATAGAGACCCGCAATCTCCCTTCAGTAATCAGAAGGCCCAGGAAGAATGTGTTTTAGTTTCAATAAAAAGGTAAATGCCTAAGGACCAAGATATAATGAATGGAAGGAGTCTTAATCGAAACTTTTAAGCCCCATGAACCAGAAATATCTCTGGCTAAAGGGATGAGAATATAACATCCCAGAGCTCAAGTAGAGAACAAATTTACTATTCTATGACATTTCTGTTCAATTATTACCCTCAATAAATTGGAAGATACCATGCCACATTTGTGAGGGTAATCTTTATTAGGTCTGTGACTTGAATGCTAATTAGTCTCTTCTGAATGTAACTTTACAGATGAACTAAAATTATCTTTTGACTGTGTGAGTATCCTCTACAACAGTCAAGTTCACAGATGAAATTAGCCACCACAAGCCATGTTCTTTTCCTTTCACATATAATATATAACTAGATGTACCCTACAGTGCCACTCATTGGAAGTTTTTCTTTTTCTCATGCTACTATTTAAAGGAACAAAACCAAAAGTCAAAAGTCAAACACTTTACCAAAAGTATCATTGGTTCCACACTCAAGAAATAATACCATTGCTGACCTAACAGCTATGGCTGAGTCTAAAATTTGGTGAAGTTCACAGTAACCTGTAAGCATCCCCGTGGAATCTCCAATTCCATCTGCATCAGTTTAGCTTTACTTACAACCGATTAAGTAAAGGCCCTGAGAGTGATCAAGAAACAGCTAAATAGAACTTATATTGCTATGGGATTTTGTCATTCCAAAAGCATTTGATATATCTGGAGAATAACTGATCTACATAATTAATACGGTAAAACTTCTATACATATACCCTCATATTAAAGAGCAATGAAGTCTATGAAACAGAAAGTGCCGAGGAAGTACATCACACTTTCTGTTACTCTTGTATACTAACCAATCTTCTTTACAGAAAATAAAGTCCTAGAAAGAAAAGAAAATATGCAACACCCTGGCACTTCTTTTCCCTTCAGAAATTCTTTGCTTGTCCATGAGTGGACAGAAGAGAATGTTGATAGAATGCAATCAAACCTCTGACTTACATTTGTGCTATTTCAGTTTTCTAGCAAGAATAGTGTGCATGTATGTGTTCAAGCTTTCAAGTACAAACTATGCATTTTAGAGATCCTAGATAAGGGGAATACTCCTATTTAATGCCATTATTGCACACTATAATAATTAATGAAATAATTCAAACTGATCATTTAATATTTTAACTTCTAAATACTTAGAACATTAAATATTATTTTAAAATCACTATGAAAAGTCAAAAAAGGGACTATAGGCAAGAGGAAAATGATTTATATTTATCAATACCTTTTCCTCCTGCCTTTTCAATAAAGGTCACTACATTTTCATTTTGAAGCAGTCCCTGTAAATTATGTAACTGGCCATGCCTGATGAATTGTACCCCCTATAGTTGAAGATCAGGAGACAAGCAATGTCTTAGCTGGGATGTCAGTTTTAATGTATGAAAAACCCACAGTTCAGACTTAGAACACCTAATCATTGATTATTCATATGATAAACCTGCATAGCATTTCATTAGCTTAACACCTTGGGGATATGCTCAATGCTCTCTATACTAAAACCAGTGCAGTTGACAGATGGTTATGATTATATGTGTCACTCTGTTTCCAAGGTGGGCCTCTATCACCATTCCAAAATGATTTGATGTAATCTCCGAGGACCTATTGATTTTTCTCTACAGTAGGCATTATGCCTGAGCTCAGACTACATAGGGCCTATGATCACAGAGTTATGTGACACATTGTTGAAACCCTGAAGATCAGCTTTACCTATAAAACAGGCTAAAATGAAGCATCTGATATAAGGGGGAAAAGGGAGAATTTATCCAAGTGACATTTGCCTAGTGTTGGCCTGTGTCACCTATGTGTCTTAGTGATTTTTTAATTGTTGTGGTAAGATACCATGACCAAGACAACTTATAGATAGAAGAATTTCTTGGGGACTTGCTGTTTAAAAGGGTGAGTCCATGACCACCATGGCAAGGACAATGAGCACAGGCAGGAAGGCGGGCATAGTACTGGAACAGTTGTTTGGAACACATATCTTGAGTCAACAACCATGAGATAGAGAAAGAGAGATGTAGAGAGAAAGAGAGAGACAGAGAAAGAGAGATGTAGAGCGAAAGAGAAAGAGAGAGACACAGAGAGAGACAAAGACAGAGAGAGACAGAGAGCACTAACTGAGAATGGTATGGGCTTTTCAAACTTCAAAGTTCATCCTACCTCCTTCAACAAGATCACACCCCCAATCCTTCCCACACAGTTCCACCAAGAAAGGACCTAGCATTCAAATATATGAGCCTATGGGGACATTCTTAGAATTTGAATTACTATGGGATTTCATCATTCCAAATATAATATTATGGTGGTTTGAATAACCATCATAGTATTATAACTCCATTCTGATGCTACTGATAGTTCAAATTCTCTAAAAATTTGCATGTTTTTCGAGCTCTAAATCTGTGAAAATAAACCTTCACATTGGAAGTGATCTCTATTGGGCAATTAAGCCAGTAATATATGAAAGTCATCAAATCATTGCCTGCTCAACTCAGCTTTTGCTTAACATACATCTTTAAAAATAGTTTATTACACTGACTAAATTAAAAGGAACATTTCATCATGGATTGTAATTGTATCCATAAGTTATCTTGCATAATAAGACAAAAATTTCCAGGACTGGAAGTTTAATACATAATCCTATATGCAGTATTTTATATCAAGGAAAAAATAATATCTCTTAAAGATTATTAAAAATTAATTGATATATTTTATTTGTTATTAAACAAAATGTGTATCTTTGTCTCTACATACACACACACGTGCACACCCATACTACTTTGTTTCATTATGTGACAGAATTCAGTGTGACAACAGACCTTTTTTTAGTAAAATGCCCTTAGGTTAAAACAGTAAGTGGAAAACACCTATCACTGGTAGCTAGTGGAATCAGAGTCTAAGAAACCACAAACCATCACAATGCATTTTCCCTTTTTTATTTCCTTAAGTGTACAGTGCAGTAAGATGCCTGCCAGTCTCTCGGATGTGAAACCTGAAGGGAACCAAGCAAAACTGATTTATTCTCCTGGATTTCATCATAATCTTGATGATAATATATTGTCACTTGGTCCTTGGGAATCACACCCTGAAATCTCATTGACTCCTTTTAACAGGTTCATGGCACTGTATGATCTTGTCTGAGTTTCTATACTATTTTTTTGGCTAGAACCCATGGTTGGTGCTTCCTCTCCTCAGTGTTTTTCCTTTCGAAATTTGAGTTAAGATAAAGTCCTATCGTGAAATTATGATTTTTGAACAGCTTACTTAAGGTGCAAGAATATTACTGAAGGTTCTAGCACATACTCAGATCAGGCAGGTCTCTGAATCAATAATAAGTAAGCATAGGAATTCTCTAGTACTCAAACCTTTGGTGTTATGTCTGAGAGTTTTCAACTAAGTTTGGAGAAATAGTCCCACCCATTATCTAAGAATTATTAAATTATGAAGACATAGGAAATCTACTACCTCTTGTCTGAGAGTTTATTTTTTATAAAGCTTGACTATAAAAGTCTGCTCCTGAGGTACCAGGGCTGTTGATTTCAGCCTTGTTGTATGCAACAGAGAAAGAGCCTCCCTTCTAGGCCTTTGTTAAGATTCTTAATTGGTCTGTATCAAAATGTAAAGGAAAGGAAGTCCTGGATGTATTCTTTTCTAACTACTTCCTCAATTTTGATCCCAGAAACCCAACAAAGCACCTGCTGGGCAGAATAGTATGTTCCATGTGGTTCAGTATTGTTGAAGACAATTATGGAATACTCCTTTGCTCTGGGATGTTCCTGTGGCTTCTCTGAATTATGACTCTGGAGTGGTTTTCATGCTTCGTTTCCTTTCCTTTGGTTTTTCTGTAGAGATTCTGCTCAGAATCCACTTTTGAGCCTATTCTATTCCACTTCACTCTGTCTTTTTAAGGAATTCTCAAAAATACTTACTAAACAACTTCTATTCCCACAACCATTTCTCATCCCTGCTAATACTAGATTACACAAATCCACACAAAAAGCTAGAAATTGTATTAGTTACTTTAATCATCGACTTATCAAAACCTTTGGCCAAAGAAATGTAGTGTATGAAAGAATTATTTTAGCGCAAAGCTAGAAGGAACAGCTACCATGGCTGAGAAGTGCCCTAAGAGTAAGGTCACATTGTTTGGACAGTAAAGAAACAGAGAGAGGGGAACGTTGGTGCCAAACTGACTGCCTTTCTCTGTTTTTCATTTTTATTCAGCCCAAGAATTTATAATCAGGATGATTCTTCTCTATGCAATTAAAATTTCTGAAACCACCTTGTAAATCTAACTCAAGGGTTTGATTTACTAATGCCTTGATATTTGTAAACCCAGCCAAGTTACCAGTATCATCTCAGATACTATTTCTTTTTTTTTTCTTTTATAAATTTTTTTATTCATTTTACATACCAGCTTCAGGATATGTGATGCCCTCTTTTTGCATTTATGTGCACCAGACACACATATAGTGCACATAAGTATATGCAGGCAAACACTCATATACATGAAATAAAAACAAAATAAATCTTTCAAAAAGTGATGAGAGAGAAATATGATATCTTTTTTAGAAATGCAGATAAAAATATTTCTATTAGCAAGATAGATGTGATGTCTAAAAGCATACTACAAACACTGGCACTATTTTCTATTTGATTCCTCTAAAGATCAATAAACAAACCTATAGCACTTTAACTTGCCCAGTGACCTAGCTATTTATGCAATACAATTTATTATTTATCAATGTACATAGGGAAGAGTGTGTCTGGGTGTGTTTTTTTCATTTGTGTGTGTGTTTCAAAATATCTGTTATTACATTTTATTAGATTTTTATATTTTATCATTTTTATTTTAAAAAATTTAATACAATATATCTTTTTTAAAGATTTATGTATTATGTATATAGTGTTCTGTCTGCATACAAAAGGAGGACACCAGATCTCATAGATGATTGTGAGCCACCATGTGGTAGCTAAGAATAGAACTCAGGACCTCTGAAAGAGCAGTCAGTGCTCTTAATCTCTGAGCCATCTCTCCAACCCCCCCCATACAATATATCTTGATTACGCCCCCCAACAAATTCTCCCAGAATTTCTTCACCTCTCTATTCATCCAACTTTTCTTCTTTCTGTGATGACTAATTTGTTTGTCAACTTGATTAAGATTGGAATTAACTAAAACTCAAATAGCTGGGAACACCTGTGAGGGAATGTTTCTCTTAATTAAATCATTTGAAGTGGGAAGATCCACCTTTAATCTAAATCTTCTGAGGAGGAAATATCCACCTTTAATCTGATCACCACTTTCTGATGGAATAACAGGAATAATCACACATTGCTGCAAACTTGTGCAGCCACTATGGAAGTCAATATGATGGTTTGTCAAAAAATGAATCAATATATCTCAAGACCCAGTTATACTATTCTTAGTAATATACTCAAAGGATGCTTCATCCTACCACACAGACACTTGCTCAATTGTGTTTATTGCTGTTCCATTCATAATAGCCAAAAACTAGAAACAACCTAGATATCCCTCAAGAGAAGAATGAATAAAGAAAATGTACATTTACACAATGGAGTAATACTCAGCTGTTGAAAAAAATGACACCATAAAATTTCCTGTCAAATTAATGGAACTAGAAAAATTATCCTGAGTGAGAGAACCCAGACCCAGAAAGATAAGTATGGCATATATTCACTTATATATGAATATTATCTATTAAATAAAAGGTAACCAACTTACAATCCATAGACCCAGAGAGGTTAGGTCTAGAGGAAGGGATTAATGAGGACACATTCTATGTCCTGGGAGGGGGGACATAGAATAGATTTTATGGGTAAACTGCGAGTGAGGTGGGGGGAACATGAATGAGAAGACCAGGTGGAGTGGGGAGAGGATCTAGGATTGAAAGGAAAATGAAAGGAGAGTCTGCTAGCATTGATGAGCATTTAAGGGATGGTATGGAAACCTAGGGCAGTGGAAACCTCCTTAAATATATGAAGGCTATCCTAACGAGGTCTAACAATGTAGGGATAGATTCCCAACTGGTCCTCGCTTGACATCAAACAAGGTTTCCAGCACCAGGACTGGGTTCCATTCAGTTGAATTGTTGGCCAAGGGTGTCCCATGAACATTTCCATACAAGCCAGGCTGTTGCCAAAACAATGGGTTGCTCCCTCAAATGGACAACAGGGTCCCATTGCTAAGGAAAAAACCCTCACAACTCATACTTTAGAAAGTCAAGCTGGTGCCAACATGGAGTCCTCATGACTACTTTCTTGTCTCTTTGGTACTAGAAGTTACTCTGCAGGCTATCAGGCTACCAAAAGAGAACCATAAACACCAAAACAGCCACAAAACTTTGGCATATCATTTGTCCTGCCTGTGAGATATACTCTGGCAATGGTGGCACAGAACTTTCGTAAGTAGCCAACCAATGTCTGATTTGGCTTATGTCCCAGTTCACCAGACAGAAGCAATATCCAGCACTGATTGGGTGACCAAGAACAAGAAACTAGATAATCCAGAGCCCTAGGGTAAAACCAAGCACTACTATTTTGTTTTGTTTTGTTTTAAAGTATCAATAAAATGACTCCTAATAAATGATATTCTGCCATATTCATAGATCCATGGTGATATGGGTTTCCCTTCTGAATGATGTAAATACCATTGCTTAATAAAGAATCTGTTTTAGGCATTTTGCAGTGCAGAATAAGGCAAGGTGGGAATTCCAAGCAGATAGAGGAGGAGAGAGTAGGCAGAATCAAAGAGATGCCATGTAGCTGCTGAAGGAGTAAGACGCCTGACAGCCTGTGGGAACTTTGCTGGTAGACCACAACCTCATGGTGATGCACAAGTTAATAGAGACAGGCTAATTTAATGTAAGAGCTAGGTAGAAATATTCATAAACTAATAGGGCAAGCAGTATTTAATTAATATTGTTTCTGTGTAATTATCTCAGGTCTGGGTAGCCAGGAAACAAAACAGCAGCCTCCACCTACAAATTGGTGCTCAACATGGGGCTTGAACCCAGGACCCTGAGATTAAGAGTCTCATATTCTACATATTGAGCGAAAGAAAACATCCACTAAATACTACGGTTGGGTAAGCATTCCTGGACATGGGCCTACCAAGGAGCTTGATCAAAATACCCAGTGACACTCCATTGGAGAAAACTGATTTTTTGCTCTGCTAATGGATATCAATTACAGGTAAATTTTTGGTTAGGGGTGGGACCCCTTGTCTTTTTTTCCCTTCTCCATGCTGGGTCCCTGTCTGTCTTTAACCTGGGCAGACCTTGGGCACACTGCCACTGTCCCGTGAGTCCATGTGTGGGTCAGTCCTGGATGACACCTTTTCCTTGGAGTCATCCACCTCCTCTGGCTCTTAGACTCTTTCCACTTCCTCTTATGTAGAGATTCTTTAGCCTTAAGGGTAGAATTGATGAAGGCATCTTATTTGTGTTGGAAAACTACAAAGTCTCTTATTCTTTGTATACTGTCCAGCTGTGGGTCTCTAGTTAATTACTATCTACTGCAAAAAGAAGCTTCTCTGATGGACCACTGTAGGGTGAATACAGAGTGAGATACATAGGTCATTGGTTACATAATTTGTCTTAGTGTTCAAAAATCTTATTGTGTTACTTAAAACATCTTTAGCAATTTCTAATCTTTTTGATTTTGATAAATGGGTCATAGGTAATGATTTTTGTAACTGACTTGATACTGTAAACTTTGGATCTGAAATTCACTGACTCTTGAAAGAAAAGCTAAAATACACAGAACAGAAAAATAGGAAAAAAATATTTGCCGAAACTACAACAATTCTAATCCCTCCCTAAGAAAAATCTTTACATTTTACATTGATCATGCCCAGACATTTAGAGATAAAAGGAAAATGAAAGCTGAGGCTAGAACCTCAATAATTATCTAAAATACTAACTTTACTATAAAAACTTCCATCTCAAGAAAATCATCATGATTTTTCATCTATTTTTAATTAAATAAACCTGAATCGTTTGTGTAAATAAATGTATTCAGCACAAACAGAACAAACATGCTTTGCTGTTCGTTATATAAACTCACACATTGGAACAGTTTTCCACAGTTGGTCACCACATAAGTTACACATTTTCTCTACGCTAAACTCTTCCGATATGATGTACAAAGTTAAAAGTTCTCTTTGAAACTCCAGAGCCCCGATTTGGCACAGATGACCAACAAAAGTGAAAGGATGTGTGTGAACACTTTTATTTTCTGTTCTCTGAGATATGAATACTAAATGCAATGTTCTAAAGAACGGAGCTATGCCCTTTAAATTTTCTGTTTGTTTATAAAAAGTGGATGAAATATAGCTCATGCTTTCTTCATAAATGGTGGAGAACTATCTGTGATTATTTCAAACATGACTTCATCCTCCTCTTGTATTCTCCCGAAACACACTTTTTGAAGTAGCCATTAGTGTTTCGGAATAGGATTGGATTTGCAGATAGGGTGTTAGGGGGACCCCAACTGAAAATAAAATCACATAGTGTGCTCTAACCTGATAGCACCAATGTGTTTATGAGAACAGGAAATGAAGGAAACATACACAGAATTAAAATAATGAGAGGATGCTGAGGAGTGAGGAAAGTAATTTGCAAGCCAGAATAATTAACCATGCCAGCATCTTGATTTTAGACCCTAGCATCCAGCAGGTCCTCCCAGTCTGCGTAGTGTTTGTGTGTTTTCATGGCTGTTTTATCTAACTTAGTAAAGGCTGGGTGTAAGGACGAGGACATAGGAAAGAGGAGGCTTTTTGTTTTGTTGTTTTCTGTGTAATGGAAAGATCCTGATTTTGTGTTGAGAAAGGAGTAGGGTTTTTTCTCTTTTAGTAAAAATGGATAGAGTATATGATTATTTTCATATATCTTTAAAGGATTTATTTATTTTATGTGTATGGGTGTTTGCACATGTATGTATCTGCACTGTATGTATGTCTGGTGCCTGTGGAGGCCTGAAGAGGGTGTCAGTTCCTGTGAAGCTCGAGTTACAGACAACTGTGAGCCACCATGTGAGTGCTGGGAAATGAACCTGAGTCCTCTTCAAGAGCAGCCAGTGCTCTTAAATACTAAGTCATCTTTCCAATCCTGTTCTTCATATTCCTGAGATTCAGACATCAAGGCACTCACTGAGTCCCCCTATAATTAAGTTAAACACATATGCCTTACACAGAGTCTGTGGTTCTCGGGAAACAAGTTGTGAGAGTATTTTAGTGGCCTCATCAGCAAGGACCCTAAAGCAGAGGCCCAGCACACTCCGTGCAGCATCTCTGGGGCATCCGGGAAGAGAATGAAACTTCCCTTTGGCAGCAGAACACACTTTATTTGAGTTAGACTGCATTGCTCATAATTAATTACAAGGCCTCCGAAATAACTGAGTGTTTTCAAAGGCAAATGTGCCTCTGTGGCGGTCATTACAGAAAAGCACCCATCTCTATGGTACTCTTGGCCATCACTACTTTCAGAAGTTAAGGGCAGTACTTGAGAGATGTTACCTTTGATCTCATTTTCTTCTTCTTTGATATTAAAAGGGTATTTTTTAAATCAAACATTATCACAACTTATTTTTAAGCATGTTCTGAAGCTAATCCAAAGTAATTTCAAGGAACGGCCGTCTAAGTCAAGATGACAAGAAAAGAATTGTGGTGGGGGTGAGAAAGAAAAGTGAGAGCTGCCAGGGCATGGCTTTTGTGCTAATTATGAAAGATCTGCAGCTGGTAAATCTATAGTTTTTGTCAAAAAGAGTTCTGTGACTCTCAAAAGTGGGACGAAAGTAATTGAATTTTAAAAACACTTTTGTTTCACTAACAGAAAACCTGGGACCATTTGTCTTACGTGGATGTGACCGCGTGGCCAGCAAGACAGAGCTAATGCCTGCTGTAGGGAAAGAACAGTCAATGAGAAACCTGAAACCTGAAACAATGCTGGGATCAACCCTCAGACACTCCAGGGCAGCTCCCACTGCGGCTTTAGCTGGGAAGTCAATTGAATTTCAGGGTCTGAAAGAAACCCTTCATCTATTAGAACAAGTATTCTCTCTGCTGAAACACAGTGAAGAAGCCTGAAGTAATAATCACACAGTAACTGTGACCATCTGGACAGAATACAATTGTTCTCACTTCTTAACCCAGCCATGGCCCAAAACCCATAGCCAGTGGGAGCTAAAGTTCTTTCTCTCTTTGTTCTCCATATATTCATAAGTCATCACACATCCTGTATGTGAGCCTCACTTATTCTAGTTAGTGCTGGGAATGCTTTCAAAAAACCGCTCTCACCCTGAGAGTCCAAGCCCTTTGACCACTGCCACCCAGGAGAAAGGAAGTATATATGTAATGGCCATGATTGCCAAATGGATGTTCAGAAAGGAACTTGGTCCCAATAAGACATCATACCAAAAGCAGCTTCTATGTTTCTATGGCCAGACAGGAACCAATAAAATGCCACAAGTAAAATGATTCTTAAAAGACAAAGGTTGCTATTAAACTCTTCATTAGTCAGTCAACTAGGCAACTTCTATGTTAACCCTCTATGCTTTTGTATAAAAGGTGCCTTGGGAGCACACCACACACACACACACCAGATTAAACTTAAATCTGAACGTTTAGCATGAAAAAAAAATATATATATACATATATATAAATATAAATATAAATACATATATTCTCTACATGTTCAAGAAATCCTAGAAAAAGAAAGGTAGGTGTAATCGAGTTAATCTGAAATAGTTAGATGTGAGTGCATTTTAATCAATCTTTTCATTAAAATTAGCTATATAAACTGGGGTAGAAAAAGCAAACAGGCTTCTAGGAAGCAATAATTTACACAAAAATATATTCAAAAGTTACAGGCAATTTAACCAGAGAATTTTTTTTCCTAGGCAATCCTCCATTTAGAAATAGCATGAAGAGAAAACCCTCATCAGATTATCAGAGTGCCCATTGCTTTTCAACACACAGTGGGATATTCAGGATTAAGAAGGAAAACTCAAGAAGCTAACTGTAGGCATCTGATACTGAACGACCAAGAAATGACCAAGTGGCAATAAAATTACTAAATTGGATTCCTTCTCTCTCTCTCTCTCTCTCTCTCTCTCTCTCTCTCTCTCTCCCTCCAAGGAGCTCCAGTTAGGGTGTTGTCTGTGTGAGATCTGTGTAATAACAGGTTCACAGCACATTAATGATCAATTCTTAACCTTGTTCTTGTTCTGCTGGCATAGCTGAGCTGAAAGAGAATGTTAAGTCAGGATGTGGCCACAGAGGTATGCATGCTGTGCTGGGCTCTGCATGGCCTCAAATGTTTTCCTATAATGGGCCAAATTCACAGAACATCCAGAAAAATTACTTGTAATAAAAGCCTGTCAATAGAGATACACAGGTGGTGAATCTGTTCAGGTGTATTATCCGTGGACAAAGAAATTAACCACTCACTCACTATAGATATTATATCTGATTATTCCCCCCCCCATGAATGATAGGGTCACACTTGGAAGTACTTTATGCTGAACTAGAGATTGCATTTGGCAGTACCTCTGAATTCAAAATGAAGCAGCATTTGACATCCTTAATGAAATTTAATGTGTGACTTCCGGTGTTTAAACTGCATAAAATCTGTGCAATGTTTCATCTGGAAAGAAAGGGGGTAGGGAAATGAAAAAAGGAAGAAAAGAAGAAAGGAAGGAAACACGTTAAGCTCTTGAGAGTTCACAGACATTTTCAGAACTGGTGAAACACATCGCCAGTTCCTGTTTCGGGTAAGATGGAGGCTATCACTTGTCAAATGATTATGTTCATTCAGGCACCCTAATGGAGAAAAACAAACAAAATACCCAAAAGTCAAGTTACCTGAAGAGACTATTTTCTCTTATCAACATGTAAAATAAACAATATTGACATCTTATTGAAGAGTCTGTCGTATTTGAAATAGTAAGCTGACACAAACCGCTTTGGCTGTTCCTGGTGTTCATGGGAATGAATGTAGGGAGAAAATGAGTCAATTCGTGGACCTCTCGCGAAGGAAAACTTCTAGGTAAGCCACTTCTAAAATGATTTCACTAAAAATTATGATTATTACTACCTAGGTCTATTCCTGTTTATAGTCCCCCTTTTTCTCAAAATTTAAAAATTTTCTTTAAGCGCAGACCGAAGCGGCGGACCCCCGCCCGCGCAGACGGAAGCGGCGGATGGGGGATAGTCCAGGCATGAAATAGTGAAGCCCACACTGAGAGCACATCGCCCCACTACAATTAAATCAAGTAGGTTTTTGGGGGCCTGGCCAGCAGAGTGGGAAGTCTTTTATTGGCGAGGTCCATGGGCGAATGGGGAGCCTGGTCCTGTCCCTGAAGACCCTCCTGAGTGGGGAGAGTGTTCTAGGCCCACGGGCGGGACACAGGAAACAGAGCAGAGGCATTCCCTGACCCCCTTGACAGCCCCCCCCCCCCCCCCCCCCCCCCCCCCGCGTTAGGCTGCGAGGGCTGGTCCTCCTCTGCTGCGACCTCTCTCTTCCTGGCACATCCCAGATTGTGCCCAGGGCCCTCCTTCACTCCCCCTCCCTTCTGCGGGGCGCGGGATCACCCAGTAAAGCCTGTTTAGGCACTGGGTCGGGAACTCGGGGCAGAGGGCAGCAGGAGATTCTCTGTTTTGGTGGCTGGCCGAGGTCCTGGGCAAATGGGGAGCCTGGTCCTGGTCCTGAAGATTCTTCTGAATGGTGAGAGAGATCTTGGCCCATGGCGGGAGCCAAGAAACGGAGCGAGGGCACTTTGTAAGCGGGGCCCTTGGCCAGCAGGGAAACCTGTTCCTGACTTAAAAGACCCATTAGATAGCATTGATAGGAGGAGATGGGCAGGCACCAAGGCAAGAATTTACCCAACAATTTGAAAAACAACATGAAAACACCAGAACCCAATGATCTTACAACAGAAGGACTTGAACACCCTAACACAGAAGAAGTGGAAAAAATTGACTTTATGAAAGCAATAGAGCCCCTTAAACAACATGTAAAAAACACCCTTATAGAAATGGATGAGAAGTATAACAAAAAGTTTGATGAGCCGGGTGGTGGTGGCGCATGACTTTAATCCCAGCACTTGGGAGGCAGAGGCAGGCAGATCTCTGTGAGTTTGAGACCAGCCTGGTCTACAAGAGCTAGTTCCAGGACAGGCTCCAAAACCACAGAGAAAACCTGTCTCGAAAAACCAAAACAAATAAATAAATAAATAAATAAATAAATAAATAAAAGTTTGATGAAATGAGTAAATACGTAAACGATACCCTGGGAAACAAAGAAAAAACCGATCAAACAGGTACTAGAACACAGTTCAAGAATTGAAAATGGAAATTGAAGCAAGGAAGAAAACACAAACTGAGGACCAGCTGGATATGGAAAATCTAGGTCAATGAGCAGAGACTACAGAAACAAGCATAATCAATAGACTACAAGAGATAGAAGAAAGAATCTCAGATTCTGAAGACAACATAGAGAAAATAAACGCACTGATCAAAGAAAACAGCAAAGCCAACAAATTCTCATCACAAAACATTCAGGAAATATGGGACACAATAAAAAGACCAAACCTAAGAATTACAGGGATTGAAGAAGGAGAAGAGTCACAACTCAAAGGCCCAGAAAATATTTTTAACAAATTTATAGAAGAAAACTTTCCCAACATAAAGAAAGATATTCCTTTGAATATTCAAGAAGCATACAGAACACCAAACAGACTGGATCAAAAAAACAAAACAAAAAAAAAACATAAAAAACCCATCCCCTCGCCATATTATAATCAAAACACAAAATATACAGATTAAAGAAAGAATATTAAGAGCTGCAAAGGAAAAAAGGCAAGTTACTTATAAAGGTAAACCGATCAGACTTACACCTGACTTCTCTATGGAAACCATGAAAGCCAGAAGGTCCTGGATAGAGGTACTGCAGAAACTAAGAGACCATGGATGCAAACCCAAACTACTATACCCAGCCAAGCTATCGTTCACTATCAATGGAGAAAACAAGACATTCCAGGATAAGAACAAATTTAAACAATACGTAGTCACAAATCCAGCTCTACAGAAAGTAATAGAAGGAAAATCACAACACAAGGAATCTAACATAGCCAACACTGCCTACAATAACTCAGGCATCTAGTGACCCTTCACCAGCATGACTCAAAGAAGGGAGATACACAAACTCTACTACCAAAAACAATAGGAATAACCGGAGTAAACAACCACTGGTCATTAATATCACTTAATATTAATGGTCTCAATTCATCATAAATTCACTCAATTCACTATAAAAAGGCACAGACTAAAAGATTGGATACGGAAACAGGATCCAACATTCTGTTGTTTGCAAGAAACACATCTCAACCACAAAGACAGGCATCTACTCAGAGTAAAGGGTTGTGAAAAGGTTTTCAAGCAAATGGTCCTAAGAAAAAAGCAGGTGTGACCATACTAATTTCTAACAAAACGGACTTCAAACTAAAATCAATCAGAAGAGATCGAGATGGACACTTTATACTCATAACAGGAACAATTCATCAGGTTGAAGTCTCAATCCTGAATATCTACGCCCCTAATATAAAAGCACCCACTTATGTAAAAGAAATATTACTAAAACTCAAGGTAGACCTCAAACCACACACACTAGTAGTAGGAGACTTCAACACACTTCTCTCACCAATGGACAGGTCAATCAGACAGAAACCTAATAGAGAATTAAGAGAATTGTTGGAGGTAATGAAGCAAATGGACTTAACCGACATCTATAGAACACTCCACCCAAATAGGAAAGAATACACCTTCTTCTCTGCAGCTCATGGAACCTTCTCGAAAATTGACCACATACTCGGAAACAAAGGAAACCTCCACAGACACAAAAAAATATCAGTGTCCTCCTGTGTCTTATCAGATCACCACGGATTAAAGTTAGAAGGCAACAACAATGCTACCCCCAGAAAGCCAACAAACTCATGGAAACTGAACAGTCAACTACTGACCCACACCTGGGTCAAGGAAGAAATTAAGAAAGAAATTAAAGTCTTCCTTGAATTTAATGAAAATAAAGAGACAACATACTCAAACCTATGGGACATGATGAAAGCAGTGCTCAGAGGAAAGTTCATAGCACTAAGTGCCCACTTAAAGAAAACGGAGAATGCATACATTCGGGATTTAACAGCACACCTGAAAACTCTAGAAAAAAAAGAAGCAGACTCACCCAGGAGGAGTAGAAGACTGGAAATAATCAAACTGAGGGTGGAAATCAACAAAATAGAAACACAGAAAACAGTCCAAAGAGTCAATAAAACAAAAAGTTGGTTCTTGGAGAAAATGAACAAGATCGACAAACCCCTATCCAAACTAATTAAATGACAGAGAGAGAACACGCAAATAAATAAGATCAGAAATGAAAAGGGGGACATAACCACAGACACAGAGGAAATTCAGAGAATCATTAGATCTTACTACAAAAGCCTGTATGCCACAAAACTGGAAAATGCAAAAGAAATGGACATTTTTTTTGGATAAGTACCATATACCAAAAAGCTAAACCAAGAACAGGTGAACAATCTAAATAGACCTGTTAGTCGCGAAGAATTAAAAACGGTTATCAAAAATCTCCCTTCCAAAAAAAGCCCAGGACCAGATGGTTTCAATGCAGAATTCTACCAGAACTTCCAAGAAGAGCTAATACCTATACTTCTTAATGTATTTCACAATATAGAAACAGAAGAGTCATTGCCAAATTCCTTTTATGAAGCTACAGTTACCCTGATACCAAAACCACATAAAGACCCAACCAAGAAAGAGAATTACAGGCCTATCTCACTCACTAACATCGATGCAAAAATTCCCAATAAAATACTGGCAAACCGAATCCAAGAACACATCAGAAAAATTATCCATTATGATCAAGTAGGCTTCATCCCAGAGATGCAGGGCTGGTTCAACATACGCAAATCTATCAATGTAATCCACCATATAAATAAACTGAAAGAAAAAAACCATATGATCATTTCATTAGATGCTGAAAAAGCATTCGACAAAATTCAACACCCCTTTATGATGAAGGTCTTGGAGAGATTAGGGATAAAAGGATGATACCTAAATATAATAAAAGCTATTTACAGCAAGCCAACAGCTAACATTAAATTAAACGAAGAAAAACTCAAAGCCATCCCACTAAAATCAGGAACACGACAAGGATGTCCACTCTCTCCATACCTCTTCAGTATAGTGCTTGAAGTTCTAGCAATAGCAATAAGACAACATAAGGGGATCAAGGGGATTCGTATTGGAAAGGAAGAAGTTAAGCTTTCGTTATTTGCAGATGATATGATAGTATACATAAGCGACCCCAAAAACTCTACCAAAGAACTCCTACAACTGATAAACACCTTTGGGAATGTAGCAGGATACAAGATCAACTCCAAAAAATCAGTTGCCTTCCTATACACTAAGGATAAGGAAGCAGAGAGGGAAATCAGAGAAGCATCACCTTTCACGATAGCCACAAATAGCATAAAATATCTTGGGGTAACTCTGACCAAGGAAGTGAAAGATCTATTTAACAAGAACTTTAAGTCTTTGAAGAAAGAAATCGATGAGGACACCAGAAAATGGAAGGATCTCCCTTGCTCTTGGATTGGGAGGATCAACATAGTGAAAATGGCAATTCTACCAAAAGCAATCTATAGATTCAATGCAATCCCCATCAAAATCCCATCAAAATTCTTCACAGATCTGGAAAAGACAATAATCAACTTTATATGGAAAAACAAAAAACCCAGGATAGCCAAAACAATCTTATACAATAAAGGATTGTAGGGAGGCATTACCATCCCTGACTTCAAACTCTATTACAGAGCTACAGTACTGAAAACAGCTTGGTATTGGCATAGAAACAGAGAAGTCGACCAATGGAATCAAATAGAAGACCCTGGCTTTAACCCACAAACCTATGAACACCTGATTTTTGATAAAGGAGCTAAAAGTATACAATGGAAAAAAAGAGAGTATCTTCAACAAATGGTGCTGGCAAAACTGGATGTCAATCTGTAGAAGAATGAAAAGAGATCCATATCTATCACCATGCTCAAAACTCAAGTCCAAATGGATTAAAGACCTCAATATCAGTCCGAACACACTGAACCTGATAGAAGAGAAAGTGGGAAGTACTCTACAACACATGGGCACAGGAGAACACTTCCTACGTATAATCCCAGCAGCACAGCCATTAAGGGCATTATTGAAATAATGGGACCTCCTGAGACTAAGAAGCTTCTGTAAAGCAAAGGACACTGTCACTAAGACAAAAAGGCAACCCACTGACTGGGAGAAGATCTTCACCAACCCCGCAAATGACAAAGGTCTGATCTCCAAAATATATAAAGAACTCAAGAAACTAAACCGTAAAGGGCTAATCAACCCAATTAAAAAATGGGGCACTAGCTGAACAGAGAATTCTCAACAGAAGAAGTTCAAATGGCCAAAAGACATTTAAGGTCATGCTCAACTTCCTTAGTGATCAGGGAAATGCAAATCAAGACAACTTTAAGATACCATCTTACACCTGTCAGAATGGCTAAAATCAAAAACACCAATGATAGCCTTTGCTGGAGAGGTTGTGGAGAAAGGGGTACACTCATCCATTGCTGGTGGGAATGCAAACTTGTGCAACCACTTTGGAAAACAGTGTGGCGTGGCGGTTTCTCAGAAATTTCGGGATCAACCTACCCCTGGACCCAGTAATACCACTCTTGGGAATATACCCAAAAAATGCCCTATCATACAACAAAAGTATATGCTCAACTATGTTCATAGCAGCACTGTTTGTAATAGCCAGAACCTGAAAACAACCTAGATGCCCTTCAATGGAAGAATGGAAGAAGAAAGTATGGAATATATACATATTAAAGTACTACTCAGCAGTAAAAAACAATGACTTCCTGAATTTTGCATGCAAATGGACGGAAATAGAAAACACTATCCTGAGTGAGGTGAGTCAGACCCAAAAAGAGGAACAGGGGATGTACTCACTCATATTTGGTTTCTAGCCATAAATAAAGGACATTGAGCCTATAATTCGTGATCCTAGAGAAGCTAAATAAGAAGGTGAACCCAAAGAAAAACATATAGGCATCCTCCTGAATATTAACCTTCATCAGGCGATGAAAGGAGACAGAGACAGAGACCCACATTGGAGCACCGGACTGAAATCTCAAGGTCCAAATCAGGGGCAGAAGGAGAGAGCGCACGAGTAAGGAACTCAGGACCGCGAGGGGTGCACCCACACACTGAGACAATGGGGATGTTCTATCAGGAACTCACCAAGGCCAGCTGGCCTGGGTCTGAAAAAGCATGGGATAAAACCGGACTCGCTGAACATAGCGGACAATGAGGACTACTGAGAACTCAAGAACAATGGCAATGGGTTTTTGATCCTACTGCACGTACTGGCTTTGTGGGAGCCTAGGCAGTTTGGATGCTCACCTTACTAGACCTGGATGGAGGTGGGTGGTCCTTGGACTTCCCACAGGGCAGGGAACCCTAATTGCTCCTAGGACTGACGAGGGAGGGGGCTTGATCGGGGGAGGGGGAGGGAAATGGGAGGCGGTGGCGAGGAGGAGGCAGAAATCTTTAATAAATAAATAAATAAATAAATAAATAAATAAATAAATAAAATTTTCTTTAAACAATAAGTGATTTTAAAAAATATATCTTTTTATTTAAAAATATTTTCTAATTATTTTAATCACATTTATTCAGTGTGTGTGTGTGTATGTTTGCATATTGTGGTACCAAGACATATATGTGAAGATTAGAGGAAGCTTGCAAGAGTGGTTCTCTCATTCTACCATATGGGTCCCAGGGGATGAAATCAGATCCTCAGGCTTTCAGTGAGCACCTTACAGGCTGCACTATCTTGCCAGCCCAATAACTATTTTTTCTATAATATTATGTTAAGATGTTTTTTAAAATTATTTTTTTTCCTTTGATACAAAATCTCACTGTGGAGCTCTAGCTGGCCTTTGCCTCTTGAGAGCTGGGATTAAAGTTGTGTACTACCTTAAGTTTTAAATTTATTTTCATTTTATGCATATGAGCATCTTGCCTACATGTGTGTATGCGCAGTGCTATCAAAAAACAGAGGAGCATGTTGGAAGCCCTGGATCTGAAGTTACCATGAGTTACCATGTGGGTTTTGAGAACAAAACTTACATCCTCCCCAAAAGCAGAAAATGCTTCTCACTGTCTAGCCATCTCCTCAGCCCAACTAAGCATCTGGTGCACAGCCAAGCGGTGGTGGCACACGCCTTAAATGCCATCACTCAGGAGTCAGAGGCAGGTTGATCTCTGTGGGTTCAAGGCCAGCCTGGTCTACAACAGCTAGTTCCTAGACAGCTAGGGCTGTTACAAAGAGAAACCCTGTCTCGAAAAACAAAGTAGAACAAAACAAAATGAGGATCTGGTACAGAACAAACTTTACTGAGTCAAATCAGTAGATCTTATAAAGTGTCTTGTATAAACTTTCTTTTTAGCAGTTACAGAAAATATAAAGCATGTGCATAATTCTTGAGAATTATTACATGGTACCCCGGTTAGTTTTCATAATCTGCTTGATATAGCCTAGAGTCATCTCAGAGTAGAAACCCAGCTGAGAATTTTCCTATATAAGCTTAGCCTGTGGGTATGTGAAGTAGGGCCTCTCAATTGTGATTGTTTATTGATGCAGAAGGGTCTGGCCCAGCCCACTCTGGGCAGCACTTTTCCTGCGAAAGTGGCCCTGGTTCTGTGCTATGTAAGAAAAGTAGCTAAGATTGAATCTGAATGCAAGTCACCAAGAAGCATTCTTCCATGATTTTTCCTGTACTTCCTTGACTGAGTACCTTAGTTAGTTAATACTGCCTGGACTAGCAAGCAAAATTGCTTTGAATTCTCTTGGAATCACCAATAATGGAACTTGAACTAGAAATATAAGTCAAATAATCCTTTACTCCCCTAAGGTCATTTTAGTCTGGTTATTTGTCAAAATAATAGAATGAAACTAGAACAAAGAATTTTAGTATTTGTTCATAACATAGCAGAAATATTGTACTTTGATTTTAAAAAAGCCCATATTCAACATCTTCATACATTTGTAAAATTGTTGTCTTTCATATTTAGAATATTCATCAGCCCTACATTTAAATTTGCATTAGAAAATATGTCTACTAAATGCTTATGTGGTCTAAGACATCTTCATTTTCTCAAAAACTTTCAAAGATTAAGCATTCTTGTGAATAAGTTTTAAAACTCCAGCGCAGGCAGGGAAAGTCATTCTCTAAAATAGGCACTTGTTTCTATTTAGTTAAATGCATGTTATTATCACCAGAAACTTTGACTTGCAAAAGTTTTAGTAAAAAGGGGAAAAAAGTACATTTTCAGAAAAAAAAAAAAAAAGAATAACCACCGACTCCTGTAAGTGCTATTTATCACCCGGAGCTATTTCAGATATGGTTTGATGAGAGTTAATTGTTCAGGACTATTTAGTACAAAGGGAGTGGAAGATGGGGCATCTAATTGATGCATTAGTCGTCATTCCAATCTTCAAAAGTTGCAGGAGGCATTTTTAACAGCCTTCATTTTCCTCACAGGGGATCTTCTCTATGCAGTTTGTTCTAGCTTACATTTATTCAGCAAGAACCATTATCATTCATCTAAAGCATACACCTTTATAAGCTAGCAAAAGCTGGAAAAAGTAGCCATGGCCTTCGTCCCCAGCACAGTGCTGGAAGCTGCTCTTGTTTGACTAAGTTCTTCCAATCTTACCTGAGTGGAGTGGATTCTTGCTCTGTCATGCACAGACGCCCTTCTCTTATTCATTGCTGTGTGGTGCTATTATCTATTATATGTATATGTATATGTGTATACATCTTTGGTGGTGGAGAAATGGCTGCTTCTACCCCATCCCCACCCCTTTGCCTGAGTCGCCTTCCTTTTGAACCAGATCCTGACCATTACTTTGGAGGAAAGCAGATGGATAGAACTGTGGTCAGTCTTGCTGTATCCCAGAAAGTCATTCAATCTCTGGAATGAAAATGGTTCACGAAGATCTAGCTCTAGAAATTTCTGCCATGGTTACAAAGAAACTCTATGGACTAGAATTTAGCATTTCTTCTCCAGTTTCTTTTATTTTATTTTCCCATCTGTCTTTTAAAGATTATAAAAAGCTCAGAACATTTTTAGAAAAAGAAACTTACCTTCTGTCTTAGTTAGGGTTACTGTTGCCATGATAAAATACCATGACCAAAGAAATTTGGGGAGGAAAAGGTTTATTCAACTTACTCTATCACATCACAGTTTCTCATCAAAGGAAGTCTGGACAAGATCTGAAGCAGGGCAAGGACATTGAGGCAGAAATTGTCACAAATGTCATGGAAGAGTAATGTTTATTGGCTTGTTTATCCTGCTTTCTTATAGAACCTAGGACCACTGCCCCAGGGATGGCACCACCCATAATGGGGCAGACTTCTCCCATCAATCACTAATTAAGAAAAAGCCCTATAGTCCTGCCTACAGCCCTGTCTTATGGAGGCCTTTCTCCATTGAGTGTATCCTCTAATTAATAAAAATGGCAAACTGTCAAATGAACAAGAGGCAACTAGCAAGTCTTCACTTTTAAGTAATGTGCAATGGAAAAAAAAACTTTTGTACTATTTTTTTCTCTAATAGCAATTAGAAAGCCAATTGTAAAAATTAAAACTATGTAGCATAAGTAAAATTCTATCTTCTGGTGAATGTGTTGTGATGCCTGAGTTCTAGACTAGGGTGAGGAAAAGCTGAGAAGCAAGCACAAGGTTTGACTCCCCTGTCCATCTTATTCAGTTCTCTTAATGCTCTTTTCTGAGTATGGGGACCCTAAGGCAGGCACAAGTTCTGGGATACAGTTTGAATTTCAGTCTAACCAAATACCAAGGACATTGAAAAATTCTTCCAAGAGGACATGTGGTGAAGGGAACACTCTTCCATTGCTGGTGGGAGTGCAAACCGGTACAGCCCTTTTGGATATCAATATGGCAATTTCACAGAAAATTAGGAAATAACTTTCCTCAAGACCCAGCAATACCACTTTTGAGTATATACCCAAAGGATACTCAATCGTACCACAAGGACATGTGCTCAACTATGTTCATAGCAGCATTATTTATCAGAGCTAGAACCTGGAAACAAGTTAAATGACCCTAGACTGAAGAATGAATAAGAAAACTGTGGTACATTACACAACAGAGTACTACACAGCAGGAAAAAAAGACATCTTGAAATTTGCAGGCAAATGGATGGTTATAGAAATCATATTGAATGAGGTAACCCAGGACCAAAAAGACAAATATTATATGTACTCACTCCTCAGTGGCTTTTAGACATAATGCAAAGAAAACCAGCCTGCAGTTCATAATCCCAGAGAACCTAGACAACAATGAGGACCCTAAAAGAGACATACATGAATCTAATCTGCATGGTAAGTAGGAAAAGACAAGATCTCCTGAGTAAATTGGGAGGATGGGAACCATGGGAAAGTATTGAATGGGAGGGAAGTGGAAGGGAGGGCAGCAGAAAAAAAAAATAAATGGCTCAATAAAATCAGTAAGAAAAATTAAAAAAAAAAAAAGAATCACTTAAAAAAAATACATGAGTAGCCCTAAAGAGAATTTGAAGGGTCCGTGGCATGTGCGTGTATGAGTAACACAGTAGTGACGACACATTCAGTGGGAAAAAAAAAAAGAAAAATCTCTCCAAATATTACATTCTACCTATGAAAAAGTAAATTCCCTGGAACTGTATAAAGGTGCTCTTGTCATAGTAACAAGTCTTCCTATATTTACTTAATAATCTTTTTCAAAAAACCTCATATATCTACACTCAAACATACTGAATTTTGAAATCTTTGCATATTATCAGTGCATTATTGGCCTGCTTAGTTCTTTGATATACACTTTGATTCATTAATTTATTGAGTCAATAAATAATCATGGGATAGCTAACATGCCACATGACTCGGTCATAAAATTGAAGTAATCCCTGTCCTTTCAGAACTGATAGCACAACTGAGAAGGCTGGAGTAAGGAAATTAACCACCCTAAAATTATACAAATGTTGTGGGAAGACAAAGACTTGACATGGTAGTGCCCACCTTTAATCCCAGCACATGGAAGACATAGGTAGAAGCAGGTGAACATCTCTGAGTTGAAGGCTAGCCTGGTCGCTATAGCAAGTTCCAAGTTCCAGGACAGCCAGGGCTAACAGTGAGATCTCAAAATTAATTAATTAATTGATTGATTAATTACTAAGAAGAACAACAAAGAACAAAAAAAATGCTTGTGAACAGTAAAGCCTTGGATGTACAGCATTCTTCAGTAACTAAAGAGAATGCATCCATGTTCTGAAGAATGTTTGTTGAAAGTCAGTGTAATTCTTTGCGTTATAAGAGACCAGTAACTTTTCTGTCCCTACATGTAAACTTTCCAACAAATAATCTGGAAATGTTCAATCCCAGTTTAATCTCCATATGCTAATGCTTTAGTTTCCTGTAAGCGAATATTTACAGGAAGTGTGTCAGAAAGAACAAAGGGTCAGTGATGTACATGTCAAGCAGAACAATATAATACTTGATTTAAAAATTTCAGAGTCAGGGCTGGAGAGAGAGAACATTGGTTAAGAGCATCTGCTGCTCTTACAAGATCCCTAAGTTTGGTTCTCAACACTCATGTGGCTTCCATCTGTAACTTCAGCTCCAGGGGATCTGGTATTGTTTTCTAGCCCCTGTGGGTCTAGGCATGTACATGGTACACGTACATGTCTGTAAGTAAGTCAATACTCATCACATAATATAAAAATAAAGCTTTTCTTTAAAAGCCCAGAATCTTTATCCAATGCTCTCATCCCTTAGAGGATCAATTTTGTCATTGTTTAATCAGTTTTCCTTTAAAACAGCATTGTAAGTGGTAAGCTATGACACACTGAAATTATGCCATTACTATTTTTTAACCTAAATTTTTGATGTTTTTCCGAATCTAAGGTCCATTTATGTCCAATGTAAGTTTCTCCAGATGTCTAGCTCATCTTCTCCAGTCAATAGTTTTATTCACATTTATAGACTTTAAAGTACTCTAATCAATAACTACTCAAAATGTATAGAAAGGGTATCACTGTCACACTCCACAGGGAACAAAAGTTCTAAAACAACCAAGAATTGATTTTTTAAAACGTAGCTTAGTTATTGTGTACTAAAAGAGTAAGTTAGACCAGAGGCATTCAAAACCACTGTCATTATTTACTCACTATTTTTCCCTGTTCTGTTCTTGTTTAACTCTTACACAGAGTAGTAGAATGATATAAAGCTGATAAAACTGTATCATCGAAATTCTCAGAAATACTAACTGATTCGGCCTATAAGTACATTATTTGCCAAAAAATATACTCTATAACAAAGATGAAAAATAGTTTTCTAGTAGTACAGGACTGTGGTCTCAATACTTAGGAGAAAGAGGCAAGAAATATTCTAAGTGAGTCAGTCTCAGAAGATCAAAAATAAAACCAAACACACACACACACACACACGGAGCACTGAAGAGGTCAAGGCTCTAGACTTGTATACTGATGAAACCTGTGATCTGCTGCCGTGTCCTGTTTTGACAATAAAAAGCTCACTTATAGAAGATACTGCATTGATAAATGTATATTTGGGCATTTCCAATGTTCCCTTTTCACTCACACAGTTTTGGTTTTGGTGGTGTCATGGAACATGTAAACTATCAACACAGTAAAATCTAGAATCTCTTGGGAAATGGACCTCCTGGCATCCCTGTAGTGGATTATTTTGATTGTTGCGAATGATGTGGGAAGACCCAGTCTTTATGAGTGGCATCATTCCCTAGCTGGGATCCTGGATGTATAAATGGAAGGGGGTTGGGAACAAGTCGCACCATGCATCATAACTCTCTGCTACCTGACAATGGCTCTAATGTGACCAGTTGTTTTAAATTCCTGACACCATGATTGCATTCCCAGAAAGATTGTAACATGGAACTGTGATCTAGGAGAAATTCTTTCTCTTTTGAGCTTGTTTTTTTTTTTTTTCAGGATGTATTATTGTCTCAGCAATAAGTGAGAAACTAAGACTGGTATTTACAATGAGGTTCTAGTGTACCTCATACCTCATAGACACTAGCTAAATAACTACTCCTAAAACTTACTGCCAACTCTTAGGCTTCTTGAACACAAAATCAAGTATGGAAATAGTATGGGAAGCAACTTATAATTTCTCTAAATCTTCAGGAGAAAAACAGCATTGAAAAACTTCTATGCAAAACCCAGGAGGAAACTAAATTCCTTCCTAGTCATGTTTCATTCTTGCTTTTGTGTTTACAGCATGTTCATGAATAAATGATTCAATTTTCAGCCAAAATTTAAACAAGCATTCTGCTTCCTATGAACAAGGACCTAAAGGCACAGTGTGATATATCTATCCAACATTTGCTGCTACTAAATGTCCCTTGGAAACTGAATTAAACTATCAATGCAGTCTCAAGTAGTTTCACACAAAATTTTGAATGCAAGCATACAATTCTGGGTGATACAAAACTAACCTTCAAAATTCCTTACTTATTATATCAAGAATTTTTTAAGGGTAAAATGGATCTTTTATACAAAATTAAGTGTTTTGTAGGAAAGTATTTAATAGTTAATAGTAAACCCAAGGACAAACTTTCCTACCAAGGTGCTCATCTTAGCTCTATATACTTAGCTTTTTATAACATCATATCCATATTAGTTAGTGTTTTAGTAGGGTGTGATGGTTAGTTTTGACTGAAATTTTCACACAATAAAGAATTGTCTGGGAAGGGAGTCTTTGTGTGCATGTGAGGCATTTTCTGATTGGGTTAATAGTGACAGGAAGACCCACATTGAATGGTGGTGGGCCTACCATTTTACGGGCTAGGCTCTGTGATACCCAGGCTGAGTGCTAACAAATACACATTAACTCCCTGTTCTTGACTGTGGATGTAACATGACCAGCTGCTTCAAATTCCTACTGCTTTGACTCCTTGCAATGATTAACTGTCCCCTGGATGTGTGAGCCACATTAATCCATTCTCCCTTGTTGCTTTTGTCAGGGTCTTCTTTACCACAGCTACAGGAAAGAAAGCTAAGACACAGGGGAATAAAAAGATTAACTGGCTATTTAATTAGCAGTGAACAAACAAATATATATATATATATATATTTGAAGGCAACTTTAAATAATCTTTTTTTTTGTTTGCCTGGAAGATAGATGAGTATTCAGTATTGATAGGCATTCTTCAGGCTGAATGGTATCTTGGGTAGTAATGGCAAAAAGATGGCTTTCTATAATAGAACATAAATTTAGCTTGGGCGCTAGATTGAACTGAGAAGTTTATACCAATAAACAGCCCATAGAAAGTAAGGGGGTCCAATGAGAGAAATCCCACAGAAAGGTGGAGAAACAGAAAGTGAATTAGATACACCTGGGTGGGAATGACTTAGGTAGGATTCTTTCTGGCATGAGGTTGAATGATAAAATTTCAACCAACTTAGTCAAGGGATATGTTGTTGTGACTTCCATGATTGAACATGATTGGAAAACACTGAAAAGTAATAACCTTAGTGGTTATCCTCAATCCATCTCTTCAATCTCCTTTATGCTACATTTCTTGGTACTGGCTTTTTTTCAACAACAAGCTTGAGTCTGTAGCAACATGAGGCTCCCACATCCCCACAACCATACCCACCCATTGTACAGACCAGACAAAAAAAGAGGATTTTCTTTCTGACAGTTAAAACACTGACAAATCAACACTCAATCTGTGACTTATTCTTGTATCTTCATCTCAGGATCTATCATTCTGAATTTATTAAAAACTTTATTTCTAGTTGGACAATAATTTAGAGAAACCAGAAGTTTCTTTCTTACTTTAAAAGTACAAGGAAACAAAACTGGAGACACATAGTGAAAGACTATTATGTTAATTCCATAGTGGGAGGGTTAAGGATAAAACCAAAACTTAAGGTGTCATTGGTTGCATTTATTAAACCTGTATAAAGAGCATGAAATACTCAGCTGAGAAAAAAACTCCTAGTAATATAGTCAATTGAATATTATTGGATATTAAAAGCACTTTCTAAGAGTAAATTTCAATTCTCCTGCATACCCACATAGATATTAAGTCACTCATTGTCGATAGCAACAAAATGTAAAGCACTGAACAGAAGGCTGAAATCAAATGACTTAAAACTGTCAACATTCCCCAAACAAGTAAAAAGCTAAATACTATTTCAATCAAAATCTTTTCCATGGAATTGCTTTTAAAGAAATATTTTAAAATAGTATATAGGAAAACAAAAACTAGGAGTTTTTCCAAAGGCCGAAGAATAACAATTGTTAAGGCACAATCTGCCCTACGTTCTCCAGGCAATTGTGCAGTTAAAACAGGTAAGAAGCATGGCATAGAGATAGGGAAGCAAATTAAAACATGATGAAAATTATATATTTAAATAAATATATTATAGCAATAATTGGGAGGGGAATACTGAATATTCAATGAACAATACTTGGAAGATTGATTTACGTGGACATTAATGTGTTTACCTTATATCAAAAGAAACAAAAATCAATTACAAATAATATCAAGTTAGAGTCTTTATTGGAAAGATGCTAAAATTTTTTACAATGAAATGACTCACTGACTTAGGAAAGAATTATTAGAAGTAGTAACTCATGCTAAATTTAAAAATATAACAGGAGACAGCGAAATAAAATTAAAATGTGGTAGGGAAGCTGTTTGTTTGTTCCTGGCTGCCCAGAACCAAAATAATCTCACAGAAGCTGTATGACTTATAGCACTGCTTGGCCCATTACCTTATGCATATTTCTAGATCACTCTTATCTCTTAACTTAACCCATTTCTATTATTTTGTATTTTATCACGAGGCTCATGGCCTACTGGCAAGGTTCCAGCTAGCAGCTTGCATCTTTCTCCTCTGGTGGCTCCATGGCATCTCGTTGACTCCACCTTCATCCTCCCAGCATTCAGTTTAGTTTTCCCCACCTACCTCTGTTTTGCCCTGCTATAGGTCCAAAAGAGTTCCTTTATTAATCAATGGTAATCACAGCATATATTGGGGAATCCCACATCAGTAAAAGTCTGGTCACTCATTCTCACTGGAAAAAGATTTTTTTCCAAGTAGAACAAAGATCAATGCATTTGTAAATATGTAAATGACATTTCAAATCTATAAGAAGAAGACAGAATTCAATAAAAAAAATTCATGATAGAGAGAGAAAATCCACAGAGTGTGAACTTTTCTTGAGGAAGTTTCAAAAGATATATTAAAAATTATAACTACTTATAAAATAAATGAAAAGTAAAACTGCTATAAAATAGCATTTTGTGCCCAATAGACTGTGGAAGATATTAAAAGACTGACAGTAGAAAATACAAGAATAATGTTTGCATTTCTCAAATCTTACGATTACCATACAAGTCACTGCAGCCAATTTGAGGTTTATTTAGCAAAATATTGAGAAAAGAATTATTTACCAATTTATTTCTGTCTATTTACATTTATTGCTGGTATAGCTATTAATAGATCTAATGTATATACATATATTAATATACAAAGCCTATATAAGCCCTTACAACATGCAGAAGGTGTGCAGAAAATATGCTTAGCAAAAATATTTATAAGTGAAAATGGAAAAGAAGTATGAGTGACATAAATAAGCATGGGTTGAAGCAACTATAAATATATGGTAATACGTGAATATGTTTCAATACTATGGACACCTCATAAACCTATATAGCTATCTCTTAAACCAGTGGTTCTGAGCCTTCCTAATGTTGCAATGCTTTAATATAGTTCCTCAATTTGTGATGACCCACAATCATCTAACCATAAAATTATCTCCTTGCTATTTTATAGCTGTAATTTTGCTGCTGTTATGAATCATAATGCAAATATCTGATATGCAGGATATCTGATATGCTACCCCAAAAGTGGTTGTGACCTACAGTTGAGAACTACTGTACAACCGTTAATGAAAGGTAAAAAGGCAATGACATGGTTATATACATGAAACCTACGTGTCATCTGCATAGCTACATACATGCATGAAGTCTATAGTACTATTTAAATGGCTTAAAATTTTATTGCAAATCACCACAAACTAGGTAAATTAAACAATAAACATCTATTTCTATCAGTTCAGGAAGCTAGAAGTCCAAGATCAGACTCCCTGCATGAACAGGATTGGTGAGGTTCCTCTTCCAGAAGATAGATCACTGACTTCCCTTTGTCCTTATAGCCCCATATGGGGAGGAAGGGGAGAGATACAGAGAGAAATAACACTAAATACTTCCCAAGACTTCTATGTTTTAGAATTAATACTTTGGGAGTTAACATTTCAACACATAAATTTTGGAAAGACAAAATTTTTAGACCACAGGAAATAATAAAATAAAACTCTCTTTTCTAGGAATACAGTTATTTTTTATACATTAGTATAAGTGTAAAGCTATATAAAGAATAGTTACACAATAAAAAGAGCACTTATCTTTAGGAGGATTAATAAATTAGGGAGGACAATTAGAAAGAGTCACCATATATACTACATATGTAATATTTTGTGCTAGCTTATCTGGGTGGTGGGTAGTAGGCATTCAATTGTTACAAATGCATGTTATATATGATACATTTTAACACACTGAAACAAAATATTAGTGTGTTACAGAACTGAAACATCCTATCGGATTGAGATTCAAAAGAACACAGGAAACTGTAAAGGTAGCAGGCATGATCTGCTAGAATCTCATAGGAAAAAGTTGAAGGACAGCTGTCAGAAGCTGTGGGTGGCAGTTAAAACCTCTATATTCAATGGCAAGGTAAAATATGGAAGTTAGCAGAATTGGACAGCAGTAAGTCCAGAGTCTATCCTGGGTTAACTGGCATCATTTAGGAATAGGAATTATTTCCTCCCTGAGAGAGGGAGCATCAGAACAAGAAGCTGGACCAGAGGCATGACATAAGACGGGGGGGGGGGGGGGGAGGGCGGGTCTCAGAAAATCTGCATTGTACTTCCAATGTTTCCTTGTTTTTCGTTTGTTTGTTTGTTCGTTTGAGACGGGGTCTCACCATGTAACCCAAAATTCCCTCCATCTCACAGACTTTTCTGTTTTCCTCTGCCTCCAAAGTGTATGGGTTAGAGGCCGACAAGTACAGGTATTTGAAAAAAAAAGAAAGGAGAGAGAGGGGGAGAGATAGAGAAAGAGAGAGAGAGAGAGAGAGAGAGAGAGAGAGAGAGAGAGAGAGAGAGAGAGAGAGAGAGCATTGCCTGAGGCAGCAGCAAGGGCAGAGGCAGGAGAAGCCATGAAAAAAATCCCCCTTCTCAGTATTTGACAGTAACAAGAAGCCAGTATATTATTATTTTTAACAACCTCTTCTGAGATAGCTCTTGGCCACCCCAGATGTCTCTGACTTGTGGCCCACAGGAACTGTCATGGGACTATAATTTTTGTGCTTAGCCAGCAAAATATATCTAGAGAGCAGAGCAGAGACCTTGCAGGGAATCTGAACAGAGCTACAGACTCAAGTGAAACACAAACACAGGTTCCAAATGTAAATCATACATCAGAAGGTCTTCCCAAGAGTGTAACCAGCATGTGCAACTTGACCTACAAGGGGAAGACATCAGTGTCCCAACCTGGAAATGACTGCCCAGAGGTGTGACGAGTATCATCTATCAGACCAATAACAGACTGCCTTGGTACTTGAAGTGTCAGCCTCCTGACCTGCAAACGGAGAAACTGAATTTGAACTGGATCCAACACCTAGGAGAGAAACCGTGTTTAAATTTTGCACCCCCATCTGAGTCTCTTCCCTTCTTTCTTTTTCATTATTTCTTTCATTTAATACCCAGGGCCAATAAAGCTGGCCAGGGACACCCTTCTTTGTCGCGGTTCTCTGTTTTCCTTGTTTCCTTCTCCAGTCTTTTACATTTTTCCTTTGTTAGTCTTTCTCCAATAACACAGGTTGGTCTTGTTTGGGAGTTCTCTCTGCCTCAGGCCTCTGAGAACATGGATGGGTTGAGGTTATCTGATTGATTTTTTTGAACTTTTTCTCTTTTTCTTCTCTTAGCTATAACTGTGTCATCATCTAAAGCTCTGCTGTCGCCCTTCCATTTCCGTTTCCCTTCCCAGTTTCCGCCCCTAGGCCCAGTCACAGTGACCAGCCTCACCCTCCTCTTTCCTTTCCACTCACACGCTCAATCATATCTTAAAGCACATGGTGATACCATTGCTCCTATCCACTCTAAAATAATTAGGGCTAAAGGAGCAATGGTATCCTGCTTGATGTTCACCCTCTGAGAATATTTTTTAAACATCACTCTGTTTTGAATTTAGTACTGGAGAATGAGCTGGGTGACCCAAGCACACGAACTAAGGGCCTCGTTACTGAGATATCCTGGAGTTCAGCAGAAACAGATGCTCCTCAACCTACTACAACCTAGTACTTCTAGAGCATCACAGATATTTCCAATGGAAATTAAAGATGATTAAGAAAAACCCAACCAATAATCTAAGTTCTGATGTACAAGTCAAACTCAGAGGCACAAACAAAGGTTAATTTGACTCATACAAACATGCCAATACCTGTAATAATGACTTCCAAGGAGAGTGAAGCAGATGAAACCTCAGACAAATGTTTAGGGAAGAAATAGAAACTGACATATTTTTTGCATGTTTACTTACATGTTTTCACTATAAAGAAATAATAAATGTCTGTAGACAGACATGTTTAATGACTTACATATAAACAATACATATGTAAATTGAAACATTACCTAGTACTCTTTACATTTATATACATTTTATGTGTCAATTTAAAACATAAGTTGAAAGCAACAAGGAACTTTAAGGTATTACATACACTAACTACCCTGAGTTGATCACTATGCTGTGTATACATGAATCAAACATCACTATATCATTTATAAACTTATATAAAGATTATGTGTCAACCAAATTGAAAAACATATAGCTATATTAGGGGTTCTAAAATGGACACCCATAGGTTAACTGCATCCCATACAAATGAAGTTTTGTGGCGCCCAGTCCCAATGGATACATTTACAAAACATTCCTACACCCAAGGCTCAGAAAACATTGCAAAAGATGAAGATGGGGTGGAAAGATTGTAATAGGCAGAGATTATAGGAGATAGCAGTGAGACTCTGTCTTCTAGTAATGTCACCTGTAAAGTCTCATCAGCATGACTGCCCAAACATAATCTGAACAAGGACGACAATGATGTCATGACGAAGCAGACAAGAAAAAGTCCATGAGACCTCAACCCTACACAAATAACTCTTGTCAACTGAGAGAAGGTGGGATTGGGAGAGATGGTCCTTCCCTGGGAAGAGCACACCATTGGTTGCCTAATGTCAACCCATCAGTCCTGAAAACACACACACGAGAAACTTTATATGGACTGAGTAGGTTGTATTTATTAACATATATACATACACACATATATTTGTGCAATAACAATTAATAACAGAAAGACATAACTTTGAAGGAGAGAGAGGGGAATGGTACAGAGTAGCATCTAGAGGGAGAAAACAAAAGGGAAAATGCAGTTGTATTATAACTAAAATGATTTTTTTTTTTTTTGCTTTTTGGTTTGTTTTTGTTTTTCAAGACAGGGTTTCCATGTCACTCTGTAGACCAACCTCATCCTGTAGAGCAGGCCAATTACTTTTAAGAAGAAAATATTTACTGGAGCATTGTCATATTCATTTGTTTACATACTGACTCTGGGTGTTTTTATTCTTCAACATCAGAGTTGAATAATTACAACAGAGATAGAACGGTCATTAAAATATAACTAGGCTATTGTCTGGCTTTCTCTTTACAGAAAAGTTTACCAACCTCTTCTACAAACTGTTGATGCAGATTTCGTTTGGTATACAACCACACATTTCCATGTGTTACACGTATACAATAACTTAGGTGTGTCATCTAAGCTACTGTACTCATTCGAGTGGATACAGCTAATTCTTAATATTTGAAAGAATGGCAATATTTTTCAATACTCCTAATGAAAAAAAGTGAGACTGAGAAATGACTTGATCAATCTTTTCAAAGAGAGAACAGATCAAAATATAAAAATCAAATTGTGACAAAGATATCACAAACTGATACTAGCTGTCTTCCTTCTGTCAAAATAAAGGATACTGAACTGATACTGTAAACCAACTCCACAGCTGACTGTGGGAGAGATCAGGGTCCTTGGGGAGGAACTTAATTCTTTGTTTGTCTATGCTGACATAGTTGTACTGCTTTAGAAGAAAAGCCCCCTTCCCAGCGAACTGTTGGCAACTGCAGAGACCAATGGCAGCAAAAGAATAAGGTCCTGAGAATAAGCCATGCTTGAGTGCTCAGTCCTAACAAAAAATTTACACTATCCCTCCAACTCCCCATTGGAGTGCTGTCCTGTACTCACTGCTGATAAAGGCAGAGT
The DNA here is from genome assembly GCF_950005125.1 of Chionomys nivalis. Lineage (NCBI taxonomy): Eukaryota > Metazoa > Chordata > Mammalia > Rodentia > Cricetidae > Chionomys > Chionomys nivalis. The sequence continues at coordinate 35,241,092 of NC_080099.1, forward strand.
CATTGCCTTTAGTTGTGTACTCACTTCTGACTCCTCAAGGCTCTAATGAAGAGTTCATATCCAGCCTTTGTATAGACAGCGCTGATTAAACTCAATGGATCACAAACAAAACTGAATGTCAAGAATCTGGGAAAATAACATGCAGGGAGGTGTGGTCAGGTTAATAGGGTAGAAAGAGATAAGAGGAGATGGGGAAAGGAAAAGTATAATGCATTATGTCTATGTATGAAATTGTCTGGGAGTTAACATAATTAAAAAGAAGTCAGACATATTCATAATAAGCAATACAATGCCTGAAATCTAAAAAAAAAAAGTCAGTAAATAAAAAAGGGATACTGAGTTATGGTTTAAAAGAAAATAAAAGCTATGGTATAAAAGAGTGGGAAATTAGCATTATAAAACTACAATTTTTGTCCCAAACAATTATGAGTGACTATTTTCCCCAGAAGAAGGACACACGTACACCCTTAGGAGATCTAGTAATACCATGCTATCTCAGAGATGCAGTTATATGACACTAGGCAATGCATCAGTCCTGCAGTTCTGTTGATTAACTGTTTCTTAGAAATATCTGTCAAAGCAGATAAAAATCACTGGAATAAATTATGCTCTCACAAGTTAGAAGACACATAGCAAAAAGAAACAATGGCAGAAACATGTTCTGTAATAGGCATGAAGTGACTTGGGACTGGATTTGGTGCGGAGTGAATGCAAACATCCAAGGAGGAGATGAATGAAATCCAATTGATTGTTTTAAAAAATGCTGCATCTATCACAAAAGGCTTTGTATTGGTTAAGAGAAAAATAACCATTTAGAAAAATCTAGCACTTCCCTGAAAGCTATTTAGAGAGAAATAGGGGCAAATATAAAGGAAAAGAAATTAAAAAGAGGCAGTGGAGAAATAGTCTAGTCTAGATGTGAGTCTGAGAATGTCAAAGCTTGCAGGAGAGAAAGGCAAATGACTTGAAAGAAAGGCAAAAGGCAAAAGGCTTGAAAGAAAAGGAAATATTAAGAAATCTACCTGTTTGTAAAACACAGTGCATCATCTTGTTATCATCAGCCAGAGTCAGTTTGTCTTGTTATCAGAGGGAAACACGAAATGTAGAGACAGTGAACATAAACATGGTAGGTAAAATCACTTTGTCATATGTATTTCCTATATATTTACATTTAAAAAGATAGCTATTTCAACAGTCCTTGAAAGCTTGCGATTAGAATTTCTGTTTGGGTGCGTGTTTGGATGTTTATTGTTATAAAAGGAATATAAGAAGTGAAAAGACTTTATTTTCAAAAAAAATATGTAATCTAGGAGGGGAAAGAATGATGCTAAGGAGATGGACCTACTATAAGGAATGTTTCTTAAATTTCCACATTTTAATTATATTTTGATTAGGTCTGAATATGTCCAGTGCTCATAAAATGAGAAAGGGTGGAAGTCCCCAAAAATTCAGATCCTTGAAACTGCATAAAACTGTGCAACAATTACACAAAGATTAGATTTGAGGAAATACTAGGTTGCATTGTAGGAAACAATGCCAGTCTCAGCGAGATTTTACCCCAATAAGGAGTTTTCTGAAGCAACTCTCCATGTTGTTGGTGAGGAAGAAATAGGAAACCAGGTCAAAGATTCCAGATTTTTCATCTAGTACACAGGAATTCAGAAGAATCCTAGATTTTTTTCTCAGGTAATACAATTCTTGCAGCATTTTAAATGACTCATTCTTTTATTCATAACGTGTATAAATAGAGATGCACTTAGCTCCCTGGGATGATTCATTTCACCAGGCTTTTGGTAAAGAATGAATAGTGGCAGGATATGCGAGGGATGAGAGATAGGAAAAGGGGGAACTAATTAATTATATTTTAAATAAGTATAAGAATGTTTTAGTCTATGGTGTATATGATTGAAGGGGTTTCGCATGTGCAACTATTTAAGAGAAACATCTTAAAGACACAAATCAAGTTTTGCATGGCAATCATTACTGGACTTAACAAGGTTATTTATCAAATTTTTATCTGAGTATTTTCTGTATTATGCTTATAAGTTTATAGTCAGAATGTAATAAAATGATTGTTTTATATAAATTTATTCATATTTTGAAAAACAAATGATAGAAGCTTCAGATTCAGGTAGAGCACTTCCTGAAGTTATTAGTTTAGAAACTTAGCAGGATTCTAGGGTAACACATACAAATGAGGCACTTAATTCAGTATAGCTTATATTTCTGGAATTTCAGAATATTGAGACATAACTATTTACAACACACTTTCATGACATTGCCAAAACTCTTAAAAAAGCAAAGTTCATAGCAATTACCAGTTCCATGACCTTTAGAGAAGCACCTTTCAGATTAGACACTGTTTTCCTAAAGTGAAAGAATTAGATGATCTGTAGAGGCAAACTTCTGTTTGAATTTACTGAAAGTATTGTTAATAATTCATGCGTATCTTGGAAAAAATACATTAAAAAGTATACATGTTCTATAACATAAATTCACTTCAGTTTAGTTTGGGCTGGGGGAGGAGAACTAGGCAAATTCTGGTTGTCCTTTAATTGCTATAGCAAGAGAGCTGACAATTTCAAAGCTGGATTCAAAAAAGCTATGGGGCAACACTGTGTTAATGTATGCTCCAGGCATCAAAACCCTTTAAGGGATTTGCAACATTGGAGGTTTAACTAAAGGTGAAAATAAGATTACTTGAAGTACAAAAAGAATGAAAATACAGGCAAAGTATCTTAGATAGAATTAATTTAACTGTAGGCAAAATCTGTTTGAAAGGATAAGACAGGAGTGTAGATATTGAGGCCTATGGTTAAAAAAAAAATCTCCCCTAAAGGAGAAAGAGCAGCCAGAATATATTTTAATGTATTATTTCCAAGAATAAAGAAGCTAAATAATGTTCTAAGGCATGTAGACATTAAAATGCATTATATAAAATAGTACTTATTCATAAAACTGTCATACTTAATATAGTTTAATTTTGAGGTATAATTTATCTGGGAAATACTTATAAACTTAGTATTTAAATTTATGCTGAAACATTTTAATCTATGTCAGTTGTCTCTGGGAGTCATGGAATTTAAGTTTTAAAATGAGAAACAAACAACAGTTACTGGAAAAATAATCTAGCTCCTAGGGATTTAGGCAGATATAGTAGAATTATGAAAATAATATTCTCCCTTGTAAACCAAGATCATAATGATGTCTGTCAGTCCAAGGGAGAAAACAATATCTGCCGTGTCATTAGACCTCATTTTATACTAAATGATATTTCTCGCAGAATTGTAGACAGTTGTGTTGAGAGTTTCACCTGTGAATTACTGAACTTTGAAAGGATCACTATTTCCTGTTCTGATCCTCAGTCATCTTCCTTATGTTAAAGGTTGATAGTACTAATCTCCATCAGTTAATCTTGTTATGAATATGAGTTCTGGTGTATGATACACTCTGAGTTGGGACTGACATGAATGCCCCTTTCTGTGGAGTAGCTTTATGGTAACAGACGGAGCTATGCAAGCTTCCCAAGGAGGGAGGCAACCAACAATCCCACCTAATTGCAATGCCTATGAACCATCCTAATGACCAGCATGGCATAATAACCCTAAGGGTGTAGCAGTGGCATCAATACTTTGGTTGTAACCAACAGCTCCTTAGTTCGATTTAAGACCCACTCAATGAGAAGGAGATTGTGCTTGGTACTGGACACCTAACTCTCAGTATTAGTGAAATTATGGTTATTGGAAGAGAATCTACAACAATTAATAAATTAATAAACCAGCATATTCCTAACAACAATCTTTAAACATTTGCCTTTGAACCCACAGACCAGTGTAGTCACCAAGAAGACTTCTCTTTGCAACAAACAAGGAGCACTAAAGAAAACCACAACACACAAAAAGGCAGACTTGTGGACCCAGTCCCAGTGGATACAACCCCCACAACCGTGAAACTCACCTGCACCTAAGGCTCCGAGAACATCGTGGAAGAGGAGTGGGAAGGCAGTAAGAGCCAGAGGATCGGGGGTTTTTCTGAGATCGTGTCTCCTAGTAATATCAGAAGTTACCCCAAACCTGTCACCAACATGGGTGTCCAAATCTCAGCTGAACAGGGATGACACCAAAGAATATGACAAACAAGGTGGAGAAAATCCCATGAGACCTCAAATTTACACAGAAAACTACAGGCAACTGATTTGGGGAGAGGAAAGGTCATCCTTCCAAGGGACGAACACACCAATTAGTTGTCTGGTGCTAAATAGTTAGCCCTAAGAACACATCCAGGTAGCATTATACACACTGAGTAGGTTATATTGATGAGTTTATATACACAAAGTATATACATATATGCATTCAGTAACAAAAAGGTTTTCTTTTGTTTTTAGAGAAAAAAATAAGTCATGAATTTGAGTGGGGAGAGTGGGGAGGCAATTTCAGAAAGATTTGGAAGAAGGAAAGGGAAGGGAGAAATGTCATCATCAAATTAGTTTCAAAAATTAAAAATAACTTTGTAAAGATTATGAGGAACTTCAGTATTTTAATCATCTGATAACTTTTATAAGGGTGGCATTGGTAAACAGGAACTCCTACCACAGAGTGAAGCATACTGTGGCTGACTTCATACTTCGTGGAGTTTTTTTGGCATTTCGTAGAGAAATGTTAGCCATAAATAGAAACTATTTTCCTCTCCTTCTTGCCAATCATTTGAAGTATGTATATGCATATGCGTTTGAATAGGCACGTTTTATTTCTTGGATATTCCTACATTTAAGTTTTTGAGAAACAAAATGCCCCTATTTTCTTTCTTTCTTTTTTCGTCACTAGAAGTCCAATGTGCTATCCATTGCTCTACAGAGCCACCTTCTTTCTTTCTTTTTTATAGATTTATACATTTTGGATGGAAACAAAGGTCCAAGGTGGAAAGGAACAACCTCATCATTTGCTAACGTTTGGCTGGATATAACAAAAGCATTTCTTCCTGGGCTTTCAATAGATGTTGTCACAGCAACTTAAGAATGGTTCCATTTGGGGCTTGAGAGATGGCTCAGAGGTTAGAGCATTTGCCTGCTCTTCCAAAGGTCCTGAGTTCAATTCCCAGCAACCACATGATGGCTCACAACCATCTGTAATGAGGTCTGGTGCCCACTTCTGGCCTGCAGGCATACACACAGAATATTGTATACATAATAAATAAATATTTAAAAAAAAAGAATGGTTCCATTTGTGGTATAGGTTATCTCTTCACAGACAGAGGTAAAAGGACGATCCTGTGGCTGACCACGTTTCTACATCGCCACGTGTTTACATTTCACACCCAAATTACCCTGGGAAGGAGCATGAGCGATGCCTCCTACTTATCTCAACTTCACTTGAAAAGGGAGAGATTGCATGTTTAATTTCTCCACAGAAAGCCCGACGGTATATTGAAATACCAAGGCCCTAATCAAGAAAGTTGTGTGATGTGAATATGAAAATTGTCAGATAAATGTCAATTTGTGACTCTATTAACATTTGATCTGTCCAGAAAAGTGTGTGCTGATTGAGTCAGCCTTGACAGATAAAGAGCACTCCCTGAATCTCCCCTTCATGGGAAAGATACTTCATTAATATTTACATTTCTCTTGACAGAGCAGTAGCTGCAAGCATAGGTTGGGTAAATATAGCCTAAATTTGGCGAGCATACATAGTCATGTGCTAGCTTTTGTCTAAGAATCCAATTTCTGTGGATAAAAATATGGGCCTGACTCTGTGTGAAATTCCTGGATTGCTAATACACTAATCATTAATTTAAGGAAATAAAAATCCATGACAAATATTTGAAGCCATGGGGACATCTAGAATCAATGAACTCAAGATAGAAAAAGAGCAATGAGTGGCCCTGAATCCCATCTGCTCTTATGTATGTGTGGAGATATATATATATATATATGCTTTTTGTCTTCATCATTTTTATTCTGCTGTGAGCCTGTGGGGAATCACTAAAAATATATCTGGCCAATAAAGGGCAAGAAAAATTGGAGGGGTTGCTATAGGAACACACAACGTGATACAAAAAAGAACCAGTCTAATTTATACTGTGTTTCCATGTTGCATTTCTAGTGTAGTTAAGTTCAATTTCAGAAGACATTCCTCAAGAAGGAGGTTGTTTGAAATTCAGATTCTTCCAAAGGGATTTTTATATACTAACTTTAAAAATAATAAATCCTGAATTTGAGCAGAGGTACAAGCAGAAAACTGATCTTTCTTCTATTTATTCCATTACATTTTCAATGCATTGTGACAAAAATCATTTTTACACAGCGAAAGATCCAGGACTGCATTCTAATAGTGATGAAAGCGTGAGTAAGTAGGCATACTGACTTCGCTGCCACATGCAGCCTCCCATCCATTTTGGTAGCAGCATCTATATTCCATTCCCGACCATCCTCATACTTAATTCTGCTGAAATACACAGCTCAGGAACTGTGCTTTTCACAAATCTTGTTTCTTCCAAAGGTGACAGACCTTGCTGCCTTGTTTCTGATCTCCACTTGATAACTCCAGGGTCAGCACTGGAGGTCTCTCCGATAGACATAACCAAAATCATTTCACGTTCTCCAGACGGGAGACTGAAAAGACGGGGTCACTGCACCCATGGCTGCGTGGAATTTTTCCAGAGGGGATGGAGGCACTGTGTGATTATAATTGAGGGAACGATTAGTTCAACTTCACGGTGCTTGTGTCTGTTCATTCTCATGTGTGCAACTCCTAAGCTCAGTTAATTTCCCTTTCACCACCCCCAACACTGTTGTGGCAAGAACAGTTTCTAACCCAGTGATCAAGAAGACCTCAAGATGGAAATGGCTCAGGTAACAAGATGTTTTGAAAAAATCAGGTAAATGGCATGGCTTCCAACTAAAAGGAAGTCAGGGATAGAGATCAAATGTCCCCTCTTTCATCTAAAATAAGAAGACTTTATGATTGACAGAGGGAACTGTGGTTAACCTGCTTCATCTGCTCTGGTTGAGCAGAGTGGCTTTCACCTCTGTCATATGGTGAAACACTGGGGGTTGACGAGGAGAGGGGCAAATGGAAGGAAGTACTCAAGAGATAAAAACACAGCAAACTTCTGAAGCTGGAAAATGACAGCTGAAAGAGCCTGTGATTAATATTTATACAAGTTACACTTTTTATTATAAAACAATCAATCATTATCTCACATAGAGTAAAACATTTAGAAGTTCAGTATTAACTTTTCCTACCCAGGGACTGTTTAAGTGATGTCTACACAAAAACTTTTGGTCATGAATGTGAAAGTGGACGCTCTGCAAGAATACAAAAGCAATTTCTGTATTTTGTGTTATTAACTCAACAGCAAGGCTGTTAAGAAAGTATGTATCAGATACTCAGTTCCTGCTCTATCTCAGCACCTAACAAATGAAATTACTAGCTTTTTGAAAAAATTGTACATAGAATTCTGAGCTGTACTTCAAAACTTTCTAAGGTCTTCTAAAGCTTAAAAAAAAAACTCTCAAATTGACAAATTGTGGTGTTTTCCAAAAAGCAAAGATTTGAAGTCAAAAGCATTCCTTTCTCTTAGCACATAAGAAAATCATCATCCTTTATTTAGAAAGGCAACTAAGTATATCATCCTGGAAACAGTCCTAGTACTTACAAGCTCTCCTATTAAACTGAATAATCTTTTAGTCTCAAATAGATGTCAAGGCCAATTGGGGGAAGGGCTGAGAAAAGGCATTTGAGCCTTCAAAGGCAAATGGAAGCCTTTATAAATGATACCTTTCATCTCGGGAGCTGTGAGCTGGGGGCAGCGCTGAGCTCTTAGTCTGAAATGGAATTTGCATCCCTCTAAGTAATCGCTGCAGAGTTAAATAAGAACCTGGGATGTGGGCTTTCTGATGTAAGCTGACTATGCTGAATCTGTTGGTCACAAACTGAACGGGTTTCCATACCTGGAAGATGGTAATGCATCTTTACTGCCCATCCACATAGAGAGAAAACCCAGCTGATTTTACAATGAATGAATTGTGTGTTAATTGTTTCCTGGTTGCAATTTCTTGCTGAGAGCATTTCCATGAGAACACCCTGAGAGCAAGTGCAATTTCCAATCTTTTAAGCATCGATGCATTTTCGTCCCCTGCTCTCTCTGCGAACATGAAGACAGTTCTGACTGAACTGATAAAACCTAGACCTGTTTCTTTTTCTCTTACTTGCCTGTATTCACAAGCAATGTAAAGTCAGAAGAGCATGAGGGTTCAGAGAGAGATGAGCACATGTACCCCAAAGGCAGTGGGGGCTTCCAGAGAGGAGACAAAGGCTGCACAAGAGAGACCTGGTTCTTCCCAAAGTCTCCACCACATCAGTCATTTCTGCTGAGAGAAAAGTCAGTTACTCAAAATACTCTATACTTCCCCCCTTAGTCTATTCCATTCATGGAAACGCCTGTAGTAAGAAGAAACGGGACCCCGTTACCCCAATGCAGCAAGTTCCTCCCCCACATAATATACTACTGACCCAAGCAAAGTGAAATCCTTGAGGTCTGAAATAATTTTCCCTGACAACTTTTTAACTTAATACCAAGAACTGATTTAAATATTGAAAAAACTTACCTCATTAATTTCTAACATTAAGCCATATCTCCGAAAGCATAGATCCTTTGAAATTAGCCTTATCTGCATAGTAATGAGAAAACTAGGGACTAATTTTAAAACTTTCACATCCTTCATGCTATTTACTCCGTGCTCAGCCAGAGGGTGACAAATTGCAGTCTTAGGTTGCATGGTCTCATTTTTGTGTGCTGTTTAAAAAAATAATGAATTTTCCACCCAAACTGATGAACTTACTTTGTAGACACAGTTTATTCCGTTGGGACCATGCTATCTCCCGATGCCCAAAGCCATGGGGTGTTTTAGGCTTTGCCAGTGTGCTTGTGCTTAATCTTATTTTATTCTAAAACAAAAAGTTTAGATGATTCAACATGTGATCTGAAATAAAATGCTTAGAAACTTTATTTTCTTGGCTTTTCATTTGTAAATGCTTTGGTCCAGCCAAAGACTATGCCAATAAAGACGACAGAACAGCCAGGTCATAGCCTGTGAGTCTCCACCATCCTACCTATCACAGGAATAACGCAACGGCAGCAGAACTGAATCACCAAGATCAATCACATGTGCCACATCTAAACTGACGTTAACTTGAGTAGAAAGAACAGCCACCCTCCCCTCATCCTATTAGCTCTTGGGACATTATTACTGCACATTTATGACAGGTGGTACCAATGAGAACAGGAGATAGAAAACAAATCATTCAGGTCAGGGACCAAAGCAGTATCTCCAGGAATGTCCTTGATCCCCAGGCGTGCAGTGCCAGGAAGAAGCCCTGGTTTCTTACCGCCTCCTAAACCATCACCCTCCTTGGAGGCTGAAGTTAGAGTATGACTCAAATGCCAGTCCAGACACTAATCACTTCTGGTGAACAGTGTCTACCTGGATCACTGGATTTTCATGGTGAAATGGCTCATATATACTCCCTAATTTGATCCCACCTCCTAAATGATGCTGGGGATCAAAGGAGGGGATGTTACATTGAGACTCATTAAGGGAAAGAGATTTGCTTCTCATCAGACAAATAGAATGTACCTGTTCGCCTTGGGTAGAGACTAACATACAAGCTACCCAATACATATGAGCTAATCTAGCTAAGTTTGTCAATAACCTCACCAGAAGACTGGACCCCTAGGAAAGCTGATTCACCTTAAGCCATGCTAAAGAGATGGAAGAATAATTATCTCTTTAATGAGCTAGGTACTTTTCCTTTCGTGACACCCTGCCCTCATTGCAATAGTAAGGAGCCACCTTGAGGCTTTGTGCTCTCTGCTCAGGAAAGCATAACATTCAATGATGTTACACTATGATGTTACATTTAGTGATGCTACAATAAGAATACAAGGTCGTCTACTTAGCATATTATTTGTATTGATTAAGGCTTCATTAGATAACTTTGATATCATCGGACATCATATGAAACCCCAAGTGAAACACTCTATCCGAATAGTTTAACAGCAGGGACAAAATTTGTGATACAAATAGGCAGCTAAAATTAATGCAGACAAAGGCGGAAAATAAACGTTCTCAGTCCTCATTGTTCAGCGTTAGTGTATTCCCTTAGTGTGTTTCTATTACTGTAAGTCTTTCATGTCTTCTAAAGACCAGTCAAGCTACTCAAATGAGTTTCTCAGTGACTTGACCTCCATTTCAAGTACTCAACATAAAAGCCTGCTCTTTCTCCAGGGTTTCTCATCTCTCTTCTTTTATCATTTTTCTCCTTCCATTCTTACCTGCCACCTCACCAACATTCTTCAAATTCTTTATTGTTAAAGATTAAAAGTTTTCCATTTAATATTTAATGATTACTGCTTATCTTAACTCCCCCCCCCCAAAAAAAACTGCCTTCATCAGAAAATAGAAGGCATTTTATCTCATGAAGAAACACAGAGTAAAAAAAAAAATATATGTTTTTAGTTGGGATGAAATTGAAAGCAATGAAATATTAAGGGTAATAAAACATGGCATGAAACCAGAATGATGAATATAGAACATTTATGCCATAAAATCCAAGGCACACAGCAGAGAGCTCAAATCTGTCACCAGGCTGAGATCAGTCAGCGGGGCAGAACACCTTGAATAGTTACGTAATTTACTGTGTTTGCAAGATAAAGATATACCAATTGCTCTAGCAAAGCACCAGGAACTTTTCCTGCCAGACCCTTTGAGAAGGATTCTTTTTTTTTTAATCTTTTTTTTTTTTTTTTTTTTTATTTTTTATTCTTTTTTAATTAAAATTTCCACCTGCTCCCCGTTTCCCATTTCCCTCCCCTCCTCCCAAATATTGCCCCCTCCCCCCACTCCCCTCCCCCTATCCCCACTCCTCTTCTCCTCCCCCCACACCATTCCCCCTCCCTCTCGATACTGAAGAGCAGTCCAAATTCTCTGCCCTGCGGGAAGACGAAGGTCTTCTATCTACGTCCAGGAAGGTGAGCTTCTAAACAGGCTAAGCTCCCACAAAGCCAGTTCATGTATTAGGATTGAAACCTAGTGCCATTGTCCTTGGCTTCTCATCAGTCTTCGTTGACCGCCATGCTCAGAGAGTCCGGAATCAACCCATGCTTATTCAGTCCCAGACCAGCTGGCCTTGGTGGGCTCCTAATAAATCAGTTCCACTGTCACAGTGGGTGGGTGCATCCCTCGTGGTCCTGATTTTTTGCTCTTGTTCTCCCTCCTTCTGCTCCTCATTTGGACCTTAAGAGCTCAGACCGTTGTGAACCTGCCACTGAACCCTTCCAGTAAATACACCCCAGATCCCCACAGGACTGTTTCCGATGGTGTCCTATGGGATAAACTGAGGGCAGAGTGCAAAGGCAAGGTATTTATAAATAAACACCACAGGCAAGTAGGCCAAATGCGCTGCTCTGTTGTAAACCAATGTAATACTTTTTACCTTATTAAGAATATTGCTAACACATACAACTTGATAGTTGTGTTGTGAATGGGTATCCTATCTGAAGTGCAGGGTGACCATTCGGTGACTGGCAATGTTTCACCAAGCGGCTCTTCAATGGATGAACTGGCATTTTTAAATGAAGACTGTACTAATAGGACTGAGTGCCAACTGCTAAACCCATTCATGCTCTAAAGGGACTTGGGTGGGAATTCATATCAAGGCTTCGAGGGTCTTCTTGGGACAGAGCTTACACACACATGGGGACTGGAGACAGAAGCAACTTCTATGCCACAGGACAGAATTAGAATTCAAATTTCTGACTGTAAAGCCATAGAAGTCAAGCAGTCGGTTTCATTCAAATAAAAATGAATCAAAATGTCTAGAAAGCATCTCTTTTAAGTAAGGTGTAAACTAACTTACAGTTATGCATAAGAAAGATAAACAATTATTGTAAGCTTCATTCTTAGACATCAACTGGACGAGAGAGTCTGAAGTAAGCGGCATTATTATTTATAAACCAATTTAAATGGAAGCTGGAGTGAAAAAGCAAGCATAACATCTGAGTTTGGGAAAAGCTGATACATTTTCTTCTTCAATTTCTAATCTTCAAGTCTGGTATTAAACACACGCCACTTTTCTGTCTACACCTAAGCAAATATTCGGGCTTCAGTATATTAAAGTGCTTTAGCAGGGGGAGAGGGGAGAGCTTTGGTTATAATTGTTGTTTTTCATGAGTTACCCAGCAATCTCCCAAACATTATTTTTAGTTTACCTTTTCCCCTTCCTATCCCCTCATACTGAATATTCAGTATAGAGTAAAGTCTGAGCAAGTATCTATTGGACGATAAGCACATGTCAAGTAAGACATTATTAACTCAGCACAAGAAAATTATTACTATGGAATATGATTTTCTAAAGTAATGGTATTTTTCAAAATCTCTTATCAAAACTGTATATACTTAAAAAATAAATCTTTCAAATTGAGGACGCTAGGGGAGATGGGGGGTCAGAAGGGCAAGAACAGGGAAGCTGAGTTTTCAGTCGGAAATTAGGATTACCTCAGCTTCTAGTACACTTCCACGGTCCTGTCCCCTCTTAGCAGTCATTCCATTTGAGTGTAATAGATCTGGAAATTAAAGTCTCAAGGTACAGCAGTGAGCTAAACATGGTGATTCATTCCTGGATTCACAACACTAGGGAAACTGAGGCAGAGTGACCAGAAGCTCTAGTTCAGTGTGGCCTACACAGAGAAACCCTGTCTCAAACAAAACAAACAAGCACAACTCTGCTACAATGGGTATTAATGCAAATTCTGTACAAATAACAGTAGGTCAAGGGTTTAGTCCATGCCTGGTTCTTATCTAAGGACAACAACACATTCAGAAAAGCCATAGCCAATCGTATCAATATCAACTGTAACAAAGGTCCGCAGAAGACCTGAGTGAGGGATCTATATATGCTGAGTTTGTGAAATGCTCGCTTGGAAAATTTGTAAATCAGCAAGCCATCCGTTTGAGAAAAAATAAATGTTAATCCATGAAGCCTCTAGTTTAAGATGAAAGATAAAACTACATGGAGAGTAAGTTTGCCTGCATTCTGGACCCATGCATAAAAACTGTAAACAAACAAACAACAACAAATTTGCCTGGGTCAACAAATTTGCAGTCACTAACAGACCTTTAGCAAAACTGAAGGCTCTGAATTGACTTGCTAGACTTGCTTAGTTTTATTTCCCTTGTTAATTCTCACAAAGCCTGTGCGGCTACCTAATGGTTCCAGTGTAAACTCTGTTAGAGCAGAAACTGAGAGCCATTCAACTTGAGCTGCCAAAGAGAGGGCTCTGGTGATATTAGTTACAGGTAAGCATTGCCATGAGGAAAATGAGGGTCTCCAACAAGATGCCCCAACTCTAGTGAGTTTTCCTGTGTAGTAAATATGTGAAGTCAGAACTCATTGACTACTGGTATCGTATATTTATGGAAATACCTCTTGTGCTCCTAAGAACTATAACAAACTGAAAGATGCTTAGAATACAAGGGGCAACAATTAACTGAAATGACTGCTCACATTTGAGATGTGGTTGGTTATAGGAATAGCCGAGGGATAACAGAATGGGGGGTACTCTGAGGATATCTGAAGAGAGAGCAGAACTTGGGCTCAAAGGCAGGATGTAGCTCTAGAATCGTTGATGCCTCCATTAAGCTGCAAATATGAAGAAAGGGAATCAGACAAATATGAATTGAAGAAGGCAACACAAGACATTCAAGAGCATGGGATGTAGCTGAGTGATGTGGCAAGACGCTGTGATGTCACAGGAATCAAGAACTGGGGTACCACACCCGATAAGGAACTTCGAAGGACCAGAGCCAGACAATCGAACTATCAATGGAGTAATAGCAAGGAAAGCACACTGAGAGCCAAACCCTATTTAAATCAGAAAATTAGGACTTGTATCAACATTTTTTTTACTTAGGAATTTTGGGCACAGAGGGAGAGAAAAAGAGAGGGAGGAAGAGAGAGAAAGGTCATTAAACCAGTAGATTTTATTGCTGCAAAGTGTACTTACACCAGCAAAACATGATCCTCAGTGTGATATGACACAATCAGAAAGTGTGTGAGTAACTCTTGGTTCCTTCTCATTTACGTTCCTTTCCTGTAAGATAAATGAGTGTGGTTAAAACAAATAGTGAATGGTCAGCCTTTTGCCCAGACCACTCCGATCCAGATGCGGGGGTCGGGGGATGTCAACAAGCAGCAATCTTTCGCTAGAGGAATGTTTTTGTAGAGTAACAGGGTCACCCGGGTGAAATATTAAATGCTTTCCTACTCCCTGAAAAACCGTGGTTCACTGAAACACTTAAGCAACAGTATTTCAATGTTTTCAGGATTAGATGACCCTCTAGAAACTTCTATTCCTACCTTTTGTGTTGATGTTATACTGTCCCTAGGGTCCTATGCTATAATTCTACTCTTTAGACCTTTTCATCATTCCCATCCCAACTAGAACTAAAAATGTTTTCAAGGGAAGATACGTTTTAGTAACATAATTTTATCTCATGAAGAAACACAGAGTAAAAAAAATAATAATTTCTAAAGGAAATGAGGCAGAGAGACCCATGATCAGAAAAGAGGCAGGCTTCTCCCCCAGAGATAACTTTTGCTCATGAATAACCTCATAGCAGAAAAAAAAATAGCATAATTTACATCACTCCTTTGTGTCTATTAGGTGTGAAGAAACAGGTCTTCATGATTGTATTTTACCAGTTTGTTTACCCCTTGTTATGTCTAGAACTACAAAGTCTTTTTTTCTTTTTCTTTCTTTCTTTCTTTCTTTCTTTCTTTCTTTCTTTCTTTCTTTCTTTCTTTCTTTCTTCTTTTCTCTCTTTCTTTCTTTCAATTTTTTTTTCTATACAGCCTTGGCTGTCATGGAACTAGCTTTGTAGACCAGGCTGACCTTGAACTCACAGAGATCTGCCTGCTTCTGCCTCCTAAACACTGAAATTAAAGGCATGTATCACCACTGCCCAACTCAAAGTCACATTAATAGAGTTCTGAAAGTCGCCATGGGCTGAAGCACTAGTAAGTTTATTAAATAATTGTGACACCATATTTTCTGAATGAAGGCAGTGTCTGTGCCAAACCTGACTAGTTAATTATAACAATGGCGCGTCAGTGCGAGGTCACTTCTAAACCTCTAGCTCCCTGTGCCAGGTGTGCTATCTTCCCTAGGAACTGGTCAATCACTGTACCGCACACGGTCCATTTCAATTGTCTTTGAAAGTGACCTCTTGGCTTGTAATCATTGGCATTCTCTTCATGCTTTATTTCACTTTCTCTTACCAGAGAGTGTTTCAGAGTGTTTGTCATGAAAAGAGCTACATAAATATTAATGTATTGATAGTGTTATGGCTTCTTAAGCCTATATTTCATTTCATGGATTTTAAGAGCTACAAAATTTACTGACTGTACAGAAAATATAGGTATAATGGACTTACTGAAATGCCCCCAATGCGATAAAATATATGAATTATTAATCCCAAGAAAGCAAGAACCTGTTAAAAAGCCAAATTTTTGGAACCAATCTAAAGGGTTTTTGTTGTTTGCTTGTGTGTTTATCCAACAGAGATAAACTTGGGGATGACAAATACAATCAATGTACCATTTAACCTTTGAAATCCGGGTGAATCCCAACAAGGCTTCTTGTTGATCAAGAGTCAAAAATGGGCCATATGAGCTAGTACAATAAGGCATAGCCAAGTTAAAAGTTTACTGTAAAAAAAATAAAATCTCCCCTAAGGAACTTTTTCTACAGCCAAAAAGGGATGGAAACAATTGTTTGCCCAATGATAGACTTTACGTGTAGAGCATAGGGCAAAATTTCACGAGAAAAAGTCTATTTTATTTGTTTAGTTTCCTGTTTTTAGGGTATAGGGGAGGGGGTCCTTCAACTTAGGTCTTTGAAAGTAGATTCTCTGTTGCCACATGGGCGCACAGGATTTTATCCACTTAACAACATTCAGGCAACAATTCCCTTAGTGCTTTATCATTGTGCAGCAATAAAGGCCAACATCCAAGGGAACTAAGGGGGCTAAGCTGTCTTTTCCTTCAATGGGTGTTTGACAAATCCTAGCAATAGGAGCTGTATTATACCAGAAAAGATAAGGGACACAGGACCAACAGTTTGGGCTTCTGGTCTTGGTGAACTTAAAATACCACTTAGAAAAATGAAGTTTGTGTCCAAATGTACACCTAGAAAAGAGAAAGCAACTGACATTTAGCCAAGAAGAAATGTAATTTAAGTTGGAAGCAGAGGTGGAAACAGGTTGCTTAGTATGGAATACCTTGACTTGGTTTTCTTCAGGGTGACTATCAGGCATTAGTGAAAAAACTGGACAATCACTCATAAGACAAGCTAGAAGATGAAGAAATAGTGGAGATACACGATATGTCCTGTTACCCAGGCCTTCTTAAACAGAGCGCCGATTAATAATAATAGTAATAACTATTATTATTCATCTCATATAAACAGTAAACATTCCATGGAGTTGTAGCATGCCAGTGTTCTGACAGTTGCTCTCATTTCAGCAAATACATATTGTAACAGCTTTAACAGAAAAGGCTGGCACTTGTGCTCACAAAATAGCACGTATTTTATTTTCCCATGCAGGCTGGAATCAATGTTAAATTTGAGTAATTAATTTTAATTCTCCTCCAGCTGATTAAAGGAAACAATATTACAAGTTTGTAAATTTAGTTCACATTACAAAGTTGATAGATTTGGAATGAAAAGACTTTATCTAATAAATAAATAAGGCTTTATCTAAATCCATATCCTTCCACCAATGGGACTGCCTCTGTTATGGTAACAGAATATGTACTGACCTATTTTTCTGACTTTCCCTTAAAATAGAATGTCTTTTCCTCCTCGATGTTGGTTGTAAAAAAAAAAAAAAAATAGCAAGTACATGATGAAGTAACTGCTTTATTTTTTTTTATTGTACACTGTTTCTGAACATCATTTTTTTAAAAGTATGTGAATAAAATGCCCTTTAAATAAAGTGTATGCCTTTGCCTCAGTCAGGTAAATTCTTCAGATTTCTACTTAAAAGTAAAAAACACTAAACCTAGACACCCAAAGCTCTGTAGCGTTGATGTTTAGGAACGAGAACCAATTAAGATCCCTTTTTTCACCTGACTTATTTCAAATCTCACCCATCCCCTCCAAACTGAATAGAAAAGCAATGGAAATGGGCCAAATAGAGCTATCAATAAAAATAACATCATTAGTGCTTATGAAAAAGGCAATAAATGGAGATGGAAAAGTTAAAATTTGAAAAGGCAAAGTAGAAAAAAATGATAGAAATTAACAAAAAAAAATTACTAACATACATAGAAAGCAATACAAGAAATAAATTATACACAATTTATAAAACATATCCTTGTTTGAACTTGAGACATCTGACTTCCGGAGAGACTGGTACATTGTGGAAGAGGGTATGGTGTGAGGTCTTTGCAAATACCACAGCCAGCATTATCAGTCTACAAGAATCAAGAAGGCAGTTTGGTTCAACATCACTGAGTAGCTGGTGTTGCTTCAAACTTTGGGAGTCTGATGTGGATAAAGAAGGCATTCTTTTCGAATAAAGCATGTGAGCCAAGCCCCTCTGTCAGTGTAGAAGGCTTTCAAGGAAGTCCTTGGTTCAATCTCCAGGCCATGCAAGCACAGAAAACTTGTTCCTAAAAGACTACTACACTGAGTTAGTAAAGGTAGGTATTGTGACAGTTAGTATTGTCAACAACTAGATTAAAAATCACCCATGGGACTGGGCTCCACACACTTCTGGGAATGACTATGAGGGCACTCCAGAGAAGGAGGGAGACCTACACTATTGTCTGACAGAATAGATGGAATAAAGTAGGAAAAGGACAAAAGTGAGCAGAGTCCAAGCACTCAGATTTTCCCTCTGCCTTCTTGCCTGGAAGACGTGAACCTGCAGTTTCTCCCCCTGCTGCCATGCTGTCCCCACCTGGATCGACTCTTCTCGCCAAACCCTGAAACAAAACAAATCCTTCCTCCCTTGCCTCCCTTCTTGTCAGACACTAGTCACAGTGACCAGGGAAGTAACTAACACAGGGGGAAAAACAAGGGGAGGAAGAAAAAGAAGAGCCAGAGGGGGAAAAAAGGACTCAGGTGAATACAAGAAATAAAAGCAAAATTATGAGGATGAATTTACATGGAAAAAAGTTCTGAAAAAAAGTGTTTGTAAATGTTCATATGTACTGGTACTGATTTATAAAGAGCAGTTACAAAATGTGAAAAGAAGTATAAAGTATTCTAACTATATAAAATATTCAATTTTTAAAAAAATCTATATTTTGCCCTATATGAAAGATATTTAATAAAACAAAATGATAAGAAAAATTTCAAGGAAAGAAATGGACGAAGACATAGAATAAAAACACAATAATGTTTATTACCAAAAGTGTAAAAGAAACAAGGAGAACATGCAATGAAGTTATAACTACTCTTTATATAGTAAACAATAAAGCAATGCATTGCCTAAATAATGAAGTATGAAAAAAACAGAAAAAGATTAAAAGACAGTGTTAATTTATGTCAGCGAGTTGACAACAAATATCTAGCGAAGAAAACAATGGAAGTGTAACATTTGTAAACATACTTATTTTATGTACATAATTGATGCTCATTAAATTTATATTTTGCTAACATGCACATATTAATATTCCAATAAATGGTGCCTCCAAAAAGTTATATTTCCATTCTAATTCTAATATTTAATAAATATTTCATTTATTTCACTCGACCATAATTTTGAATATAATAGATGTTTCATATTTCACAACTGTAGGCAATAGAGACATTGTATTTGTGCTTATTGTAAAAAACTAACAATAGAAGTTAAAGTAAAACATTTTGTCAAATATATTTAAATTAATCACAAAATAAAGAATTCAAAAGCAACTGTAAAATTTTTAGAATTTAATGAGGCCTACAAAGACATAGAAGACTAAAGTTATGTCTCAGTCGGAAACATACAACTAGAACATACAAGTTATAATTAATTGAGTAAATTAATATAAATTTAAAAACTGTCAGCTTGAGAATTAAAACAGAAAATCATTTAATTTTATAGAAAGGGAAAAAATCAAATGTTCATCCACTAATCAACCCTGCATTAGTAAAGTAGTTCTTCAGTTAAATTTTTTTCACCATGGAAATGACTCAGAATAAAAACTAAATAAAAATTAACAGATTCAAAATAATAAATGGAGCATTATCCATAGGTCTCAAGGAAATTAAAAGAATTATGATGAGGCTATTAAACATTTTAGTATAAATACTCTAAGTTTAAATTACTTTTCATAGCAGTGAGTCATAACTAATCAGTGAAGCATATAAACACAGTTTCCAAATAAGCAGTTTAACGTCAAAATCTCTTCATAATCTTATATAATATCTAATTTGGGTGCTTGCACACCAAAGGGAGTCAGCACTAGACTTCATAGAACAAACACCACATGGGTGCAGGCTGGCCAGTCGCCCCAATGAATATAATGTTAACTGCACATCAGAAATAAAGACATAGAGGGCCATGCAAAGAAGAGCTGAATAAGTAATAAGTTTATCACTGAAGTATGTTTTCCTCAGTCATAGGAGGTCTGTAATATAATACAGAATAGTAAAAAGTCAAATAAAAGCAGATATTCTCAGCAAACGCCAATTATAAGAATTTAAATATATTTATGATTTAGAGAAATGCTGCACAAAAATCACAAATCTCACATTCCAAAAATATATATTTCAAACTGGATATGATTATTTTTTCATGGTAAGAAGCCAAATTTACTCTACTAAAATTGATAACGCAAATTTTAATAATGGAAATGAAAAATATACACTGGAAAAAAATAAAACCTTCTCAACAAATGCTGCATAGGAAACTGGATATCCACTTTTGATGACTAAAGCTACATCCTTTTCTGTTACTCTGTACAAAGAAAAAGTTTAAATTAAAAATCTTAATGTAAGATGTGAAACTTTGAAACCACTGAACAAAACATGGGGAAATACTACAAGAAGCAAGGTACTTCTAAGAAGACCTCATTTAAGCGAGATACTTCTAAGAAGACCTCACCCCTCAGGAAATAGCAATAACTGACTAATGGGATTGGAACACATCCCATGAAACAGCTTCTCATGGAACTATCAACAGGGTGACTACACAGCCTCCATGATGCAAGAAATCTTTTGACTGCTATTTATCTAGCTGAGGACTAACATGCAAGAATAGAAAAAATCTCAAAAGAATTAACAGTAAAGAACAAGGAACTCAATAAATATGTGGGTAGATGAATTGAGCACATAGTTTTCTCAAATGAAGTACAGTGGCCCTTGACAATCTGGGGAAAGAAATATTTAGCACATTTCAGCCAGTAGGGAATTGCAAATCAAAAATATTTTGAGATTTCTTCTCACCCCAGTCACTATGTCTATCATCCAAAAACCAAAAAAGAAAAAAAAAATAAATAAAAATGCTTGAGAGGATACAGCAGGACAAGGAAGCATTGTTAGTGAGAATATAAATTTGTAGAGTCACTATGGAAATTGCCATGGAGACTCCTCAAGAAAACAAAAATAGAACTATAGAATATGACCCAGCTATAACTCTTAGCGATGTGCTCGAAAGAGTCAAAGTCAGTGTACAATAATGATGCTTGTGTATTCTTTTTTCTTGTAGTACTAGTTAACAATAACAGTTATGAATAACAGCCTACATGCCTATCAATAGATAGATGAATAAAACATGTAACATGTAAACACAATGTAGTATTAGCCTCAAAAAGAACTAGATTGCAGTGTCTTGGGAAAACAGATACAACTAGATATCACAATGTTAGGAAAAATAGGTCAAACATCAAAATGTAAGTGTGACATATTTTCTCTCACATGGAGCATTTTAGGAGAAAAATATGCAAGGCAGAATATTTAGGAAGAAAAGGGGGACTTGGGTGGTAAGAGGGGATTAAACTGAATATGATCAAAGAATGTTATGTGCATGCATTTAAAAGTTGCAATGAATACCACTATTTTGTTCAATTAATATTGCTAAAAAAATAAGTAGAAAAACAAGAATTAAAAAGACAAAAGTGTGGGAACAAGGGGAAGTTTCTTATAAAAACTTCTATTTTTTTTTAACACCACATTTATTAGTCCTGACCTGGAAGTACTAATGTGGCAGGCAACTGTCATTTTTTTTCCAGACACGAGGTGATACAGACACCCCTACCCAAAAGTACTAGATTTTACTATCTTTTTGGTCTATATAAACTCGGCTGGACCTTGTAACACAAGCAAGCAAAGAGAGGGAACACTCAATCCAGATGGTGCACAGACAATGGCAGCAAGCTAACCACTCCAGATCAGGAAGTGCTGGGTGAAGCCCTGGCAACACTGGTGGTGTAAGCTGTGTGATTTGTGTACACTGATGGCAGCAGGCCTGTACCCAAGAGGGCTACTGGAATGTTTTTGATTTGTTTCTTGCTAGAAGTCATTAGCCAGTTTTCCAACTTACCCACTGCCTGCATTTCTCCTCTGATGAAAAGAACAGAACCAAATGCCATTACTTCCCTTAAGAACTCTGTTGCCACTCCCTAGCAGAAATTAACAAAACAAAATTGTGAAATGATAGATACTCAACTGGAAGACAAGAAACAAAATGATGCAACCATCTATCTTAAGAAACATATGAAAATATTATAAATAATAGGTATCATTAAGTGTAATTACATTCATACATAAGAATCACCTACACACATGCTAGGCACAGAAGGGAATGCCTATTTATGAAGGTGCTAGGAACAAAATCACGGAATAAACACAATGATGTGTAAGTCACATATAAGGAAACTCATGAAAATATACCAAATGACATAAAATTGTAGTGATAAGAGCGGCGGGGCTGCGTCCCCCGCACCTGGCTGCCCGCATGGCTTTACCTGAAATAATTACACGGAAACTGTATTCTTTCAAACACTGCTTGGCCCATTAGTTTTAACCTCTTATTGGCTAGCTCTTACATATTGATCTAACCCATTTCTAATATTCTGTTTAGCACCACGAGCTGGTGGCTTACCAGGGAGATTCTTAACCTGCTTCCATCCCAGAGAGGAGAATCATGGTGACTGCCTGACTCGGCTTCTTTCTCCCAGCATTCTGTTCTGTTTACTCTACCTATCTAAATTCTACCATATCAGAGGCCAAGCAGTTTCTTTATTAATTAACCAATGAAAGCAACAAATAGAAAGATGGCCCTCTTCCATCATAAAATGACAGTAAGAAAAATGCAAAGACATGCTTTCTTGGATACGAAGACTATAAAATTATACAATTTCAAGAATATGTGTGTATAAAATGTGATTATAATTAAATATCACAGAATAAAAGCTATCAAGTTTCCACCTGAAAAAATGAAAGAGGAAATCTAAAGCAATTCTAAGAAAAGAAGACCAACCCCTGGAAAGGAAATAATCCTAGCAATTATTAAAACATCATACAAATACTAAAGCCTCTCAGAAATTTAGACAGCAAATCTTTATTATGTCAGCCTCTTAAGACACTTTGGAGCTGTGGGAATTAAAAAAAATGGTTAAATGGAATCGAGAGGAAGCAAAATGATTCTAATAATGGTGGGATTTTCATGGACTGTAGGAACAGAAACCAGTGTGGAAAGAGAAGACAGACACTGCCAGGCCAGCAACAAACCGAAGCTCAGATCAAGTCTCTGAGATCGGACTCAGCTGTGTACAGTTTAGAAGTCCTTAGGTGAACTTTTTTGCTTGGGAAAGTTTGAAAAATATCCCTTACACACACACACACACACACACACACACAAATGATAGCCAAACTGTTCAAAGATGGAAGCAAGAAAAACTATAAGAGTGCACTGGATTATAGTATAATCATGTCTAGCCTTAACCTGAGAAAATAATCTTGAGAGGACACAGACAGAATTTCAGACAGAATTTGTTAAATTCGAATGATGATATTCTAGAACAGGATGGATCCTAGCCAGAGGAGATCAAAGAGACTCATATGGACACAGGAAGGGAACACCCTGTCACCTGTAACCACAGAGGCATGAATGCTGGTGTGTCTGTTTGCCAGCAAGCACCTATGGGACATAAATAACTCTAAGAATCAAGAGGGAAGCAAGGAAAGATTCCTCTAAAGAACCTTCCAATGTGGAGGAACACACAAATCCAAATGTCTGCATTTTTGAAGTTTTTTGTAATCAGGTGTGTGATGTTTGTTGTGGGGGGCCTGGGGAATTTACTGAGTTCCATTTTAAAAATGGATTTTATTTCTCCCAAATGAGTTTTGTTTTCACTTTTTCTAAATAGAATATAAAACCTTGGAAATTAGAATTGTTATAATGGCAAGAAAACAATACAATGTCAAAAACTGGAAAAGGTCTAGGAAAGTATATGGATGATGTATTTATGATTTTTTCATTCTCTAAATAATTTTATATTCTACAATACTCATAGTATATAATAGGAAAAGGCATGAGGGAATGAATTTTTCATTGTTTTACAGTCTTTATACTCATCAGTAAAAACAAGTGTTTTATCTGACTAACCGTTGAATGGAACTCAGTCCTGAAATCACTTCCTCTCTGAAAATTTCTCATCAATTAACATTTATTTGTTATCTGGTAAAACCTTGTCCATCTCCAGGCATTGGGAAGAGACAAACTCAGGTCAAAATATAGGAGCTCCTCATAAATCTGGTTTCTTAAAGTATTCTGTATACCAGGAGATAAGAATTCTGCATGACATAAAAAATCCAATAATCACCAGACAGACCCTAATGAAACTCGAGAGACCATCTTTCAGATTTCTGCAGTTAGTGGCTTGTCACTATCAGAATTAAGAATCTCAAGCTTACAAATAGAGACTATTGTTTATTATAACATCTGTGGTAGTTTGAATGTAATTGCTTCCCATAAACTCATAGGGAGTGACAGTATTGGGAGGTGTAGTAGGTGTTGAAGTAGGTGTAACCTTGTTGAAAGAAGTATATCACTGTGGGGGCAGGTTTTGATGTCTCTTTTGCTTAAGATTTGCTCAGTGTCACAGTCCACATCTGCTTCCTTTTGATCAAGATGTAGTCAGGACCATATCTGCCTACATGCCCCCATGTTCCCACTATGATGATAATGGGCTAAACCTCTGAGACCGTAAGCCATCACATCAATTAAATATTTTCGATTATAAAACTTGCTGTGGTCATAGTCTCTTTGCCGCAATAGAATCCCTAGCTAAGACCACATCTCAGACAAGCCAGGTAGAAAAGCACATTGGGAAGAAGGATATTTAGAAAAGTCAAGTTAAATAATTCATTCTGTGTCATGCATGACAGATGGTAGTAAAGAGTTCAAGTTTCACCCCAATGCTGCCTTAATTTATTGCCTGAACTAATCTGTGTTTTGGTTTACTCTCCTAAAATAGAGAACAGTTTCTAATATATTATGATATATTATATTAGAAATATTCATAATATATAGCTTCTCACAGCTATAGTTATAGTAAATGAAAGATATCAGGAGAAGTCCAAAGACTCGGGTATTTTAAGTTTCATGGCTATAGGTTTCAAGTAAAAATACCTTTTCCAAAAACATGGGTTGACTGTATAGGGCCAGAAGGTCAGAGAGGGAAGCTTAGACCACGTGTGGCTAATATTGCCATTAAGCTATGGGGTCGTGACCTGCTGCAGCAATGGAATACCCAGATTTACATTCCTGAGAATCAGGAACTCATAATTCTGGGAATGATATTATAAGATACCAAACACAAAGGCCACCAGTCATTCAGGCTGTACAAGAACACAAATCAACTAGCAAACCTTTAGAGGTACCAACAGTCCTATCTTTAAAATGGTTAACTGAGAAACCAAGATGGGTTAAACAGTGGCCTCTAACTAAGGAAAAGATGCAGGCTTTAGAACAGCTGGTACAAGAGCAACTAGATGTTCACCATACTGAAGAATCAACCAGACCTTGGGATTCTCCTGTATTTGTTGTTAAAAAGAAATCTGGTAAATGGAGAATGGTAACACATCTAAGAGCTGTCAATAAGGTAATTCAACCTCTGGGCCCTTTACAATCTGGAATTTCTCTGCCTTCTCTATTACCTAAAGGATGGCCTCTTATAGTTATTGGTTTAAAAGACTGTTTCTTCACTATACCTTTATAAGAAAAGGACAGAGAAAAATTTTCCTTCATCGTGCCTACTTATAATAATTCTCAACCTAATAGGAGATAACAGTGGTCTGTCCTTCCACAGGGAATGTTCAATAGCCACACCCTATGCCAATACTTTGTAGGTCAGCCATTGAAAATAATACGTAAAAATATTTCTAAATCTATAATTTACCATTACATGAATGACATTTTGCTATCTGATTCAAACATAGATCAAACGATTCAAAAGATAGATTTAGAAAGAATGTTTGAAGTAAAGAAGGTTTTGTCAAAATGTGAATTACAAATTGCTCCTGAAAAAATACAGAGAGGAGATTCTGTGAGTTTCTTAGGTTGTAGAATAAGTTTACAGAAAATTAGAACACAAAAGGCATGAATTAAGGGGACAAGTTGTGGACTCTCAATCACTTTCAAAGATTGTTAGAGACATTTCCAGTCTATGACCAGCTGTTGGGATAACACCTGATCTAATAATACATTTAAACAAAACCTTAGAAGTGATAAAGATTTGAATAGTCCCAGAAAATTAACAGCTGAAGCAAAAAAGTAATTGGCAATTATTGAGGAGAAATTACAGGAGGCACATGTGGATAGGATGATTCCAAATCTTAATTGTATTCTAGTCATATTGTCTTCCAGAATTTCTCATACAGGAATTTTAAGTCAGAGGGATGATATTATCTTAAAGTGGATCAATTTATAACTTAAACCAAGTAAAAAATTAAAAATTTATGCGGAAAACATGTCTGAATTAATTATAAAAGGTAAACTATCTCTAAGAAAATGAAACAATTTTTTGCTTATTATAATATAAAGTGTATTACAGATATACCACACAATCCTACTGGTCACGCAGTTGTAGAAAGATCAAATTGAACTATAAAGTATATGTCAAACAAAAAGAAAGGGATGGAAAATACCCAAGAAAGAGATTACATAATTCTTTATTAACCTTGAATTTTCTTAACGTTAATGAGAAATGGACAACATAAGCAGAGAGTCTTCTGAATCAAATCAGCCAATGTATTTCAAGGATGTGTTGATCTCACAATGGAAGCCAGAGTATGTGCTATGTTGGGGAAGGGGTTCTGCTCTTGTTTCCACAGGAGAAGAAAAACTATGAACACCATAAAAATTAATAAAGATTCAATTTGAAAAAGAGAGACCTCTTGAGAAAGAGAAATGACAGCTAATCCACAGGGGTAACAATCATACAGGTGGTAAGAAAACCTCATAAGGGTTGGGGCAAGGTTCTGCTCTTGTCTTTACAGGAAAATACACATCTTCAAAAATTCAAAGAGACCTTGGATGTTTGGATGCTGACAGAAGGAAAATAAGGATTTTCAAGAAAAAGCAATATGACTTATAAGGACAGGTGATCAAAAATATACATTTTATATATATATTCATGAATATATAGAGCTGGCTTTCGAGTTGGACAACAGCTTTGTCCTTCTCTAAATCCAAGCATGTTGTTAAAAGAAAAGTTCAGAGTTTCTGTCTCATGTCAAGATCCATCTGGTATGGGACAGAAAGAAAAAAGAATTTAGAAAAACAATTACTTTTCTTCCTACCTATTTTTGTCTCTATAGTACCTTTCATTGAATATATATATATACATATATATGTCTGTATATGAATATATAAATAATGTTTAAATTTTTCACATTGAACAATGAATTTCCCTGCAGTAGTCTTTGAGGTTTACAGAAAGAAGATGGGGTCCCACAACAACAACTTCACCTGGTTGATATGACGTCACGAGCTGATAGCGCTACTATAAGACCCGTTTTGAGTACCAGCTGCTCAAGATGGTTCCAACTTAGCTGAAATGGTGTACTTTTTTACAATGTTCCGGCCAAAACTCCAAATAGGAATCTCAGGAAAACCCTACCAAATACTCAGAGACTATTTGCAATTATACCAGACAGTAAGCTTAGAACTTAATCATCATTTTACTTTCACAGGATCCCATAGAAAGAATGTCAGCCATATGACAACTGGAAGTAATTCTATTTTTTTTTTTTTTTTTTGATTTTTTGAGACAGAGTTTCCCCGTAGCTTTTTGGTTCCTGTCCTGGAACTAGCTCTTGTAGACCAGGCTGGCCTCGAACTCACAGAGATCCACCTGCCTCTGCCTCCCAAGTGCTGGGATTAAAGGCGTGTGCCACCACCGCCCAGCTGAAAGTAATTCTATTTTTTTTCTTTTTGTTTTTTTTTATTATTAATTAATTTATTTAATTATTAAAGATTTCTGCCTCTTCCCCGCCACCACCTCCCATTCCCTCCCCCTCCCCCAATCAAGTCTTCCTTCCTCCTCAGCCCAAAGAGCAAGCAGGTTTCTCTGCCCTGTGGGAGGTCCAAGGACCACCCACCTCCATCCATGTCTATTACGGTGAGCATCCAAACTACCTGGGCTCCCACAAAGCCATTACGTGCAATAGGATCAAGAACCCATTGCCATTGTTCTTCAGTTCTCAGTAGTCCTCATTGTCCATTATGTTCAGCGAGACCGGTTTTGTCCCATGCTTTTTCAGACCCCGGCCAGCTGGCCTTGGTGAGTTCCCGATAGAACATCCCCCCATTGCCTCAGTGTGTGGGTGCACCCCTCGCGGTCCTGAGTTCCTTGCTCGTGCTCACTCTCCTTCTGCTCCTCCTTTGGATCGTGAGACTTCAGTCCAGTGTTCCAATGTTGGTCTCTGTCTCTGTCTTCTTTCATCGCCTGATGAAGGTTAATATTCAGGGGGATGCTTATATGTTTTTCTTTGGGTTCACCTTCTTATTTAGCTTCTCTAGAATCACGAATTATAGTCTCAATGTCCTTTATTTATGGCTAGAAACCAAATATGAGTGAGTACATCCCATGTTCCTCTTTTTGGGTCTGGCTTACCTCACTCAGGATAGTGTTTTCTATTTCCGTCCATTTGTATGCAAAATTCAAGAAGTCATTGTTTTTTACTGCTGAGTAGTACTCTAATATGTATATATTCCATACTTTCTTCATCCATTCTTCCATTGAAGGACATCTAGGTTGTTTCCAGGTTCTGGCTATTACAAACAATGCTGCTATGAACATAGTTGAGCATATACTTTTGTTGTATGTTTGGGCATCTCTTGGGTATATTCCCAATAGTGGTATTGCTGGGTCGAGAGGTAGGTTGAACCCGACTTTCCTGAGAAACCGCCACACTGCTTTCCAAAGTGGTTGCACAAGTTTGCATTCCCACCAGCAATGGATGAGAGTGCCCCTTTCTCCACAACCTCTCCAGCAGAGGCTATCATTGGTGTTTTTGATTTTAGCCATTCTGACCGGTGTAAGATGGTATCTTAATGTTGTCTTGATTTGCATTTCCCTGATTGCTAAGGAAGTTGAGCACGATCTTAAGTGTCTTTTGGCCATTTGAACTTCTTCTGTTGAAAAGTCTCTGTTCAGCTCTGTGCCCCATTTTATAATTGGATTGATTAACCTTTTACGGTCTAATTTCTTGAGTTCTTTGTATATTTTGGATATCAGACCTTTGTCAGTTGCGGGGTTGGTGAAGATCTTACCAAGAAAGAGAATTACAGGCCTATCTCACTCATGAACATCGACGCAAAAATTCTCAATAAAATACTGGCAAACCGAATCCAAGAACACATTAGAAAAGTTATCCATTATGATCAAGTAGGCTTCATTCCAGAGATGCAGGGCTGGTTCAACATACGCAAATCTATCAATGTAATCAACCATATAAATAATCTGAAAGAAAAAAACCATATGATCATTTCATTAGATGCTGAAAAAGCATTTGACAAAATTCAACATCCCTTTATGATAATGGTCTTAGAGAGATTAGGGATACAAGGGTCATACCTAAATATAATAAAAGCTATTTACAGCAAGCCGACAGCTAACATTAAATTAAATGGAGAAAAACTCAAAGCCATCCCACTAAAATCAGGAACACGACAAGGATGTCCACTCTCTCCATACCTCTTCAATATAGTGCTTGAAGTTCTAGCAATAGCAATAAGACAACATAAGGGGATCAAGGGGATCCATATTGGAAAGGAAGAAGTTAAGCTTTCATTATTTGCAGATGATATGATAGTATACATAAGCGACCCCAAAAACTCTACCAAAGAACTTCTACAGCTGATAAACACCTTTGGGAATGTGGCAGGTTACAAAATCAACTCCAAAAATTCAGTTGCCTTCCTATACACTAAAGATAAGGAAGCAGAGAGGGAAATCAGAGAAGCATCACCTTTCACAATAGCCACAAATAGCATAAAATACCTTGGGGTAACTCTGACTAAGGAAGTGAAAGATCTATTTGGCAAGAACTTTAAGTCTTTGAAGAAAGAAATTGAAGAGGACACCTGAAAGTAATTCTAAAAGACAGCATCCCCTCTCCCAACAGTTTGTCCTCAGGGTTAGGGACATCATTTGGGGTTGATTATAATTGGTATAGGGTTGGAGGTTGAAGGAAAATTATATAGGCTAAGGGATCTCTTTGAAGAAAAGGAGGGGATGAAATTGGATGGGATCATAGATTAGTGTGAGCTTACTCACACTAGTAATAATAGTGAGCAATAGAGTGAATACTATTATTTATAGGCAATTTACATTGGTATAGACTCTTGTATATTGATACAAACTTAAATTATATTGAATATGTTCCTACTTTCATCCACCATATTTGTACACCTAGGCAAAGTTATTTTGTCATATTGTATGCATGAATGCTTCTAGCTCTGCTTAAAACATTTTTGTAACTTGATATAATTTTAGGATATATTTATCATATTGCAATGTACATTTCTACCTCTGATCAAGGTACTTTACATTATTTACATTTTGAAGTCATTTTTCTCATTTGTTGCACAGTTGTTTATTGTATAATATTATAAGGTCTTAGTCTTTAAGTTATATAGGTATTAAAAATTATAGATCAATATTCACCTATGCTTGTCTTACTTACAGTTAGACGTATCAGGTTCTTTAGAGATTGTATTCAGCATAAATAGGTAATCTTCAAACACGTCAAAGGGTTGTAAAATATAGCATTTAAATAATGTAGGGTTCTGTTGAAGTGAGACACGATTGCTCCTGGCAGCACCATTCTATTCTCGAGAGAATATTGAGTACCAAAGACACTCCACTTGGAGCTTGTTTTCTTCTTAGCAAAACTGGCCTTAGGTCAAGGAACTGCCCATGCACCAACAACTGACAAAATGCACGATATCTGGACAGGACAAGCAGGATACAAGAAAAAAGACTGTCAAATCTTGACAAGACAGGGTGAGACAGTTTTGAAAAATTTCTTGCCTCTGAAAATGGTCCTTCAGTGAATCTTGGCCTTAGCCAAAGTTGGTTGCTCCAACATTGAATATGAGACTTGGAGTGGTTGCCCAGATAGCCAGTTGTTTCTGTCATTTGTTGCACATTTTGGAAGTTGCTTGATTGCACTTCCTGCTGACTCAAGTAATATTAGTTCCCTTCTCAGATCTTTGATGGGGTTGAAGACTAGATAGTTGTAGTGACTTTCCTCTTATGGCTTTGCCAGTTTTTTATTATACAATACTTAAACTCATTAGAATAGAATAATTATTGAAATATTTTTCACATGTTTCTTGCTTGATATAGTTGTTCTTATTGTATATAATTTTGTATTAGGCTTAGAACTCTTATTTAAACAAAGGGGGAAGTGCTGTAGGAATTCATACTGCCAGTAGCCTTTAAGTTACCAGCCCACTTGGGCATGGCCTCTTATACTATTTATGCTAACATAGAGTGCATGTCCGGCCTCTTTTCTGGCTGTGGGATTTGGTTGCTGTTCTCTGTTCCAGCAGAGGATTGTGATCTGTGAGTCTACCCCTAAATGAATAACCCTCTATTATACTCAATTCTGAGCTAGTATGGAATTTCTTTTAAGTGTACTTCTCCAAATAATATCTGAAAAGGGGGTGTCATTTTCTTCAGTGTTGTAACCACCAATAAACTGCCAAAGCTCCAGCAAATAACCTCCCATTGAACTCATGTAAGAAACCTTATTTCAACTTAGTGGGACATACATATGTGCGTTATGTGCATGTGTGCACACACATCAACTTAAAAATTAGAAGGGCATTTTTTGGAAAGCAAAAAGGGTTTTCAGTGGGAATTGGAGGGGAGATAAAAACAGAATGGTTGGTTAAAAAAACTAAGATTCTTTATACAAATATATGAAATTGCCTCCCATGTACTTTGGATAAAATGTTTTAAAAGCCCTTTTAAGATCATTTATATTTTAAAAGGAAAAATGTTTTAAAAAATTAAACAATAGCCGGGTGTTGGTGGCACACGCCTTTAATCCCAGCACTCGGGAGGCAGAGGCAGGCGGATCTCTGTGAGTTCGAGACCAGCAAGAGCTAGTACCGGGACAGGCTCCAAAACCACAGAGAAACCCTGTCTCAAAAAAACAAACAAAAAAAATTAAACAATAACTTATTTCTATAAACCTCTTTTTTTGGGCATTCTTTCATACTTCAAAAGATATGTTAAACTGGACATAGTACCTCAAACTTGTAACGGTATTATCCATGAGTCTGAGGGACCACATTAGTTTGAGGAAACATAGTGAGTTTCAGGACAACTTGGGCTACAGAGACCCTGTCTCCAATGGAGAAAATCACATTAAACCTTTTGCATAAATGAGTGCTTTCACTTTCTCTAAGAATAATTATGATGGGCAATGCTAGATGCTCACCAGGACACCCACAACTGACGCTGGGTTCCCTACTGCACTGGCTCTTGGAATGGAAAACATTTGTGGCAAAGAAACTCCACAAATTCCATGCAGATCTCACTTGCATCAGCTATTCAGAAAGATCCTTTATATAAAAAATTAACAGAGAGCCACAATCTGTAAAACATGCCACTCTCCAAGCATCTGAGAACTTTCACCTGAATAAGGCCTCATGTGCTCATCACTCAACCAATGAACCTACAGAGAGAGGCAAAAAGGAAGGCAGATGCAGGAGGATACCACTCATGGTCAGAATGAATATTTTAGCAATCTATTTGCATAGGTCAATGAAGTCTTTAATTAAAATCTAACTAACTGTGGGATCTAGGAAAAGTGGATGTCTTGAGTTTGCTCTATTAACACAGTGTAGAGAAGAGCATGACCACGGAATTAGCTTATTCTTACCAAGACTGCAGGTTAACTTTGTCATCACTGTTAATTTCCTTTCGTTTTCTATCTATCTTTAAACTTAATGGATTAAAAACATATTTCGCAAACCTACACCATGAACCTTCTTTTGTTTAGGAGAGTCAGGATTATGCTTTTAATAGAGTGGCAAGGGCAACTGAAGCACAAATACCATATGTTAGTGCTGTCTTTCCCCATGTAACTTAAGTTATGTGTCTTTATTTACAAAGGGGAATTTGAGTTTAATATGTTCTTAAAAGACAAATTCTGAAGAGGCCTTGGCTCTATGAGTATAAGCCATGTGGCTATGTTTTTGACCCAGATTATTCTTATGTTGCTATAATTAGAAAAGACATTGGAAAAATTAATGTTTGTCTTTTTTCAATAGGGCATCATGAAGAAATGGTGTGAGTTAACTTTGGAAATTAGGAAGAATTATTAATGGATTCTTGTGTATAATAAGGACCTAGAATTTAATTGTTATAGAATAAAGGCATATTCAGAGCTTTTCTCTGAGGGTCTGTTATGGAAAACAGTTGGCGGATTCTACCTAATCAGGTTTAAATTATGAATGTTTTGACTCTATTTAGGGCATGTGAAACAAATTATACATCCAGGTCAGCACACTTCTTTGGGACTATGATTGTCCATGTATAGAAAACAAAAGGAGACATCTTTTCCAATAAAATATTGTACATGCACAGCTTTCAGTCTTGCGTATAAAATGTCCAGAAAACAAGGTGGATAGGCAGAGTGGCTTAATTCCCTTCTGATTAGGGGCTACCAGGGATGAACTTTTTATTTAAATAGAAGTCAAGAAGAAAAATAGGAAACAGGTTATGTTTTCTTATAGGGCAAATGATCTGCCTTGCACAGATTCGCAGAAACAAAATTAAAAACATACATGTTGATATATGTAATACTACAACTGTGTGCTAGAAGCAGGTTCTTATGCCTTGCACCTATTCCTCAGAACCACACAGTTTGCTATTTCTAGCGTTTTTGTGAATTAGGATGAGCCCTCTAACAGTTTGTTTTCTAAAATAAACCTTTTTCTGAGTGTTCTGTTTCTATCTCAGTACTTTCCTTTAGTTATTTATTGAACATATTTTATGTATATCGTATATAGAATATTTACATATTTGTTTTTCTTCCCCCTTGGCAAAGTAGGGTGAGAAGAAGTGTAAAACAAACAGCAGCCTATGACTAGCTAGTTAGTAATTTTCCAGATAAAATCCCAGTTCAGTGATGCAAAGCTTGTGGTGTCTGCAGACACCTCTTCCACACGTAAACCTGGCACTTTTCTTACTGAACAAATAAACTCCGGCTAAATGGCTACCTGCAAAGACTGTGAGACTTAGTGGTCACCCGTTTCCTAATTCATGAATCTAAATGTCAAAGCTCAGAGAGCTTCTGTCATATTTAGAGATTTTACAAACACTAGCAACCAGGTCCTTCACCTTGCAATTATCTCTACAAAGCAGCTATTTAAATACTATAATGATAAACACTCCTTATGAAAATAATTTGTTGGTCTAACTTATCCATAATTTGGACAATTTCTCTTATCAGCATTAATATAGGATCTATCTTGAGCTCTAGTTAGCAGGTGTGCTGGAGAGTAACTTTGTAACAAATCAACATTGGTCCACCTGGCATTGGCATAGCTAGCATTTCAAAACCGTATGGAACTCTATAGTCCCAACTTCCAGGGACTGATTCCAAAGAAACTTCATTAGCACCAAAGATGAAAACCTTGACCTTGAGCTGCATTGAGTCTAGTCTGGCATTCTCTGAAAACGACCTGTCTTTTCAGGAGTTCCTGTCTTTAAAACAATGAACTATATGAAGTGTGGGGTTTTTGTTGGAGGCGTAATTTTTTTAATTCACATGTCAAATATTTTACTTAAATTTTAGGCTATCTGGGAAGGTGACACCTATTATACAATTTGTTGATTGCTACGGTATTTAAACTGAACTGAAATCATAATTATTGATTTATTTCATGATTAGGGTGGAAAATATTTTTTCAAGCAGAAGGAAACATTGACAGATGTGTTAATTGTGTGGCAAACTTAAGTCTCATCCTAATTATAGCTAGTACTCAACCAAATGTTTAGTGATTCTCATGGCTAAGCTCACATCTTAATAGTAAACATATGGAAGAAGTTATGTTATATAAAATCGCACTTAGCTAATCCGTTGCTCTGTCTCTGGGATGGTAAGGCATGTTTGAAATCTATACCTACCAGATCGCTGAGTTAGGGAATGGCAACTGAACAAAAAGGGAGGCCACCCAGGAAACTCTGGGGACTCCCTAATTTTTGTTCAAGTATCACATGTGCGTACACACAGAGAGACCAAATGGATACAGAGATGGGCACTTGCAATGCTCTCACGATTTGAATCCATCACTCTTCTTCATCTGAAATGTGTATAATGCAAAAACTCAGTTTTGCATCTTGACCCAGTTCCCTTTATAAAGGACGTTTCTTCTTCATCTCTGGATTTTCTCTAGGTTTGTATTTAACTTTCAATACACATCACTGCTTGACTAAAGCCATCCATGACGGCAAAAGCAGCTCAAGCTCTCGCTTTTAATCCCCCTCACACACACAGACACAGGCCTCCCTATCACCAAATTACTCATATATGACTTTGCTCAAAGACAGATTAATATGAAAGAAGTGAATCTATAATGAACACAAAGAGATTATTTTTTCTTATTATTCTTTAGCAATGTAAATAATAATTATTTTATGGCGTTTGCATTATATTAAATATCGTTAGTAATTTAGATGGTATTGCACTTACACAGGAGGCTGTGCACATTGGTGCACACCCATAGTTACAGTGCTTAGGAGGAACTGCTCGTTACATGGACTCATGTAGGAGATGAGCCTTGGGAACACAAACAAACCTTCATAAGAAAAAGAAATGGTTTACTAAGTAGAATGTGTGTGAAGTGACACACATGACTGCAGCACAATTAATAAAAACCCAGAGACAGATATTGGAGTTCAACCTGAAGGTCAGAAAAGCAAAACAGTCAGCCACTGGCTCTTACTTCTACCTCAGACTGAAATGGTGATCCTGCCTCCAGGAATTTCAGAATCAGACTGTGTCTAAGAGCTGTTTCCTCCCTTCTTATATTCCTCTCTAGTTCTGGGATTAAAAATGTGCACCTATACTGCCCAGTTTCTACGGCAAACTAGTGTGGCTACTGGGATTAAAGATGTGCGTCAAACTGCTGCCTGGTCTGTAAGACTGACCAGTGGGGCTGTTGTACTCTCTGATCTTCAGGCAAACTTCACTTATTATAATACAAATGAAATATCACTACACATGTCCTACGCAAACACTACTCCATTTATTTGAATGACTGGTGTATGCTCAGATTTTGGCATCATTTGGGAGATCCTAAACCAAGACCCTGTGGATGTCCAAGGAAGACCTTCAAAACAGTCACCACTCAGAAAATTCCTCCTTAGGAGAGGATAGTTTCTCCTGAGCTAATGAAACTCGACCAGTGTTTCTTCACTGAAAATGAAACAAAGGCCTTTTCGCCCTTACTATTTAATCAGAGCTTGCCAGCTCCTGCTGTCCCAACTCTAGGCTTCAAGGGATAAGGTTTCTAGTCCACGTACACCAGCCCAGAAAACAAGAAAATATGTCCTGACTGTGATGGTTATGAAGAGAAGACAATTCGTAGTTTGGAGTTTCTGAAAAGGGCACTATTGAAAGAATGTGATGTATGGGGATAATTAAGTATTATATTTGCCATGGATGGTATAGATTGTTCTGGAAGTTTACTACAGCAAGCCTCCTTGCATATTTAACATATTTTGGCTTTCTTCATGAGCAATTATAAAAAGAATATGTCACAAATGAACACAATCTTTAAACATAATTTCTTCTCTAATTCTTCATCATTCTCTTCCACTTCACCCTGGTGCTTCGCTAAAAGTATGTAATCTCCATCTTCAGCAATGGGCCTAGGTCTACATTCAGAGGGTGTGGATAGGCTCCATTTCTGGTTGTCCTTGATTTAGTTCAAATGGCTCTAAAACAAAATGGACCTGCTTGAGTTTGAGGCTAGCAGTCTCGAAAATTCTTGGGTCTTCATATGCTTACATTCAATTATATATTCTCTGGAATTGCATGCTAAGAAGTATCAACAATGTACATTTGATATTTTTATTTTGTAAAATTAAGGAACTTTTTTGGTTATTAATGATGTACCTATCCAGACATTGTTTAAAAATAGAAGTGGGCAAACTTCAGCTCTTGTCAGCTGACTTCCTTAATTTAAAATAAAGTTGTATTGGAAGCCAACCAATCATTTTCATTTATATATGATGTTTTGCTGCTTTCAAATTACAAAGGCAGAGCTCCGCAATGTGACAATGGCTTTGTAAGCCTCTATAGGAAATGTTTGCCCACCATCATGTTAAACAGATATGTACATAACAACAGCTTCAAATTGAGTCATGAGGGGAGGAGTGAATATACAGCTTAAGATGTTGTACAAACTTAAAATTAAATTATGCATTTGGCCTCAGAAAATATCAATAAAGCATTAGAATAATATGTGGATATGTTAACTATAGAGACAATATAGGTTCTGATGAAGAGAAAAACATTCTATATTAATGGCAAAAATACTGAATGGGACCAGTGAAATGTCTCAGAAGGTAAAGGTGCTTAAGGAACTGGTCTTTGTTTGGAAGTTTTTAGGTTATACTTCTTTCCATCTACTGCTTAGGCTAGACTGTCTGGGACTAGGACTATGCTCAGTGAGATTAGAACAGGAGAGATCAAAAGTTCTGAAAAAAAGAGCAGTGAGTCATGGGTGAAGGACACCAAGAGTTAGTCTCTCTCCTATACTCAGCATCACCAGAGTACAGCAGATTGTCACTTGCTACAAAGCCTGAGAACCCAAGTGTGATCACCCACACAGTGAAAGGACAAAAGGACTCCCATAGTCCCATAGGACCTCTGACCTCCACACATTTGCTGTGCAATGTGCATGCCCAGATAAAGACATACACGCATAAGCAAATAAATGAATAAAGAAATAATTTAGGAAGCATATATATTCTTGAGTAAATCAAAACCAAAGAAACCATAGTTTATGCTTATTCTCATGATTCCTGAATTTTTGTCAAAGAAAATCACATGAATACCACCATAATTCCACCAAGGGATCAAAATCTACAGTGATATCTGCCAAAATATGGGAAATCCACGTCTATGTGAGATTTTGGGCTTTTGTTACACCTGAGAATTATTTTCCATGCATCTCCTAAGGAATCAATTAGAACCCCAGTTTACGCTGTGCTGTGAAGTTTGCAGTACAGAATGAATGCGACAATAGCTGCCATTTGTGGACAGCTTATTTTTGTTTAGTTTCTCTGAGCAATGACACAAAGTTCTGTGTCTTAATTTCCAATTAACTTTGTACCTATGATATCAGACATGTACCTTGTACTTGATCTGCCTTAGCCCCTTTGAATGTTGGCTTGATTCTACTCACCCACAGGAATAAAAAAAAAAAAAAACCACAAATATAGTGTAATTAATGTGTGTATGATGTTCTAATTTCAGGAATACAAACTTGAAATAAACATGTGTATATTAAATGTATCTAAGAGGATAACTCACAATTTAGTGACTGAGGCAAGGGCCTCTACCTACTGAGCCATTTTGCAGATCCTGTTTATTTAATTATATTCATGGTTCATTTATAAATTCAACTTAAATTTTAGAATACATATAATGGGCCAAGTCTCCCAAAACTTTTAAAGTTTAACTTTAGTGCTAATAACATTAATAAAACAATATTTCAGGTGCGCCTTTATCATATCCGTTCTCCAGAACTGTTGTAAAAATAAAATAACTAAAAAAAATCACAGTCTCAGATATCTGATGAGAATTAATGAAGACTAATGGCAGTGATTGTTCACTAATGTGGAGGAGATGGAGGTGCTCATGGCTTCAGTTCCTGTACCAAATTCAGTGTAACAAGTACACTGAACTGAATCCATGAAAATATAATTTCAAGTGTAAGCAGGAGATGCCATTTTTATAATGAAAGCTATTTTTAATTATTTTGTAATGAGGTTTATAATTGAGTTCATACCACTTACATATTTGTCAAACGGAAGGACAGACTGGTTTCATGCTAGCTTGAGGGATTTTTACTACACAAATTAAACCCTACTTAACATTTCTGTGGATAACAAATGAGGCCATAACATTGACAGAGCATTCTTGTATAGGTTGTGTTGTCTTGTTCAAAGACAGCATGCTATATTTCCCTTACATTTCTAAATATCCAATAACAATGATATGTGGCAGAGAGTAAGAGTATTACTCTTACTCGTCACCAGAGCACTGAAGCTGCTGAGATGATAATTATGACTTCTGTGGAATCTGTGATGATGTATCATGACAACTTTTGGGGTCTCTTGTCATACCTGTCTCTAAAAGGGTAGACTCTGAAAGAAATTGAGTCTAATTTGCATAGTAAAGGGGTGCCTACAGCAACACACCCCATTTACAGTCTGAAGTCACGTACCTTGAGTCGAATTTCTTCATTTAGTACTTGCATTATCTTATATAATTCATTATCCAGAGTAGTCTCTTTTTGTCTTTGATATTAATGGAAATATATACTACACCTTCTCTCATAACTTGTTTTTTAGTTCAACATTTTTTTAAATATGTGAATTTATTTTTTTAATATTTATTTATTTATTATGTGTACAATATTCTGTCTGTGTGTATGTCTGCAGGCCAGAAGAGGGTACCAGACCTCATGGTACCAGACCTCATTCCAGATGGTTGTGAGCCACCATGTGGTTGCCGGGAATTGAACTCAGGACCTTTGGAAGAGCAGGCAATGCTCTTAACCAGTGAGCCATCTGTCCAGCCCTCTTTAGTTCAACAATTTTAAGACTAATATTTTATTACATTCATTTATTCAGTGTGTGAATATGCATGTGTGTGCACGTGCATGTCTGTTTGTACATGCATGAGCATGTGTGTCCATGTGTATGTATGTTCATGTATGTGTGTAAGCATGTGTGTGCATATACATGCATGTATGCATGCATGTGCATATGTTCAAGTGTACGCATCTGTATGAGTGTGCATGTATGCATACAATACATGCCGTAGTATGCCTGCCTTTCAGGAAATTGTTCTTTCCATACCATGTGGGTCCCAGGAATGAACTAAATTGATCGCTTTGATGAAAAGTTCCTTTTTCCACTGAATCAATTGTCTGCTCATATTTTAAGATTACTTTTTGATATGTGTAATTTTTGATATGTGTTGTTTTGTTGGTTTATAATTTTCTATTATAGAAATGGATCGTTTATTTTTTATCTATCTGAATATAGATTGATAGTTGTTTGTAGTTTCTATGTTTTGATAAATATTGCCAATAACAGCATTTTGTTTTTCTCTGAGTAAAATCTTGACAGTGTGGGCGAGTTGGGCCTTAAAATGAGGCAGACTAAAGCTTATAGCAATAGCCAACTTCATTTAGTGCTGGTTATCAACCTTCCTAATGTTGAGACGTCTTACTATAGTTCCTCATGTTCTGGTGACCCCACCCCCCACCACAAAATTATTTTATTGCTACTCCATAATCTAAGTTTGTTACTGTTATGAATCATACTGTAAATATCTGGTATGCAACTCACAAGGGGTCATGACCCACAGGTTGAGAAACACCGATTCAGAGTATCAGACAATTAGAGTATCAAACTCTGAGGGTTAGAAAGAGTCACCTAAGTAAAGTGTCCAATCACAAGGACAAGCCGCACATGACAAAAACTGGATTTTCCAGAGGGGAATCTCAACAAATAGCCAGTTGTAATGGATAATCTGAAGAAAGCTTGCTCCATCTGCTCGACCCTGGAGGGGCGTGAAAGCACATTCCAAGAACAGCCTACGTCATGAAGGAGCAGAGATTGCAAGACTCTTGTCTTGTTTACTTGAAGTTTTCTCGCAAGATCTTAGAAATCTCCTCACGCAGCTTCATTCATGGACTGTGTTCTAATAGCCAGACGAAACAAGATTATTTTCCTTTACAACCATGCTTCTATTCACAACTCCCTAAGAAATGATATGATTTTTCGAATGTAAGCAACTGTAAAAGTTGGGTATAGGAGGCAGAGTGGTACATGCCTGTAAATCCTACTGTGTAGGAGGCTGAAGCAGGAGGAACCAACTATATATAACTATAGTTATATAGTTATAGTTATATAGTTATATATTTTAATATATATATATATATAAAGTTTCATAGAACTAACAAGATTGCAAAGAATTACTGCCCAGCTAGAGGGTAGGATATTTCAAGGTTACCTCTCCTCCTGGTTCTGAGATACTTCAACAAGCAGGATGGTAATTTTCAGAACCATAGCTGTAAAAGGCAGAAAGACGTTTATGTCAAGTACCATTAAGGGCAGAGGATTACTAAATTTTCTTTTTAAAATAAGAATACCATTTTTCTTCTCCCAGTTATGA
The DNA here is from genome assembly GCF_950005125.1 of Chionomys nivalis. Classification (NCBI taxonomy): domain Eukaryota; kingdom Metazoa; phylum Chordata; class Mammalia; order Rodentia; family Cricetidae; genus Chionomys; species Chionomys nivalis. Next base: position 35,282,090 of record NC_080099.1, read on the forward strand.
AATTAAACCTATAATACTCAGGTACTTGCAAGCAACACAACTCAAGATAAGTGACTTCTGGCTTTAAAATTCTTTTGCTTGGAGTAATCCCTGCAAGTGAGTTGTGTACCTAATAAAAGCAAAGCAATGTAATCACTTTATAGGAGATGATATTGCCTAGTGGTCAAATCATTCTTATATACAATTTAAAAATTAAGTCAGGTACCATTGGAAATAAAAATAAAAATCCGCACGCAAAAATGAAAAAAGTCAGGAAAAATAGCAGTTGAAAATAAACCTACATATGACTAAAGATTTAAGAATTAGGTGCTAGATATTCAAGTATTTTATTCTGATAATAGAGTTAATAGATGATATTTGCATATGTACATGTGAACAATATTAAATGAACTCAGTGGATTTGTATATACATGTGTGTATATACATATTTGTTGTGTATGTGACAATAATTTAAAAGAGGTCATAAATTTGGGTAGGGAAAACATGGGAGAAATTGAGGGGAAAAGGGTGAAAGTGACATAGATACAGTGCTGGTATAGAATTTCTCAAAAACATAAAATTAAATAAAAAGAAAGAAGTTTAAATGTCTTTGGAAATCAACTTCTGAAAGAATAGTAAATTTAGTTCAACAGTGAACTAGATGTGGTTGAAGGGAGTATTGGGTTGGAAGTTTGTCAGAATGTACTATTCCGAATAAAGACTAAAGAATTAAAATTATAAACATTCTCTAAGCTATTGAGAAATGAAGAAGATATTAGCAACATTTAAAATGTTAAAAATTTAACTCCTAGTAAATTGTTAAAGAATGTAGAAGAAATCCTCTTTTAGCAGATAATCTGCTGAGAACACCCCTCTGAAAACAGTACAAAGACATTCTTTCATACATCCGGGAAGTCCTATAACTCCAAACAGCTGGGTGGATCCCAGGGTAACTTCTGGCAGCATGACTGAGTCCATCTTTAAATTACCAGTACTAGAAAAGCATTAAGGGTTCTTGTAACAAGGAAATAGCTTATTTCTCCACAGAAACAGTGAGAGTCAGAAGAGAATGGAATGACATTAGAACCACATGATCTCACCTAATAGTATCGAAGCAAATTTCCATACGTAGTGAAGATAAAGAAATACTTGCAATCAAGGTTGTTGTCCTCTTTTTGAATTGTTGCTGCCTTTTAAGCCACAGCTGTCCTATCTTCCACTGCAAGTCAGCTGCTGCTGGCAGTGGTTAAGCTGCAAGAGCCTGAGGGAATTCTGTTTGTTCTCTTTCAAAGCTACAAAGGGAATTTACCTAAATCTCTGTCCCTGTAAAGAGCTCAAGATTCAGAGGCAGGCAGATCTCTGTGAGTTCGAGACCAGCCTGGTCTACAAGAGCTAGTTCCAGGACAGGCTCCAAAACCACAGAGAAACCCTATCTCGAAAAATCCAAAAAAAAAAAAAAAAAAAAAGAGCTCAAGATTCAAAGGTTGGGGTGGAATTCTGCTCCTCAGAGAGGTTGAAGAGAAGAGAAAGTAGCTCACCTCCTTCTCCTTGCCCATACTTTCAAAACCCTCCTCCACCTGGCTCCTCCCTGCTACGTCCTGTTAGATAGTTGCTGATGCAACCTCCTGAATGCAGGTGAATTTTATTTACTCAAACAAACACGTCTTTGCATCATTAAATAAATGTTCCTGAGCGTTAAAAAAAAGCAACACATCTTAAAATAATATTCTACAACACAAGATCATGAGACAGAATCCATGGCCAAGAGTCATGCACAAAGGCAATATTCAGGAAAAACTTTCAAGTAGAGTGAAAATAACAAACATTGCATCCCAGAGTCACCTTAAGAAATAAATTTTTAGATGGTTATGTGCAGATTTGTAGTTATTCCTGAGAGAATGAGCAAATAAAAAATATAGCTTTGGAACGCGTCATTAATTCTGGAATAATTACATTGCTGAATTATTTCTGATAACTATTGAAGACTCTAGCTCAATTTTCCCTGCAAATTTGATAAGGATTTGTTCAAATTTGTCATATACGTGTTAAAGACAAACTATACATTTTTACTATATGAACATCTTAGAATAGGAGACTATATGTTCTATAAGCTAACGTAGCGCATTAATTCTAAACATAGAGAATCTTAAACACAAGAATGCAAAGAATTAGAATTAGAATGAAAAGAATTCTAATGCCTAGTATGCTGATTCAAGGACTGCAAAACAATAAACTTTGATTTTATTTAGGCTGGAGTATAATTTGCTCGTATTCTGTTTATCAACTGAAACCCATGGTCCTAATACCCCTGAAGCTGCTCCGCTGTGGATATCATTGTTCTGAATATGGGAACCCTTAGCATGATGTTTTGGTTTACACCACATAAGGTGTTTCCCCTGCATCCCTAAGAACAGTTGACCTAGTGGAGGCCCTGAAGAACTCGTGATAGAAGTCCACACAGCTGAACCACTTGTAGCCATCTGAAGAGAGCAAAGGCTGGGTCAGGAAATTCATCAAAGAAGGCTGTAGTCACCAGAGAGAAATAACGAAGCATGTCAAAGTGGTAGAGTATTTCTAGAGAAACTTCTCAATTATTTGCATAAATTAATAAGAAAACAAGCATGATCTCAAGGAACACTGAAATTACAAAGTTTTATAAGAAAAGTGACCTTACTACTTCTAAATATAGAATGAAACCAGTTGTCAGAGGCTTATTTTGTGAAGAAAATAGCCCATCTTTGGCATGTAAGATGTCAAAGGCTAATGTGGCGGTTTGAATAAGAATGCCCCCTCCATAGGCTCATATATTTGAATACTTGGTCATCAAGGAGTGGCATTGTTTGAAAGGAGGAGAAAATCTGTCTCTGTTTGAGTAGGTGTCACTGGGAAGTGGGCTTTGAGGTTTTCAAAAGTCCAAGCCAAGCCCATATCTCTTTCTTCCTGCTCCCTGTGAATCCAGATGTAGAACTCTCAACTGCTTCTCCAGTAGCATGTCTACCTGCATGCTTCCATGCTCCCCACAATGATGACAATGAACTAAACCTCTGAAACTGTATGCAAGCCGAAATGAAATGCCTTCCTTTATAAGAGTCTCCTCGGTCATGGTGTCTTTTCACCATGATAAAATATTATCCTGACTCCTAAAACATGGCCCATTATGTCTACTCTTTGAAGGCTGTTTACTTTGATGTGGTACTTAGCAAGCTGTTTTTATATTTTATTTTATTATTGGTTTGTTTGCTTTTCTGCTTTAATCAAAAATTTTATTCTACTCCTTTACAGTAAAAATAAAATCTATTATCAGCGAGGTACAAATAAAAGAATTTTGGGCTAGAGAGATAACCCTACAGTTAATAGCAGTGGCTGCTCTTATAAAAGACTCAGGTACAGTTTCCAGTACCTATACGACAGATCATGGTTGTCTGTAATTCCAGTTCCTGGAGATGTAGTGCCTTCCTCTGGCCTCTCCAAGCACAAGAGAAACGTGAAGCAAATACACATGCACAGGCAAAACACTTAAATATGTAAAATAAAAATAAAGAAATCTTTAAATAACAACAAAACAAATAAAAGGATTTATACTCTCTTTACAAAACTGCTTAAGCCATTTCCTTATGCTGGACAGAAGTTATGCTTCAAGGATAATGTCCCTCCCTTCACTAGTCAAATGTTAAGTGCATTAGTGCATATCGTTACAAAGAGAAATGCAGAGTGGTGAGAAAAGCTGACAAGGCTAGGATATGATTTTCCTAGATGTCTGTTTAAAAAAAATATCTATTTTATTTAATGGCTTGACATTTATATTTTACAATTGTAATCTCTTAAAATTTCATATTTTTCACCAACCCTTTAGGCCATTAACTAATGTTGTTCTGGGAAAAAAGAAGGAAAGAAAGTTTCAGTCCTGCACAATCTTTCTCTACAGCATTATTTGTAGCTAACATTCATGAAGAGCACCCCTGCCAAACCCGAAACTCTTCTGAATACTTGATTCCACCATGAGACGTCCTGCTTGCAGGGTCCTGGTGAGAAACAAAGAGTGATTGCCCACTCCCCAAACTTGAAAGGGATTTTTGAGTCTCATTTACTCAGCAGAACTGTCACAGGGGTACTCAAAAAGAAGTCTGGGAGTGGTTTGCACATCATAGCCAACGACCATCACAATAATCTCCATTTATTATCCTCCCCAATTTGCTGTCATAATGCAATTATGTAAATGAGGACTTGCAATCACACTGGGTATTTGTCCCAGTTTTGAGGCAAATACTTATTCGATCAGAGCGTTTAAAGAAAACAAGGTCTCACCACCAGCAGAATTCAGAGAGCGGGAAAGAGCATGAGAAATTCCCATTGGAAGCATTCCCAACGTGTTGCATAAATAAAGGTCGGGTTTATTGAAGCCTCCCTCTCACCTCTTCTATTTTCTGTAAAAGAAGCATGCTTAGTTTGGAGAATGAAACAAGGCTCAACAGTCGTCACCACCTCTTCTATCCTGGTGTGTGTGTGTGTGTGTGTGTGTGTGTGTGTGCTTCTTTTTATATCTCCCAGCTTTTTTGGTAGCCGTCTCTCACTCCTTAGGCCCTCCACAAAGAAATTCCAGTAGAGAGCAGCTGGTGCCCCATATTGGCCACTTTCCCCAGACTTGGGGGGGTGGGGGACTGCCAAGAAATCAATAGCTGCTTCTTTTCCCCTTTACTGCGGTTTTATGTGTGGACTGACATGGCCTCAGCCTTAGTGATGCATTCCGCTGCGCTCTTTCCATTCAGATGTGCCTCTTTGCAAGGAGCGGAAATTAGTGGAGGGTCGGTGTCAAACTGCTTGTCACATCTTGTTTTCAATCCGTTGAGATCAGGTTTATAGTGTCCCATTCAGCGGCCTGGGCTCCTCTGGGGTCACACAATGCATTTCAGGAGTTCCATCAGGCGGTAAATGCAAAACTTCACATTGCTATTAAAAAACCATCAAAATGATTAGGCCTCTGCATTTTTTTTTTTTTACCCGAAGGAAGCGATTTGCATGAGATGTGCTGTTTTAATTGTGAGACGTCATGCCTCTGATGCATGAAAGTGATCCTTGTTCATTTGTCAGTATTCGAGCCGGAATGTGTGACTGTGCTCCGGCGACTGAGAGCATGAATAGAGTCAATGCCATACCATGCTATGCTAAGATTCCTTACGCCTGCAAGGGAATAATAATTAACATTAACTGAATGTATGACATGCGCCTACACCACTGCTAAATGCTTTACAACCCATTTAATTCTCACAACAACTCATAGAGGGGGTTGCTATTATAGTCGCCATTTTCTAGCTGAGGTAATTGAGGTTTAAAGTGATTAGGCAACTTGTGGAAAGTGTCGCGGTTTGCTAGAGGCTAAGCTGAACTGAGCAAGTCTAGAACCCATAAAGTAACCCAGGCGATTCTGCCTCTCTGGAAAGCCGTTTGTTTGGTTTGAGATCATTTTTATCATTTTTATGTTTAGTACATAAATGTCTTCAGGAAGCTATGTAAAAACTACTTTGGACTCTTGTTCTAGAACTGACTTAAAGTTTTGGACAGAAATGTGAAATGAAACACTCATTTGTCTGGTGCCTAGCAACAAAGAGAAGAATAAGATTTATGTCCAAGCGAACCCTGCGAGACGGCATCAGCCTTAAAATGGAAGATGAGGTGACTCCAAGGACATATTCTGATGTAGGTGGCAGCTCTTACTACAATATTCTCAGCAATGAGGAAGAGCTGATCCACCGCTGGGAGCTCGGTCATAAATGTGATTTCTTCACACCGTATATCTGATGGGAGCAATTGCTAGGTGGCGAGGGCTACTTGGTGCTCCCACAGGCAAGGCTGAAGTTGGTCTTTCGTTCATCGCTTTTTTTCTTTCTTTTTTAATGAGTAAGGAGAATGTAAGTGATGCTCAAGGAAGGGAATGGTGTGAAGCAGTATCAGTTCTTTCCCAGGAGATGCTTCTAGGTTGTTGTCTAGGGATGGTAGTCATTTAGATCCAAGCTGTTAAACATCCGCGACGTTCTTCTTGGTGTCATTTCTACTCATCACAAAAGTGTTTCCTAAATCAATTGTCATTCTTAAAAATTGTCTCTTCACTACCCAGTAGTTTCAAAATGCTATTTTATTACATTACTCATATGATTTTGTATTTCATTTAAGAAATTCTCCCTAGATGAAAACTATGAAGCTTTTTGTCATCTGCATAACATTGTGTCTACTCGATGTCACTGTCAGATTTCTACATTAGTGACTAAAAGGCACAACAGTGTGAAAATATTCTATTTAAAACGGCAGGTCCTCCAACAACACAAGCCACTAGCTTGTTCTAAGCCAAAGCTCTGAGGATAAGTAGAGCTCTAGAGCCTGTAACTCCAGAATTCGCATAGGCGACTGAGCATGCTCTAAGCTGACCCGTGCTCGCTGCATAAACCCTACTCTTTGTGTGAGTCCTCTAACTGTAGAACTGTAGAAGCCAGTCCTACCATCCACCCATACACTGTGCAGTTACTGAGATGAAGCTGAGCACTAAACTGTCATGTTCTTATTTTATTTAAGTTAATTATATTTTCTGTTCTCTTACCATTGAGTTAGGATTGGGACAGCAACAACAAAATGACAATAAAATTGCGAGTTACTTTTTTTTTTTTTTTTTTTTTTTTTTTTTGGTTTTTCGAGACAGGGTTTCTCTGTGGCTTTGGAGCCTGTCCTGGAACTAGCTCTTGTAGACCAGGCTGGTCTCGAACTCACAGAGATTCACCTGCCTCTGCCTCCCAAGTGCTGGGATTAAAGGCGTGCGCCACCACCGCCCGGCCATGAGTTACTTTCAAAATAGTAAGATTTCTAATATGAATCTTCTTTGACAAGCTATTTAACCTTGAGCTAATGAATTAATCTCCTTTAAAAAGTTACACTTGAGCCGGGCGGTGGTGGCGCACGCCTTTAATCCCACCACTTGGGAGGCAGAGGCAGGCAGATCTCTGTGAGTTCTAGACCAGCCTGGTCTACAAGAGCTAGTTCCAGGACAGGCTCCAAAGCCACAGAGAAACCCTGTCTCGAAAAACCAAAAAAAAAAAACAAAGTTACAATTGTATTCAGCCCTGGCCCACTAACAAACCTACAAACCTGTGGTAAAATTAAAATAAACATCCTGAAAAACTCTGGGTTCAGTGTAAGGTACTGACAATCACAGTGGGCCTGAGAAGTAAGTGCCTTCATTGCTTGTCCCCATATCACAGCTGATTGGGAGTCACATTCCCTACCTACATACATGGATATATATGAAATGATAGATTTTTCTCAGAATGTGTAGCAGTATGCTCACCATTCTAGCCACTACATTTACTCCTGCACTATCTTGTTTAGTATTCTGCTTTCCTTTTCTTATTCCTCCCCCTGGAATTATCATTTCCCCCCAAGTTGTTCTTCTTCGCATCCTCTTCTCACAGGAACCAAAACTGAATTTGACTTTTTCATTTTAAATTACTCCCTGCAACAAAATATTAAATACTCATTTTCTCTGACCAACTGTGAATTTTTCTATGCATATAATTTGGAAAAGTTCCATTTGCCTAGATTTTTTTTATTATTCATTGCATTACACAGAATTCAAAAGGCTAGAAAAGAGGAATGTTCGGCTAGATGAAAGGACCTATAAAAGAAACCATTTGCTTCCTTTCACTTATAATCCTAGGTATATCCAAAAGATGGCTTGCACAACTGCTTTGGGACAGTCTTGACTGAAATAACAGAATAGACCAGACAACCTGTTCGAGTCTTAAACTCCCTTCCTCCGATTATATAATGAACTTATTGTTAAAAACCCATTACCCACAAATTCATTTATCAGTGCCATCTTCTCCAGAAGACATACACATTTTCCTTATAGTAAATTTGAGGGAGCTCATCCCTCTTATCTTGCAGAAGCTTAACTATTTTACGTGCCACGCATTATCAGGGAATTCTGTATGCAGAGACATCCAGGAAACACTCCAGGTAGTTAGTCATTTCTGAGGGCTCCAAAGAGATTCTCCTTGCTTGTTCTTCATGTTCCTCATATCTCCTGGACTTGATAAGTGAGTTTTACCACAGTAGTGCACAAAGACCTTCAGCTTCTAGGTTGCTTTCCTCAGGAGATTCGCATCAGTAGCCAAGGTGACTACCACAGGAGTGAATTTACCAAATGAGAAAGTAATCACATAGACTATCACCTTATCTGCTGGTACAGAAATCTTTAGGGGTTCCAGAATTGGAGGGCCAGTAATAAAATCAAATGGAAGAAAAGACAAAAATGTTAATTTATGTAAAAAATTATGTACAGGTAGATTTATTTCTCCTTTTACTCTCATATCAAGTATGAGTTGCAAAAATTGCTATATATGTACATATACACACATATATACATATATATAATGCATGTATATACATATTCAGAAATCTTACCACTTAAAAAAATCTTTCTGAAAATATTTTATAAGAGTGGGGGCAAAGAAATGAAAAAAAAAAAACAGCCAAAGAAGACATGGAATTAATTTTTAAATTAAAGAAAACACTCCTGGGAACAAGAGAAATAAAAATAACTTATTATTTTATAACTAAATATTAATAATAGAAATAATGTGAGTTACACATTATATCAGCAAGTAAAAGCTGCAAGGTCATAGTTTAGCTAGAAGAGTATACTGTGTGGTAAAGTAGCCAGGTGCCCTTGAAAACTTATATTAATCATATTCTCCATTACTGGGAAAATGTGTCCATCACTTAAAGGCAAACAAAATTGGTTCTGTAATTAATACCCACATTGTCAGAGGATTGTAACTCTTGTCTCATGGCTATAGTTTTAAATTTGAACTATATGATATGTTGGGATCAATTTTGCATGTACATGCTTGAGTGTGTTTCCAAGTTGTAGACTGTTTATAATAAACAGGTGATGGATTGATTGAGAATGTATTGAAAGGAGGGTGAGAGACGAACAGGGTCGTACATAAGAGAAAAGCAGGAATTCATTTTGTGTGAGAATGATGGGTTGCTCTAAAAAGTCTAGATTAGACGGGTCAGTGACTCTGTTTCAGGAACTAGCTGAAGATAAAGTTAGATTATGTTCTTGAGAATAATCTTGAGAAACAGGGAGTTAACCCCTTGTGATTATCACTGGTATTTTGGGAATTTTTCAATGATCACTTGAATTTTCAGAATTTTATGGTTTCTTCCCTTAAATACCCCTTCTCCCAGATGCACAGGGTCAAACTCTCTATCCCTGCGTGAGAAATGAGTTTTGGCCCCAGTGCACTGGTTCCTATCCTGTCAATAAACCTCGTGTTATTGCAGCAAGTATGGTCTCTCGTGAGTTCCTGGGCGGGGGGTGGGGGTCGTGTTATCCCAAGACTTGAGTGAGGGTGTCCCCACTCCAGGGGTCTTTCATTAGATCTAGGGGAGCAATGTGTTTTTCATTTCAGAAGGTGGAAGTAGGTAGCCCTGTCAGAGGTGTCACATAAAATAGCACAAGAAGGGAAGAGAGGGAAAAGAGAACTTCCGTCTGACTCTACCCATTAGTCCTATTATAATTGAAATCATCTTATTTATTATTTACCATGATAACAAAAATATGCAGGGAGAAGACAGATGCATGGATTTTAAAGATATACTGATAAACTATAGTCTATAGCAAACTATTGGCATTTGGTGCTGTCCTATAAATTTTCTGGAATATTCTAAATCTGTGCCATACAATGTCACAACCAGCCACAGCTTCCTTGAACAAGACCTGTGTCTAGTGTAACTATAGCACTGAATCTGAATTTGAACAGCAACATAGGTTTCATGGCGATCATATTCATTAGTACAATTTTATAACTAGTTTCTAGAAGTTTAGCTTCAGAAACCTTAATTATTTCTTCCTTCTAGAAAGCCTCATACTTAAAAAAAAAATGTGTAGGAACCAGAAAGATGGCTCAGTATGTTAAAGTATTAAGTGCAACCCTAATGACCTGAGTCCAAATTGCAGAAGGGGCTGTTTAAACACAAACAAGCAACAACAACAACAACAACAAAATCCACCACTGTTGGGTCCAGGGTCATGCAATGATGGGGAACAAACCACCAAGGTCTATTAAACCAGAAGCAAGTTTTATTCCAGAAAAAGAAAAGAAAGAAGAAGCAATCACCACAGAACACACAGCTGAGATCACAGCCAAAGATCGAGCTTCTGAAATTGTAGCAATGGGAACACTGATTTTGAGCCTCTTCTTATAGTAAAATCAAGTACCAGGTGTGGGCCAAAGAGCTTCCACAACCTTGAGGTCAGGCTAAAAGTCATATTACATTTTAAGTTTTACAACTTTTGGATATACAGTGTTAACTTGGAATGTCTGCTAAAGCCTCTGGCTGGCACAGATACTTTTTGCTGTCCCAGAAAGAGTGCAAGACAAAGGGAAGAGTCACATAGGGGGGACAGTTAAATATAAAGGGTATACAATGCAGAGGGTCCCACAGAGGCAATAGTTAAAAATTAACCTTTGTCCCCAGTACCTGCCTAGTTGGGAATTTGGGAGCCAGGAGACAGCTGTTAAAAGTTTACCTCTGTGCACAGTGGCTGTAAGGATGTCTGCTCTTATTGCAGAAAGTGTTTGTTAAAGTTTAACAGTAGTTGAAAGCTTTATTTTTTTCTAAAATGTATTTGGGCTTACAATTTTATATTTCTATATTCCAGGACTCTTTATTTCCATATTCTATTCCTGGACTCTTCACCACCATCAACAAAGAAACAAACCAAAAACCGGGTATGGCAATGTTCATCTGTAATTCCTGCGTTCCTAAGGCAAGCTGCAGAACCAAGGGGGTCATAGACAAGCTCCTGTGTCACCTGGCCTGGAGTATATGATGAACTGGCAGAAATCAAAATCAAGAAAGACCCTTCCTCAAGACCAAGTGAAAGGTGAAAAATCAACTTCTGAAAGTTGTCCTCTGATCTCTACATGTACCTGCACACACACACACACACACACACACACACACACACACTTCCCAACCCCATTTAAATAATAACTTATTTGTTTCTGATCTTAACTAACTATATATGATGGCTATTTAGCTCTTTGATAAGTCACAACTAGGATCATCTCATAACACCTAACATACACCAAAAAATGATGTTTCCAAGCAAAGAAATTCTTTCAGAATTTAGATGTGATTAGTATTGGTCTTTTAAAATAGTAATGTGATTTCCCCGTCTTCTTCTAGAGTTAGGAGAAACCTGAAGAGTTTGAAAAAGAATAGTGTTTGAAATCCAGTCACTGGCACCATTCAAATCCCTCTTTGAATCGAGGAAGACACAGAATCAGTGACACTGCTATAGTTTCTTTTCTTTTTGTAAAAAAAAAAATTATTCCATTGAGCTATACGTTTTTCTCTGCTCCCCTCCCTGCCTCTCCCCTCCCCTTCAATCCTCTACCATGGTCCTCATGCTCCCAATTTATTCAGGAGATCTTGTCTTTTACTACTTCCCATGTAGACTAGATCCATGTATATCTCTGTTAGGGTCCTAATTGTTGTCTAGGTTCTCTGGGGGTTATGATTTGTAGGCAGGTTTTCTTTGCTTTATGTTTAAAAACCTCTTATGAATGAGTAAATATGATAATTGTCTTTCTGTATCTGGGCTACCTCACTCAATATGATGTTTTCTAGATCCATCTATTCACCTGCAAATTTCAAGATGTCATTATTTTTCTCTGCTATGTAGTACTCCAACTCTGAGATTCCATCTTACACCTGTAATAATGGCCAAGATCAAAAACACTGATGACAACTTATGCTGGAGAGGCTATGGGATAAAGGAAACACTCCTGCATTGCCGGTGGGAGTGTAAGCTGGTACAACCCCTTTGGATATCTATATGGCAATTTGTCAGAAAATTAGGAAACAACCTTCCTCAAGACCCAGCAATACCACTTTGGGGTATATATCCAAAGGATGCTCAATTGTGCCACAAGGACATGTGCTCAACTATGTCCATAGCAGCACTGTTATCATAGCCATAACCTGGAAACAACCTAAATGCCCCTCAACCTGAAAAAGACTCCTTTCAAAACTGTGCATTCTTTGTTCTTCCTTGGACAGCTCAGCTGTCCTTTGGTGTCCCTGATGTCAGTGAAGTTTGCTCAGACCCAGAGATTTGATCATGCTTGAGGACCATCAGCAGGCCCTGCAACCTGCAACTATGAAGTGTAACATGCTTTAGGCATCATAGGCATCATGGTTGTTCCTTAGCTGAGCCTTATCCCATACCCATCCTAACAATCTCTTCTAACATTCAGTTCCATGACAAAAGAAAAGCATTATTGTGCTTTTTCCCTTTTTGTTGTCATTGAGGGAAAAGAGACAGTCTTTGGAATAAAGGTTTGGCCTCGTTCCATTGATGTTCTACTCAGTAGAGGCATCAAGAGTTCGTTCACATGGTACAATCAATAATCAGCATGCCAGGCAAACAAGAATCAAGCACTCACATAGCTTTCCAGTCACCTGGGGAAACTGTTTCATTCTTAGCTCACCATCAGACAAGAAGATGTTTAAAAGTTCTACCTTGTCATTTTTATCTGATAATTATTTATTCTACTAAGTAGCATCAAGTAAAATCCTATAAATTTGTTTGAATATTTATTGTAAGGACAATCAAATAATGTACAGATTTTGTCTTTTGTGAAGTCTGTAATCAAGCTGAAAACAGATATTTTTTGTCTCCATGTTTGACTCTATGACTCCTAAGGTACTATATCCCACCCAGAGCACGGGTATCATTGTCCCCACGCCCCACTCAGTCCCCATCACCTTGAAATTATCTCAGAAACACTGAATATAAAAAGGAAAATGACATAAAGCTAAAACATTAAATGTGACAATTTATGCTTCTTTATACTATTCTTAAAAGCATACTTTTGAAATGATATAATTTTTAGATAAATAAGCATATTTACTTGGTTATTTGAGGTAGTTAAGTTGTCTGACCTTAAAGTCATAGTAAGATTATTGATGACTGGAGTGTGGCCTCTGATACTATTTATGCCAATGTAAAGCATGGGTCCGGTCTCTTTTCTGGATTCGGTTTCTGCTCTTTGTTCCAGCAGAGGATTCTGATTTGTGAATCTACCACTAAATAAATAATCACCTATTATTCTCAGTTCTGAGCTAGTGTGGGATTTCTTTTAAGCATCCTTCTTAACACTGTATATGAGATACCTTATTTCTCATAGAAAGAAATAGTGAATCCAGAGATAAAGGTGACGGACAAATCCTTGATGATGTGCATCGCTTACTCTGCAATACTAGAATTCTGTATTCTTAACATAAACTGGCTACTTTCCCCTAAATTAAAGTTATTTAAAAAACATCTGTGGGTTGCTGTGGAGCTAACTTTGTTTTATGAGAGCTACACCTAATCCATTCTGTTGGTTGTGAACAAGACTAAAGCCACGTTGATGATGAGCACTGGCTGGAAATGCAAAAGGAGTCTGCAATGTCAGAAGGAAAGGATCACATTTTGTACTTCCTCACAGAACATAAATAATTTGCACTTGATTCACGAGCCCATGAGGTTTAGGAAATACAGGAAGAAACAGCTGAGTTGAGTGGAGAGCGGGTGAGAGGAGAACGCTCGGTTGATGATCTCCTGCTGGAGAAAGAGCTGTTAAAGTCGATGGTGTTTCCAGAGAACTCATCATTAAGACATCTGCATGGAAACCAGCCTATCGAACCAGCTCCAGAAGGTGGAGAACTAAATCAAATTCCAATCCCCATATAATCAATGTAGTTAGGATTTTGATTGCAATGTTTTTTACCATCTTGTTTACACGTGGCTCAAATAACAAAATAACATGGAATGGTTCTCAATAAAACAAAGTCTGGCCATCATTCCTGCAGCCATCTGCCATGACTCACAGATAAGCCCTTCCTTTAATTTCTTACGCATTCCCCCCAAAGGTTTCTTTACGTAAATCCACACAAATAAACCACCATTTTTTTTCTTTTTTGCTAAAATAGCAAAATAGCACCTTCCTTATAAAAAAAAAAAAGAAACTATCTTAGTTAGAGTTTTGATTGCTGTGAAGAGGCACCGTCACCACAGCAACCTTACAAAGAAGATTTAATTAGGGTGGCAGCTTACAATTTCGGACATGTATTTAGTCCATTATCATCATAACAGGGAGCACGGCATCAGGCTGGTAGTCATGGTGCTAGCTACATCTTGATATACACGCAACAGGAAGTAGACTGGGACACCTGGATGGTATCTTGAGCATATATGAGACCTCAAAGCCCACCTCCACAGTGACACTCTTCCTTTAACAAGTCCACACCTACTCCAACAAGAACAAACCTCCTAATAATGCTACTCTCTTTCGGGGCCATTTTCTTTCAAACTACCACAGAATCCACGTGACACTTAAAGATAGTTTCTAAAAAAAAAACATGCTGGGTGGTGGGTTTGCTGTTTTGGAGACATCTAAAATATCTTGCATAAATGCAGATTATTCCCTCTCTAATCTGTGTAGGACTAATGTGGCTCACAATTGACAGAAACATTGCTCTGTGGCAAGTAACTGGCCAAGCACTACTTTGAAATTTCTATGTAACACATATTTCAGAAGTTTCTTTACAGTAGTATACAGATAACTTCTTTGGTATCTTTCTGACTGCATAATATTCTATGCATGATACAAAATATATTATCACCCCTTGCCAATCAAGTAGGATATTCTCAATACATTCTTATTTTTAAAAGGATGTAAATAATCTGGCATATATACATACACACATAGCATGATAACTACTGAAAAGTTTTGCCATCCCGATAAGCATCTCTACTGATGAAACAATCTAAATCAGACGAAATCAAACCAAATTAGAAAAAGCCCAAATTTAATGTTTAAAATGCTTTTGGATGATTTTCTGTCCCCCCAGAGCGGAGACAGGGAAGACAGACAGAAAAACTATGTGTATGTTTTCTGGGGGGCAGTTTAATCTGTAGGAATGGTTTTGAGAATCTCTGGGGGCGAAACCATGTTTGGCAGGTTTTCTGAAATGAGACAGGGTTTGGGGACAGAGAGATAGGGGAGGGAAATTGAAGTGGAACTTCCACCAGATCACTCCAACCTCTTTGGGCATATGGAACCCCGAGGTTGAGGTGGAACTTACAGGAGAATAAGTACCAAATAATTAAATAGAAAATAAAAGGAATTAACAAGGTAAAAATTAGGACAGTATCTCAGACTACCTGCAGAGTAAGCAACAGTAGAGAAGAGAGAGAATTGCCTCATCAGACAATGGTATTATCCTAGCTTCCTTTCTGTTGCTGCGATAAAATATCCTGGCCAAAACCAAGTTTAATAGAGAAAGGGTTGATCTGCCTTACTGCTACAGATTACAGTCTGCCATGGAGAGGAAGGCAAGGCAAGAATTAAAGCAGCCAGTCATATCCATAGTCAGGAGCAAAGAAAAAGAATGCATACATGCTTCGAGCTCTGTCCCACTTCATGGGGCTTCTCAAATCTAAACAATCACCCTCGAACATGCACACAGGTCATCCTGATCTAAATAACCCTTCATTGAGACTCTGTTCTCAGGTGTTTCTATTCTGTCAAATAAATAGACAATTAAACTATCTATCACAGGTTTTATATCTAACACATTGTTCAGGAATTTCAGCAATAGTTAAAAACCCTCTGGAATGGAAGCAATGGCTAAACAGTTAAGAACAGTCATTACTCTTAAAGAAGACCCTGGGTTCAATTTCCAACCGCCATATTGGGCTTCACAATGGTCTGTCAGTCCAGCTCCAAGGAATTGAATGCCCTCTTCTGCCCCCTGTAGGCACCTGAACACACATGGAATATATAAACTCAGACAAACAGACACACACATGCACACGCACACGCGCACACACACACACTAAATAAGTAAATATTATTTGAAAATCTCCTTAAGTACATAAAACTCAAAAATATACAACCTTGAACCCTCCCTAAAAAAGACTGACAGGTAAACTCTATCAGTGATTAGGAGGGAAAAAAGTAACATAAAAACAGCTACAGCAGCAAAATTTGATTATTTTTTAAGCAGCAAACTACCAGAAATAAAAGTTATCTGAGTTATCTTTAATACAACCAAATTAAATATTATGTAAAAACTATAATAAATCATATAATAAATGTGCATATGAAAGGAAGTGAGTGAAAACATAGTTTGAGATACTGATGTTTACATTTGCATACTATATTAAGCCAGAATTCTCTAAAGATCAAGTTTAAAGCTAAAAAATACTAATAACAAAAAGATTCTACTTTTAGTGTTCTTTCAAACTCTTTTTTCTGAGCTAGCATTAATGTCTTATAAAGCTTTGCTGGGAACACTTAAAATTTAACAACTATTTCAGTTTCCACTTTTGATTTTTCTCATTATTTAAAATAAGATAAAGTAATATAATTTTTATTAAAAATTAACAAAGATATTATAATGAATTATAATTATATATCACAAACATCAAAATATTTCTTTCCACTTTTATTAGAATATTTTTAAAATATCAAGTATATATTCGGGTCTCACGATAAATAATGCTAACTTACAGGTATGTAGCTATCGTAATGCTATTGCTTTGACTTTTTATTTATTCCTTTTAAATGCACATTTACATATATATATACAATATGTATTCTTTCTATATATTGTATATATTATACCCATTATCTCTCTCTATATATAAATTCTATCTTTCTCTATATATGTGTGTCATATATATATATACATATATATAATACCCTCTCACACACATGTATGTATGTGTGTATGTATGTATGTATGTATATACAGGGAGAGAGAGAGAGAGAGAGAGAGAGAGAGAGAGAGAGAGAGAGAGAGAATCATTATGAATTCCCAGTCTGGCCCAAAATTCATAGCAGTCCTACAGCAGACCGATAAGATCATGGACACACTCTTTGAAACTTGGTTATCCACATATTTTCTTGAACTGTTTAAGTTGTTTACAAAAGTTTTAAAAATGTGTGATTTTAAAGTTAAAAATTTAAATAAATGTTTTTAAATGATTAATTTATGGCTTCCGGAATAGGGAGATTCCATTTTTTAAGAGTGTAACCCCTGATATGTCTATGAAACTCCAGTAGACGGCTCCACACACATGAGTACGTGGGCAGCACCAACTGGGCTCAGCGAGCTAGTATTAAAATGAGAAAGGACATGAAGTACAGGGGGCGAAGGGGTCGGGGTGGATCTGGGAAAAGTTAGTGGGAGGAGTAGAAGACGAATATGATGAAAATACTTGGGGAAATTCTCAAATAATTAATAAACTATTACCTCAAGAATAATAGAAAGGAAATATACATAGTGTGATCACCTCAATAATCATCACACTAGACACAGATCAACAGCTGAATAATGAGGAAATGAGCAAGTAAAGAAAGCATATTGAACATGCTCACCAATAATAGCCAATAATATGCTAAGCTAAAACAGGAATTCTGTAGCTTGAGAGGCAGCAAGAAAAGCGTTAATGCTAAGATGCTAAATTTTTTAAATGGTCAGGGAAATAAAATTCAGTGTGAATGCAACTATTTAAAATCAGCAGTCATCAATAGGAACAGAAGAGCAATGGAGTCTAGTCGATTAGAACTAGGGTGGGGGTGACTGCTGCCTCCTTCCCTGTGTTTCGGTTCTGCTACTGGTGAGTTGGCTGGTGGAGCTGGAGATATTTAGCAACACAAAGACAAAACTTGCATTCATTTTTAAATGCTTAAAAATACCTTTCACAGACGATGTCAGAAGCTTGGGAGATACAGTAAATGTATAGTTTTGACTTGAAACAGTCTCTGATTTGGGACTTTCATTTATACTGTCCTGAGACTTATGCATGTTTCAAATTAAAGTGATCATTCATCAAAATATTTTTTTATAAAAGCATAACTAATTTCAAAAGATGCTATTTTCTTTATGACCATTAACAACAAGATGAAGAAACTGGAGTGTCTGTCCCCTGCAACAGTGCTTGCACCAATAATCCAGTAGCATTGGTAGGTCGTTATCTGCTCAGTCTTGAATCGTGAATTCTGTTTTGTTAAAGCCGAAAACAACCTATTATTTTCTACAAAACGGTGAAGCTGTTAGCTATATACTATACTTGATCTTTGTTGTTGTTGTTTAATTTTGTGAGTGGGTTCCCTTTTAGAAGCGAAAGCAATCCTTCCAGTGGTGCTACATGAACAATGGATGCTATTGACTTGGCTCCTCTAGAGCTGGCAACATAATACTAAAGCATTGCTGAGACATTTGTCTTGCTTTCTGAGAACCCCATCCTGAACTGTGTCAATCGCTGCCAATAGGTTTCAGGCTTTCCAGGTGGGCAGCTCCACGCCCATGAGAAAATCAGCTTACAACTTGTGAGGAGTGAGAAGAAAACTAGGACTGAACCTGACTGCTGGCCCCATGTTGTCTTTACTTGGAGGGAGGGATCGTAGAAAGGGAAGCTAATGGGTGAAGGGTTTAGCAACATGGGTACATTCATGCTGGTGGCGTTGTTACTGCATAGAGCGGTATCAGGTATTCTTCTGTGTATTGTCTCCATGGGACTATTCCTATAGAATTTAACAAACAAAAAATGGCACTTTTCAACACGCTTCATTTGTATCACCTTCCTGCTTTGTCAAGATAGCCTTGATAAGTGACAGTGGCTCAGGAAAGGAGTGGGGGTAGAGGTTCATAGTCAATGGAAAACTTATTAGTAACTCACTCAGCTCAAAATGTTGCTTTTTTTTTTTGAACTGCTTGTTTTTAAATTACATGCTGGTAGACAGGAAGATTTCAATCACATCATCTTCCTGTCAATTCCACACCTAGAGAGAACAGAATTCCTGAAACCAAAGTGTTTGGAGTAAAACATAGCAATGGAGGGGCAAACTGAAAGCTGTTTCACAGAAGGGAAAGGTTGCTTGCAGTTGGGTTTTAATTTTATATTTTCTTCCTAGAATACTCATTAAAAGGAGAGCCTCGCATTCTGTTCACCCATCCCTATGCAGTTTTCTGAACAAATGTGAGCTTCTGCCAGACAATAGAGTAAAACTGCACGGAATTTTATCATACAAAAGAACGCTTACTGAGCAGTTCTTGGCTCCAGTATTTAAATATGCCAATTAGTCTAAAAATGAACGTTGGAGTTGCAATAAAGACCCTGTTAAGTGAGAAACAAAAGTTACAGGAAACTCATTTATTTGGAATCCCAAATATGTATGTACCTGCATTTCACTTTTCACAGAAAGAAACAAGAGCAGATCTAGCTTAAATCTATACAGAATCCCCAAACAAAAACCAAACAGGCAAAAACAAAACTCACCAACCAAAAAACCTCAGCAGCCA
This sequence comes from Chionomys nivalis, assembly GCF_950005125.1. Classification (NCBI taxonomy): domain Eukaryota; kingdom Metazoa; phylum Chordata; class Mammalia; order Rodentia; family Cricetidae; genus Chionomys; species Chionomys nivalis. The sequence goes on from NC_080099.1 coordinate 35,301,491, forward strand.
CATCAGCTAAGAACACATTCAGTTATCCTGGAAGTTGGTAGTTGAAGCCAGAGCTGTGATAACTTTTCATTCACATTCAGTCACCCGGGAATTGAATGGATTTTTTAGTCAATCATCAGCATTGGAGGCATATGACTTGCTCTTTAAAAAATACAGGCAACAAAATAATCTTGCCACTCAAACAATAATACATTTCTCTAGCCCATATATATCCTGCACTGAACATGAATCCTAAGCCAGGCTTTGTAGGCTATGTGACAATTCACTTTAAAGCTCCCTACATTCAAACTCTGATCTTAAACCATCAGATTGGCTACACCTGAAAGCTTGTTGAAATTGCATGATACTCGTTCTTATTCTAGAGCTAATGAATTAAAAATCTTTAGGACTCACAAGGTCTTTAGGTGACTTTTGTACATTATTACTTTAAAGGTAGAATTTCATTTGAGTAGGGACACAACCAGTCTCCATGGGACTATACCCATTGTCATTGTAAGGGGTGGCACGGTAGTCCAAGTACTCATTGTATTATTTTCTTACTTCAAGCTCAGCAGTGGGATTGGTCTCGAAAGCAATCAGTTCTGGAGTAGAAACCGGCTCTGATACTATGTTACTATGTCATTAACATCTACTATAACCTCTTCAGACCTTCTGCCTAGAATATTGAGATTATATAAACAACCTTCCAGGACCTTTATGGGGAATAAAGTAAATTATCCAATTAGAAAACGTAATCTATCATGTGGTATAGAATATACTCAATAACTATAAGTTTTCTTACCACCATTGCCATCACAACACTAAAAAGTTCATTATATTATGGTTGCCATAAATTCATAGCTAAAATCACGTATGTCATCTATTCTTTGCTGTATCACAAATTATATCTATTCTATGAACACAGAATATTCCTAATATAGTTTAGTGAACTACCATTTTTATTCACATAAGAAATTGTTTGGCTAATATCAGTCTTTTCCCATCGGTTTGGGGCACCATACAGATTTGAAAGTGCAGTGGAGGTTTGGGGCTGAACCTAGTGAGAGCATTCTTGTTCATGGGCATGCAAAAGACCCTATGTTCAGTCTCCAATATGGCTAGAAAATGAGGTGGGTATTCAACAACATCTCCCAACAAATCTTTCTTGCTGGGAAATCTATTTAGGGACCCATCAAGTGGCTCTTCATCAAGAACAGAGCAGCAAGCTTGGAAAGAGTAGCATCTCAAGAGGATTCATATGGAAAATAGCTTTTGTTCAAGAAGGCCAAATTCCAAACTGAGAGAAAACTCAGTGAATCAGTTCCTGAGAAAAGACTCCCTTTTAAGGAGTAATTTTATTCTGAGAAGAAAAAGAAAAAGCTAACAACAAGGTTGTTGAAATACAATGTGATGTTGTTCACACCAGTTATCTGATATCGTATATGACAAACTCTTCTCCTAAAGGAGAAAAATCAAAAACAAATCTGCACATGCAAATAATTCCCACAGCTGTCCATTCTCTCTAGGAATTAGTTGGCACTTGAGAATGGAATGGTGGCTGCTGTCTTTGTATCAGGTATCAGACCAAGAAGGAGATGACAAGGGAGGTCACAATATACAGTTCCAGACACTGAAGTCCATCAGTGTCCACACTCGTTGCATGTCATTTTTAAACCAATCATAATGAGTCCTCCCGTCCATTCCTCTCACATGATGTGTCACTTGCTTTAGGTGGCTTGGTGTTTCCTCTGCTGCTGCCATTTGAAACCTTAGCCAACTGCTAAGTAGCTACGAGACGCTCATAAACACTTCCCTATCAAGCTGACAAGCTCAGAAGCCTCCAGGTTGCATGTGTATAAGCTTTGAGGAGCAACCATCATTTGACTGCTCCGAAGTTGAATAGCCATCCTTATCAAGCCTCAGAAGAGAATGTTATGTTTCAGGCATGATGCTGGCCTTCCCCTATTAGGACTTCAAGGGTCCATAGTATTAACATTAGTCAATGAAATTCTGATAATTTATTAATCAAACTCTGCCAGAGCACTACCACTATCATAACTGCAAGATCAAGATTTTGAATTCTCTTGGGTGGTTTCTAACTATAGACTTGAAAGGTCCTTTTCATTGTGCAAAAAAATTTGTCACCATCATTTCTGACATGAGTACACTGCCATTTCTGCAAAACAAATTTCAGTACAGACAATAAACAGTGGAAAAGTCTAAAACTTATGTTTTTACAAACTCCAAGAATTCTTGCAAGTTCCAGGGAGCCGACTTGAAAGACTCACCTCAAACAGGTCAGATGCACCCCTCCCTCAATTACCAGGCACTAAGAATCCAAGCCTCCCTCTCCTTTCCTTGGTCCTGACACCCTTCCTGTCAATCTCTAGGACCTAAAGAAAAAAAATTCCCCAAACTTAAACTTTTCTTCTTCTCTGCCAGCACCTTGCCAGGTCCAAGAGATGCCAGCCAGCTTCACAGAGTCTGGACAGCAGGCTACCCCAGGATGTGGTCAGCATCTCAGCTTTCTCAAGTCCCCAAGATTTCAATGCCCACAAATCAGCAGGAAACAGTCATGAGAACTGGGTGCCCCAATCACTGACCCACCCACCTGTCAACTCCCCTAATTTCTTCACCTTTGTATAATAAGAAAAAGGTGGGAATGTTAGGATTCAGGCATTATGCTGGCCCTTTTCACCTGGCAAAATGAACCCAGGCAGTGTCCTGGTCAGCCTGAGGTCCTAGTCTGAATGCAGCTGCAAAAAGTCCCTTTAAGAAACAAGCTCTGCCTACTTCTGATCCTCCTCCCCTTCTGAAGGGGCAGACAGGACTTTTTCTGCTTTTTCTCTTTTCTCTCTCTTCCTCTTCTCTTCCCCTTTCTCCCTTCCTGTTCCTCACTCCCTTCCCTTCCCCCAGTGAAATTCCTCATGTAAGCTCCACTTGCATGGTGTGTTCTCGCCTGACCCCCCATGGGCTCTCACATGCGGCCCTCACCCACCAAGATCACAACACACGATGTATCATAACAAAGAGCAAGTTGGGAAAGAAATAAACTTATGGGAGACATTCTAGAAATCATTCACAGCAGCTACAAGCTGAAAGGTTCTCATCAACACCACCACTTCTACCATCACTACCACCCCCCACGCCCCCACACAGCCTACCACCCCCACCCACCACTGCTACAGCACCCTACAGTCCCACAAACATCACCACCCCACTGTCCCCTGCTATAGACACCCTGGATTTTGAAATCCCTAACCAACCCTGGAGCATCCCATCTCTTTGACAGAAAGTGTTCATCATTCTTACTAAAGTCTGCATCTTCTCAATGTGGGCTTTTCAGGGCAAAGGCTCCTGACGGAATCTACAAACGTGTAATAGGTCCAGAACTAGAAACGTTCCCTCACCCTTTAGTAACTTCTCAGAGTGAACATTTCCAAGGCCATTCTATCCACCTTAATTCTCGACGTTGTTAGAATTCAAATTCAGAGAACATAAGACATTATTTTCCACATTCATTCCATTGTATGAAAACTAATTATTAATGAAAAAGTTATTATGCCAATCTCTCTGTAAGTAAGAGTCTCACACACCTGAACAATCATAATGGCCCTTTATTTCAGATGGTGCAGACACCACAAGTTCAACTTAATAGAAACCATTTAGGTTCAAGGGTACAGAGCTGCAGCTATGAAAGAAGACCACCCTTACACAGCCCCGTTTCACTCTCCAGTGCTTTCATTGTTAAAATCATATAATAGGATAAAAGTTGGATTGAAAGTAAGTGGGGGAGGGTCAGACAAGAATAGAGCCAAGGCTCCTCTGTTCTCGCAAGCAAATAGGACCACATTTAAAATTAACCCATTTTTCTCCAGCCCACACAAAGATCATCATGGTATAAAGCTCCTGATCCTATGCCACTGGTGATGTTTAGGAAAAAAAGCACAAAAGAAAGGAATTCGTACATCAAGCAGCTCTTGTTCCAGCAGGCTTTGATACTTGACTTCACTCCTTCATTCTCTCCCAAATGTGCCTTCTCTGTTTTTATCCAATGGGCCTTTCTCTCCCTATGAAGTCCAGACATAATCCAAACACCCATGCTTCAGCCCCTATGTACACACATCAAGTTCCACCACTCCGTCTCCTGTGCTCCTTCTGTCCCAAACTTCTGTTTCCCTGGTATATTGATGAAAATGTCAGCTTGTTTTGGGGATGGAGAAGATTCTGAATTAAAAGACTATTTCTGGTAATTACAAAGGCAAGTATCTGGGAGAACAATTTCAAAGGAGACATATCCATAATCCTAGTACTAATTTACTGAGAAGAGAAGCAGAAGCAAGATTTCCAGGAAATTCATGGGCTGGTTAGCCTGAAGCACACAGTATATAAACAAGAGAGACTACTGCCTCAGAACAGGTGGAAGATGAGAATGACATCCAGAAAGCTGTTTTCTGACCTCCATTTGCACACTGTGGAAAGAGCATGCTTGCTCTTACACATATATCATACAACACATGCACACATGCACGCACACACACACACAGGTAAAAAGGGGTATGTCTACATTTTTCTACCCCCTTGCTTCAAATGGTATCTTTTACTAATGGGAGAAAGTACTTACTTCTTTTCTTATACATGAAGTATTTGGCATTCACCCTTATTAGAGAATGTAAACAATTCTTATTATCTGTAGTAGTTACATTCTATAAAGCTACTTAAGATGGTGAATCAGAAAATACTGAAACCTTGTTCCTGTAAGAAACAAGCTTAGGTTTATTCAAGTCAAGAGATGCTTACTACATCTCTGTCAACACATAACCAAGTTAGGCTTTGTTTATTTGTATTTTATTAATATCTAGCATTTATTTATTACTTTATTTGTTTGGGGACATGAGATCAATGGGACATGTGTAGATGTGGGACTTGGTTCTCCACATCTATGGTTTGGGTCCCAGGAATTGTTCTCAGGTTGTTAAGAATGGAAGCAAACACGCTTATTCATGGAGCCATCTCTCTGGCTCCACCCTGCTTTCATTTGATTCCATTTGTGGGTATTTATGTTTTCTCATAGTCATCAGTACTCTAATTTGTCACTTAATAGTGACAACATCAAACACATGTTAGCTTTAGGACCTCTTAGCTTTGGGACCACTAGATAGCATGATAGAATTGTTTGTAAAGCCCATTTATACAGCAAAACCACCAAGAAAAATATGAAGATTGTGCCCCTAAAAAGATCACAAAGAACATTTAGTTACAATGTGAAAGTTGAAGTCAACAGGGCATGTTGCCTTGTAAGATCTGTAGAAATGTGTGAGGCAACTCAAACTTGTCTCATTCTGTATGTACCTATGAGTGACTGCAACAAGACATGACTTGTGACTTGGAGTCCACAGATAATTTTTAGATAGTGAATATGCAAATACAAGCCTCAGAAGTAACAAGGATCAACTCTAGCGCCTTAGATGGGCATAGTGATATATCTGTCTCAATTAAAATTTTGATTCTTTGGGTTATTAATGAGATATATGGGCAAAAACAACTGAATTACTGTGTTTCATATTCTTTTTTCATATTCTTACATAAGATAGTTCATAGAAAAACATGAGATAGTTTGGGTTATTTCTGTAAGAAAGTAGCTTTCATGTTGGGTTATAGAACTCAATTTTCTGTTACATTGCCACTAAAGACAGAAAATGAGGTATTGAATTTGTTACAGAAATTGGTTATAGAAAGCAGAGGTATTAGTGTAAAGATTACTATATTTGTTTTCATATGAGTATAACAAAATTTCTAAAGTTGAATAACTTTTCCAAGTGTATATAAAGAGGTTTATTTACTGTTGACAGAGGTTTCTGTCCCACTTGGTTTTGCAGCTGATCAGTCACAAAGAAACACACAGAGGTTTACATTAATTATAAACTGGTTGGTCTATTAGCTCAGGTTTCTTAATTGACCTTTTTTTTTTTCGAGACAGGGTTTCTCCATAGCTTTTGGTTCCTGTCCTGGAACTAGCTCTTGTAGACCAGGCTGGCCTCGAACTCACAGAGATTCGCCTGCCTCTGCCTCCTGAGTGCTGGGATTAAAGGCGTGCGCCACCACTGCCCAGCTTAATTGACTATTATATCTTATATTAACCCATAATTCTTGTCTGTGTTAGCCATGTGGCTTGGTACCTGTCATCAGTGAGGCATTCTCATCTTGCTTCCTCTATGTATTGGTGACAACTGCATACTGAGCCTTTTTCTTCTTCCCAGAATTCTCTTATTCTGGTCACCTGCCTATACTTCCTGCCTGGCTATTGGCCAATCAGTTTTTGTTAAACCTACACAAGTGACAAATCTTTATAGGATACAAGACCATTGTCCCACAACACTTCCCCCTTTTTTTCAAAACAAAAACTCTGAATCAAATCTCCTTTGTTTAGCTTTTTTCCTGTCTACTATATATAACAACTTGTAATAAGCAACACTTTAAAAAAAGGCAAACATCCACAATCCATTGGGGGGGGGATGTGGGTGTAGTTTTCTAGGATACTTCCTGTTGATTGGAGGCATTGAAATGTTAAATCATCTGGGCCATCCACTCCTATCAGAGATTTTTCAGGGAATCTAGATCTATCAAACCATATTAGTCTGGAAGAAATCCACAGGTTCTTATATTCTGTGGAAACAAAAGTAAAACCTCTTTTCCAAAGCCACATATCCTCAGACTCAAATTTTGAAATCAATATACTTTTAAAATATATATGTTGGTTTAGCTTAGCATCTTGTACAATGAGATATCTCTCTGTACTTAGCTCATTCACAGTCAAAATTTTCAAATAAAATCCCACAATAATATACATAATCCAGATTCTCTGTATATACTCAATCTTGACATGGTTTATTTTTTTTTTACTCCTTTGACCTAAGACTGTCTGTACTCTGTCTCCTTAAAGACTTGTTTTATTTTTTAAACCATTTAGTTTTTTGTTAACCATTTCTTATCTCTCCAAAGCTTATGTACATTTATCCAACACTGTGACACTTTTAAAGATCTTTTATGTCTGAATTTGTCTTATTGCATATCTATAATAATTTTCTGACCAAGAGCATTTTTAAAATGGTAAGCAGCTTGGTTGCAGTGGCCCTGGATGCTAACTCTGCCTCTTTCAGGCTTTTAATATGGCAGAGGTAGTTCACTGCCTTCTCTGGGACTGCTCTGTGGGGGCTGTCCTCATCACCTCAACTCTTGGTGTGAAGCAAATAAACTTTTTTTATCTGATTAAAAGTTAAATTTGCCATGCAGGGAAACACATGGCCTGGACATATCTCCATGTATGGCAATGGGAATCTGCCATGCTCTCCTGCCTCTGTATGCCTAGCAGACCTCATCCCACTGCCTGCCTAGGTGCAGAGTGCTAAACCATAAGTATGACCTCAGTTATTTTTTCCCCAAACCCCGAGTGGACATGTAAGCATCTGGACCTGAAGTGATTGGTGGGCTTCAACCCCCAAAAGAACCAGGGTTGTTTCTGTAACTAGCACAAAGCAGTATCCTTTCCTTAAAGAAACCTCATAATTCTTGCCTATAAAGCTGAGTCAGGAAACCTCTTAAAGGGGCCAAGTTTCTGCTTGCCTCTAGCAAACAGAGCAAGAAGCCGCATTAAACTCTCTCTCTCTCTCTCTCTCTCTCTCTCTCTCTCTCTCTCTCTCTCTCTCTCTCTCTCTCTCTCTTTCTGTGTGTGTGTGTGTATCTAGAATTCCTTCCCAAACTCTCTCAGGTTTTTAATGGATTTACTTGGAATGTTGGTGCCAATTGTTGACAGAGGTTTCTGTCCCACTAGGACCCACAGCAGTTCAGTCTCAAAGAAACACACAGAGCACACAGAGGCCTACATTAGTTATAAATTGGTTAGCCTATTAGCTCGAGCCTCTTATTAATTAATACTTAATCAACCCATAATTCTTGTCTGTGTTAGCCAAGTAGCTTGGTACCTTTTATCAGTGAGGTGTTCTCATCTTGCTGTGTCTGGGTGACATCGGCAGACTGAGCCTTTTTCTTTTTACCAGAATTCCCCTATTCTGGTCACCCCACTTATACTTCCTGCCTTGCTACTAACCAATCAGTGTTTTATTAAACCAATATAAGTGACAAATCTTTACAGGTTAAAAAACTATTGTCCCACAGTAATTTACCTCTAGTTTGAAAGTCTGAAACTACAAGATTGGGCAGCCTTATTGGCTGAGACACTGGAGAAGGCTTATGGCAGATGGATCATGTCAAAGGCAAGAACTCTCTTTATAAGAAAAAATGTTATGTATCCCCTGCAACCTCAGTCAACCTCTAAAACACAGCCTGGTGATACACAGAGAGAATCAAGAGGTTAGTGAACACCCACCTGGTGGTACACCCCACTCTCTAAGCCCTCCATACCAGGGCAAAACCCCGGGCCTCTCCCTGACCTGCCTCAGATTCTCTAGACAGTCATTAGGCAAGCTTCGTGCAGGTTGGCTGCCCCTAAACCCCCATCCCATTGAATAGACCCTATAAGCTACAAATCCCATTCCACCCTCTATTCTCCTGTGACCCAGAACAACTCTGAAACACAGGCTGCAAATACATAGAGAGAAACAAAGGTAAGTGACCACCCACCTGTTTGGGCACCCCACTCTCTAAGCCCTTCCACCACCTGCCTCAGCTTTTCTATCCAGATAAAAGGAAAGCTTCCTGCACATAGACTGCTCCAAAACCCCAAACCATCAATCAGACCTTGAAAGCTACAAGTCCTACTCTACTCTCAAACCCTCCTTTCCCTCCCCACAAGCTCAGAGGAACTCTGAAACACAAACTGCAACTACACAGAGAAAGGACCAAGAAAGGAACTCTGAAGCATGGACTGTGACTTCACAGAGTGGACCAAGATAGTGAACCAAGAGAACAGACCAAGAGAGCAGGACAAGAATGACTTCAGTGGCTCCCTGAGACACAGATAGTGACATTACAGAGCAGACCACCAACAGTTCCCAAAGACACAGACAGCCACTGTAAGGATTGAACTAAGAGACAAAGACACTGCCCCCACCAACTGGAGGAAGAGATGGGTAGGCGTCAATGCAAGAATTTATTCAACAACCTAAAAAGCAACATGGTAAGACCAGAACCCAGTGGTCATACATCAGACAGACTAGATAATCTTAACCCAGAAGAAGCAAAAGAAAATGATTTTAAATAGAACCTTATGAGGATGATGGAGACCTTTAAAGTGGAAATAAAAAATTCTTTTAAAGAAATAGAGGAAAAAAAATAAAAAAATCTCTCAAAGAAACCCAAGAAAAGCAACCAGGTGATGCAAACAGTTCAAACAGTTTAAGACCTGAAGACTGAAATAACGGCAATAAAGAAAACACAAACCAAGGAAATTTTTTGGAAAATCTGGGTAAATGAACCGGAACTACAGAGACAAACATAATCAACAGAATACAGGAGATGGAAGAGAGAATCTCAGGTGTTGAAGATACTACAGAGGAAATAGATTCATCAGTCAAAGAAAACATTAATTCAACAAATTCTTAACACAAAACATCCAGATAATCTGGGACACCATGAAAAGACCAAACCTAAGAATATTAGGGATAGAAGAAGTCTATCCAGCTCCAGCTCAAAGTCACAGAAAATATATTCAACAAAATCAAGGAAAGAAAGTTACTTGTAGAACAATGGCCATACATCATTTAAAGGATGTGTTCTAATTGACCTAGTGACTTCCCACTAGACCAGTCTCACAAAGATTCTGCATTACTTCCAAAACATTACCACAGAATAAGTTGCCTGACATGAACTTGTATAGACAAAGTCAAAACAACATCCCAATCCCAACACTTCAAAGGGTGTTGGGCCCAGTGGCCCTTAAGCCTGTGGTCATTACAAAGGTGATGACCCAAATGTTTGCTGTGAATACTTTAATTGATGGGCAATAAAAGAAATGCAACATTGCAGAAATACTGAAGGGGGACAAGCAAAATCAATGGACAAGTGACATAGGGAAAGGAGAGCGAGAATGTTAAAGGACAAAAAACTTAAGTGGGAAAGATTTTAAAATAGAAGACACTGTTAATCATCTTAAAAAATAAAAATTTTAAAGATAAGAAAGTCTTAAAAATATTTTTATGCTTAAAAATGACCTAGATTGAAGAAAGGAGTTTTAGACCCATGGTATGGAGGGAGACAGATCCTACCTGTTAGGAAGAAGCTGGCAAGAACACAGAACAAAAGCCTGCTATCTGCAAAGCAACATGGAAAAGAAAGGACATTGCAAATGTAACAGGAGCTGTCCACGCCTGTGTTTCTACTTGAGCCACTTTCTCTACTTTGAAGTCATTTGTAATTCCCTACAGAAGTCTCAGACTCCAAATATCCAATGCAAATTACTACAACCTAAAATTTTACTCAGGTAACAATGCAATTATAGCCACATACAAAAGCAAAACAGCATTAATTATGTTGGCAATAATTGAGTGGAAGGACATGCGTTTTCCCCTCAAAGTACTTGGTGAATTCACAAAAAGGTTGGGTTTCACTTAAAACAACACCATTTCTGGAACTGCTTATGAAGTTGCAGGGACATAATTCTTCATTCGGTTAAATTGTCTTAAAAATTCTCTTTCAAATATACTGGTATTACATAATGATAAATATAAAGGTTTGCAATTTTCAAAGATAAATTTTTAAAAAGTGCCTTTTTGTATATTTTATCTCAGATTCAATGTCAATTGTTTGATATTCTGAGGACATTTTAATACCATGCGTACAAGTTGCCAGAAACCACAAAAGCTTGCAGTAATACAGTCAGGGCTATGTCTGATATTTTTTTTTTAACAGAATTGTAAAATAAACCAGCCAGACCTTCCTTTGTCCCATTAGTTACTCAAAATGCAGAGCAAAGGAGATTTTTGTAAAGGGGATTTTAATGGGAACTTCTGTGTTCTGTTGAAGAGCAAACTGGTAAAACTGCAGTGAGACTGGGTTTGGTGAAACACAGTGTAATTGTGTTTCTAATCTAGTCCCTAGCCTCCAATCTTCCTCCCAAGTGTATACCTGAGAGAATGCTCTCAGCTCCAGAAGGGCAAAAGCATCAGTGCTTTTGCTTCCGGGTTATGAATGCCATAACCCGGAAGCAAAATTAAATATTTAATTCATGAATTAAATACCCTAACAGGCCAGGTATCAAAGACTGAATCCTTTGCTCATCCCAGTTGGAATGTGGAGGAACTAGTGGGAAGTGTTCAGTTCATTGGGAGTATGCCTTTGAGAGAGGGACTGAGGCCTTATTATCTTCCTTCCTCTCTTCCTGGCTCCCATATCAAGGAGAACAAACTTTCCCCATCAAGCCTTCCTGCCACAGAATGCATTACATTGTCACAAGACCTAAAGGGATGATACCAACTATGGACTGATATCTCCCAAATTGTGGAGCAAATAATGCTTTCCTTTTATTAGGAGCCCGTTTTATCAGGTATTTGCTGCAGTAACTGAGAAACTGAGGGAAATGATGTAGATGTATATAATATGGTATTTTATAAATCAGTAAAAAGAGCGAAGTAACTTTGTTTATTAAGGAGAATATATGCCCAAAACATTATGTTAATTCAAAGAGAAACTTGGTAAGAGAACAAGAATAAGATTTGCAATATCATTGATAAAAAATAAAACATATATCAATCATTATGATATCGCTCTCAAGGCTACATAGATGGGATGAAAAACTAGATATCAAACAACAAAAGTAATAAAATATAGATAAACAAGATGAACAAGTGAACAGAGAATGATGATGGAGCCAACTGTCTACTTGGTTAAAATTCTGGACATTTAGAAGCCATTGTAAGGAACAGTGTTTATTTACTAACATGTTTAAATAGAATGAGAAGCAAATGGAGTTGACTGTATCGGTTTAGGTAATCATTAAAGTCATTTTTAGAAATACAGAATCATCATTACTTACATTATTGGTTGTAAATAAAAAGATGTATATACATTTATGATATTTCAGAACAAAGTCAAAAATACTGTTTTTAATGTATGGATTATAAAATGCTACAGTCTATCTAAGAGGTAAAGTGGTCTTTCAGAATCCCAATCCTCGACCATGTAAAGATGCTCTGACACCGGACATGATTTGTGTGCAGCAGTGACATTCCCATGACTTCTTAGAAAAAAAATAAGATATAATAATAACATCAGATCAGGTTTGGCAATCACTTTCCCTTAATTTTTTCCAAATAAAAACCTCCACATTCTCTCTAGACGCAAGCAGCTTTGCATTTCAAATTGCCAATTATGTTTGTTTTATAACTGATTATGCCAGTTATAAAAATTCAACTGCCACAGCTACACACATGCCATGATTAGAGATGTGTGTTTGGTAACGAAGCATTGTGACTGTTCCATTTCATCTTCACGACACACTTCAGAGACTGGTAGAGACAATTTAAACAAACAGAAAATGAGATCTAGAGAGGTGAACTCACAACTGTAACACAGCTGGGGAAACAAACAGCAAACGAGGCCAGCAGCCATGATAGCTGGGAGCCCCCACCACACCCTACAATGCCATACTACCCTCTACTAGGAAGGCACTCATAGAACAGCTACTAACTCAAGTACTTTCGATAAGAACACAACTAGTAAAAGCAAGTTTAACTTTCTGAAAGCCCATTGACTTCCTCAACAAGCAGAGCCTTCTAAGACAGTGACACTGTATCGAGACCACGATCAGGCTATCAGGAGTTAGATTGCTAAAACACATTTCCTTGGCAGGGATATATAAAACACCACCTAGATTTACACAGGCTATTTCTTGTCAATCAGGAAATTGCATTTCCTGACTTAGAATGGTTACAACTGATAAGATTCCCCCCCCCGCCCCCGTCACTGCCTTGCTTGTTCTTTGTTCCCATGCAATTAGCTGGAAACAGGTAAATCCATCTGAAATCAGATTCAGAGAGAATATAGCAAAGATTGCTTTCACTTTTTTTTTTTTTTTTTTTTTTTTTTGGTTTTTCGAGACAGGGTTTCTCTGTGGTTTTGGAGTATCACTCTTTTTTATCAATGTTTTAGGAGTGCTGTGAATTACCTCTGCACGTATCTTTCAATAGCTTAGGGAGCGAATGCATTTTTCTTATGCTACACATTCTATCTTTCTGACACTGGTTTGGACCTTTTATGGAGTAAAGAAGATTGTGCCATTACAATACCTATAACAAGCCGATGGCGAGAGGGGCAGCACACTGATTTAGGATTAGAGCCACTAGCATGCTGGGAAAATCCTGGGTAGAAGATGGCAATCAAAAAGAGATCATCTTCCAGAATGAGGTCTCTGTTCTACTTCAAGGAAAAGAGAGTTTGGTCATCTTGGGGTGTCATCAAGTTTCCCAATAAAAATGCAGGACAAAAAAATAGCCAATAACAAGACAATTACCAGAAGATGATCTTCTCGAAGTCTGAGATCTAGAGACTATTCTGAGACTTTGTCACATTTATCTTATTTATTTCATTAGCTCTCTCTTTAACTTCCTTGACTTCTTGCAACTTAAGGTTATTCCAGTACCTAGGCAGCACTACCAAAAATCAAGATATATCTCCTCTAAACAGCTTTACGGCCAGCACTGCATCACAGGCCATAAAAATGCAAGGGACAAGTAAAACGCTGTGTCGCAGAAACTTCTCACCAAAGCTCAAACAGGAGAAATTAGACACAAAATAATCCATGTCAAGACCTTCCAAGCAAAGCCCCTTAAAGAACAATAATCATTTTGGAACTAAATTTTAATATCAAAAACGTATATTGGAGGCAATTCAGCAATATGGGCAGAGAAAGCATGTTTGGTGTTATGGTTAAGGCATTTTGGTGTTACATTCACAACTGTAGGACACCACCACAGAGAGTCATATCTTATTCAGTTTCCATAACACTTTTACATGTATTTATAGCCATGAGTCACCGGACAATGAAGTAATAGTCACAGCTAGTATCTGGGGAAGCCATTGTCTTTTGCTGTTACTGTAGGAAGTCTGGTTAGTATCTAGGAAATTAATAAACATCTTAACTTAGAAGCCATTAGTATTTTGTTCATAAAATTTTGTTTGGGAGAAGAGAGCTTGATGATCAGAACTTGTAAGTCAACTCCTTTGGGTAGGAAGAATTAGGATTCACAAAACCTGTAAGTCAAACAGCACAGAATTAGCTGTTCTAAACTCTAAGGTCTGCAGCAATGCTGTAAAACATTTTGTGAGTGTCTTTGGTTTATAATCCACTGACTTTTTCTTTAGTTGTGTTCTTTTAATGTAACTACTTATTTTGACTTAAAAATATCCTTACAAAAATAATCCTTAAAGAAAATTAAACTAAGAATTATATTTGGGGGCTGGGAGATGGCTCAGCGGTTAAGAGCACTGCCTGCTCTTCCAAAGGTCCTGAGTTCAATTCCCAGCAACCACATGGTGGCTCACAACCATCTACAGTGAGATCTGATGCCCTCTTCTGGCCTGCTAGCCTATATGCAGGCAGAATACTGTACACATAATAAAGAAATAAACCTTAAAAAAAAAAAAAAAAGCCGGGCGGTGGTGGCGCACGCCTTTAATCCCAGCACTTGGGAGGCAGAGGCAGGTGAATCTCTGTGAGTTCGAGACCAGCCTGGTCTACAAGAGCTAGTTCCAGGACAGGCTCCAAAGCCACAGAGAAACCCTGTCTCAAAAAACCAAAAAAAAAAAAAAAAGAAGAAGAATTATATTTAATTTGTAAGACGTAGGTATTAAGTGGTTCTGGTGAATTTTAAAGCTCCCAGCCTTCTCTGAATGTTTTGGGGAACTGGGACTTGACTCATGACAGAGACTGCCAGTTGTTCCTACTATCTTTATCTTCCTTTAACTTTTATTAATAGAATCAAGACATTTTAGTAAGCATACGATGACTACAGTAAACACCACATTGTTCAAGTTCTATTAAAGCTAGCCGTCTCTGCAACTAAATTCCGCTGGGGGTGAGGGTGGGGGTAGGAGTGGGAATGCCCCAGAAGTGTCATGTGCAATGGAAGAAGGAAGAGGTGCCACAGCTGGTGTACCAGTCACATTCCACAATGGACTCAAAAATCTCAGAGCCCTTCCAGGTCACTTTAGCTACTATTGATATATAGCAAAACCAAAAACCAAACCAAAACAAGAAACAAGAAAACCCTTTACTCAAACAGAATTATGCTCTTGCAAATTACTTGATAAAAAATGTGACTTGGAATAGGGTGGGAGTGTAAAGAATAGAAAGTAAATAAAGGGTGAATATTATAAGCCATTTCTTTTCATCTACAAGGTTGACTCTGCCACCTCAAGGGGACTGAATCATGCCGGGACTCTTGAGTTTCTTTGTGTAAGCAAAATAACACATCAAGCAATTAGGGCCTTCCTCTCAACTTCTGTCTCCAGTCCCATCATTCCAATCAATCACCCCGGACTCCAGACTCCTTCCACCCTTAACCCACTTGTGGTTCAAAGTTCTGATTTCACAGCAGTATTTTGACTTTTCTCCTTAAGTTGGGAGGAACACGGGCCAGAGCTTGAGTACAGGGGTCCTTGGCCGCTCTCCTGTTTCATCAGCCTTTCCCACTTAGCCTGCACTTCGCTCCCTCGTGTAATCAGAAAACAGAGCTAGAATTTGGAGAGCAACAGCACAACATGAATTTGCAGATAAAACGGACCTAGAAATATCAAACTATCCAAAGCAAATATTTGGCAATATGGAGATTAGAAAGTTGTTGTCTTGACAACAGTCCTATAGCTCTCCTGCACCACCTATTTCTCATCCACAGTGCACCTTTCCTATTTTTTACTGTCCATATGTATATCTATCTATATATATATATATATATATATATATATATATATATATATATATCTTGATAATAGCAGTGATTACCCAAGTAGATGTGGACCACAAACAGTAGTTATATTGTCTCCATTTCATTCCATGTCAAATTTAGTAGGTTGAAAATAAATGGGAATGGAGGGGAAGGACACAGTTGACATTTTTCTTTATCCTAGATGGGATCTAAGTAGTATTTCTCTATAGCTAGGATAGACATAAAAGCCAATTACATTATAATATCTCCAGTTAGATGGGTTAGAGAAAACAATCAACAATGGTGAGAAATTTTGGGCTGATAATTGAATTATAGAGGAGTTGTAAATCTCATTACAGCAGTAGGCTGTGATCAAGCAATGTTCATTGTCTTTATACTTCAGCTGTCAAATGCACACATACCAGAGATCTCTTCCATGGGCCCTGTATAGAAACTAGAACTGCCCATTTATCTAAAACAAAAAGAGAAATTTTAAAATGGCACAAATTCCCTAAGAATCTCAGCTGTCTTCTTAGAGAACTTTGAAACTATACCGTGACCCTACTAAAAATACAGAATAAACAACTGAAGTTGGAAATACACCAGCTCCATCTGATGACTCTTTATTTCTGAGAACTTCCCGTTGCCAGCCCAAGCTGTTGCTGTGACATTCTCATACATCTTTAAGAAACAAACAGTGCAGTTTTCCCGTGGCGAGTGATGCTGAGCTATTTCACAGCCCTCCCACCCCCCCCCCATGTGCACCTTAGGCGGAGTCAGAACTGCCATTGCCATCAGAATCAGTGGTGGAATCTGCCAGCTGGTACCCTTCACCTCTGTGTGTGCTGTGTACAAGTGGCATCCTTTGTCTAATTAGGCCACATTTTCCACAGTATTTTTAACATATTTCTGGGCACTGAAACTATGACAATGGTCATAGATGTCCTTCAATTCTGGGAAAGGCAGCTATAAGTCATAAAGGAATAAGTCATGTGACCTCACATGGAGGGCTAGAAAAAATAATTGAAATATTTGCTATTATAAGCAACCAGTTTTAATGTAATAATCTGATTTTTTAAAAGTACTTTGCAAGACAAGGCACCAGGAATGTTGTCACATTTTTCTTCTTGGTTTTCGTTTTGTTTTTTCAACACAGAGTTTCTCTTTGAAACAATCCTGGCTGTTTTGGAACTCACTCTGTAGACCAGGCTGGCCTTGAACTCATAGAGGTCCTAAGTGCTGGGATAAAGACGTGCCACCACCACCCAGATGAGTGTTGTCACTTTTGAAAACTCAGGGGCCACTGTGTATACTCCCTTCCTGAGGACTTGTCCTCCCCTATTTGTAGAACTCGGTGCCTGAATTGTGCTTAACTATTCCACTGTCAGTGACAATGAGCTAAGACTCATCAATGTCCTACACATCTCATCAATTCCACAAAGGCAAGTGGCATTTCAGAAGAACTCAACTATTTGAAATTAAAAAAAGAGAGAGAGAGAGAGAATAGCAAATGATGTGTTTTGGTGTGGTTAAAAAAAGAATTATTTTTTAAAAATCAAATGAGAATCAAACTCAATCAAGCCCTGTTTTTTTTTTATATAATATTTTATGGTGACAGTTAGAGCTGACCTTCAAAGTCATTCTATTATTAAGATCAAATATGGTACTCCATTGAAATTCATGGCCATAGTTTTAACACAATATGAAATGGAATATGAAATCTTCCCGTTTAACCCTTTATCAAAGGGAATATAGAACTGGTCATGTATCACCACTGTAGAACATTTAGTCTGCACCAGTAAAGATCTAGATACAGTCTGAAGTGGGCACCCAAAGACAAACAGACAAAAAGGCAATGCATATTTAGACATTGACCAGATCTGATTAAACATAATTTTCTAGAGTAAAATATTTCAAACGTGTAACTATTTTAAGTAATGGACACAGATATGTTATTTTTTCTTGCCTACTTCAGATCTAGTTTCTTTTTTTTGAAATACGAAGAGTACCTGTTCCATAAAATGCAGGAAGTATAATTAATTAGTCTTCCCATTTCTAATTGTGCGTTTTGTTTTAACTGAGACATGTTACCTGCATTTTACAAAGAAAACATCTTATCTTTGAATTCTTCAGTGTTGTTATTCCTAGTGTGTCAGCAGACACCAAACTATCACTAAGAGATACAAACTGGCATGTGAGCTTAACAAAGAGCTGTCAGGAAGCTAATACCCTTCAATCAGAAATATCACATTGTTTCACAATTGTTAGTACTAGGAATTCCGTTTTGTTAATCATTACAAAATACTAATTGAAGCTTTAATGATTCTGCAAAGCACGCGGCACATGCACAAGTATGTATATTTATACCACTGCCTTTATATTTCATAAGAAGGATTCTGTTATATAGGTATTATTTATTTCTATTATGACCAGATAAATGGAATAAAATATAGAACTCAGAAATGGACCACATTAAGCCAGTCCAGCTTTAATGACTGAAACAGAGAAATCTAATGCAAAGAAAAGTCTTCTTCACAAAGGGTGCTAGTTCAACTTGCCCAAAATGAAGGGAGTCTCAGCTTTTCTCGGTCACTACCAAAAAAGTACAGATGAATCATGGGCCTAAAACAAAAGGCGAAATTATAGAACAATATAGGAAAATATCTTTATAAATTTTGTGTGATAACTGTTTCTTAAAACAAATAATGACAAACCTAAAAAATAATGAGTTGAAATCCATTAAAACAAAAATATTTTACCCATCAAAATAAATAATTTAGAAGATTAGTTGGCAACTTATACCTTAAAAGATGGCATTTAGAGAACATATTGATATGAAAATGATTAGAGTTCTGGGGATTAAAATGCCTAAAGTTCACAACAAAAGAAAAGCCAACTCATTAAAAATTAACAAAATATTTGAATTCATACTTTACCAACAAATAAGTATATATAGCTAAAATTATGTAAAAAGATCAATCTTTGTTAATTTTCAGAAAAAAATTTGCAAACTTAAATGAACCATGATTAAAATGAAAAAGGCTGACCTTGTCCAATATTGGACAAATCTGAAGAAAGTGAAATCTCATGTGCTATTGTTGAGTATAAAATGACACTAAGGTTTTGTAAAATGGCCCGGCAGCATTTTGTTACCTAAAACATCCACTTTTGAGTAACTTTTCCAGAGTAATGAAAGTACATCTCAACAAAACAATTGCTCTTAGGATATTTGAACAGCTTTATTCAAAACAACATGAAATTGGTAACAGCTCAGTGCCTCACCACAGGGGGCTGAATAGGCAAGGCAGGCTTATTCATAGAAGAAGTCATGGATCAGCAGTCCTGAGAGTGTAGTACCGATACAGAGGGGAAAATGTTTGGATCTCAAATTTATTGTGCCAAGAGAAAGCTCAACAGGAAATGGGCGTGTTACATGGTTCCATGTATGTGAAGTCCTGTGAGAAGCCGTGTCAGTCTCTGGTGGGAAAAGAGTCAGAGCTATGGTTGACTTCTGCTGGGAGGGTCGAGAGAAAGAGAGACACGATGCAGGTCCTAGACTCTAGGAGGAAGTGTGAGGGAATTTTTTGTGGTGACAGTAATGTTCTGCTTTGAAAGAAAGTGTGTAACTTCTATGTATGCCATCATCAAGACTGAGGAAATGCTCTGCTTATTGTTATCAGCATGCATAGGAGAACCTTATGAGATAAAAGCTTTCTCTAGCACTGTGTGCTTCTGTCTGGGCTCCATGGAGCTGTTGGTGGGCTTCGGTGCCTCTTTGTGTCCTTGTCCTTGGATCCTGTCCCATTTCATGCAAGGGAATGCAGAACGTTTAGTTATCCAGGGGAATTCTGATCTCTGGGACCTTAAACAAATGTTGAGAAACCCAAGCTTAGGATTCCTTTAGGTAAATAAAATGCTTCGTGAATTTATTAACCATGAAACATATTTTTTACACTGAAGTTAAATAAGACGATTTTCTGTACATAGTTCAGGGTTTTTAAAAAGTATAATTGTAGTGATTATGAACCGATAATTGGCACAAAGGTTTTCAGGATGCGGTGTCAGGCATCCTCAAGCTGACAGGTGTCTATGCTAAGAAAATAAGAACGAGGGTAAGGACGGGAGCGTTCTTCCCTCACATCTCACCGTGACGCTCTGTGGCTGTTCCTTTTGAGCCACCCATCAATGTCACCTGTGCGAGACACACTGCACAAAGGCAACGGGAGAGAAAGTAGGTCATCTGTATCCAGAGACTTGACATGAGGTTTCCAGTTAAAGTATTAGATAATTTGAGAATTATACAAAATGACTTCTGCTAGCAACCCAAATTAGTCTCAAGGATCATATTCTGATAGTGCTCTTAACATGGCTGACACAATGCTAAAACCGGAAGAAAGAAAATAAGCAAGCAGCAAAAAAAATCCATCTCATCTCATTCAAACAGCAATGCACATCCAAATGTGAAATTGCTGGTCTAACTTACCACCGCAAAGAGCTGGGCTCACTTAAATGGTAAATTTAATAACAGCCTATAATAGTGCATTTTTTTATGCTTACTGCATTACTAGGTTTTCATAGTTTACAATAAAGTAAACTGGAGAATAATTCTCCCACCATTTTTATTTATTTAGCACAGAATAATGAATTTTATACGTCTGAATGCATGCCCAGACATATATAAATTTCTGTCATATTATTATCTTGTTACAAAACTTAGGATGGCAAGATATTGAGAATAAGGAGCAAACAGTTCTCAAACTACTATCAATTAATCCACATATTCTAGTTTACATTAATGTAGCCACAGAACATAAAGCCTAGCTTTTTCCTTAGTAGCTTCAGATGGTCAATAGATTTACCTTAATATTGAATTAATTCTAACTGGGTTTTTTTTTGTTTGCTTTTGTTTTTATTGTGACATGTTTACAATAATGATAAACTCCATGTGTTTCTCTAGTTTGCTAATTGAAACTAAGGTCACAAATTCATGTTGAGTTTTTTAAGATACTCATAACTATGTACATGGCAATATATCTGAAAGAGAAGAAAGGGAGCACATGACTTTATTAATATAAACAGTTGTTCCAACAGTTGTCTCTTGCATCTGAAGGTGGCTGATTCCAGGAACTCCATAGATTCCAAAATCCCAGCGTTAAAGCTACTCCATCAACTGATTTAGAATGTGCCTATAGCCAACGTACATCCTCCCATGTACATAGTTTGTCATTTTTATGTGTGTGCATGTGTCTGGCGGGTGTCTACCAAAAGGCACATGGGAGAGGTCAAAGGACAACTGTGGAATCCACTCTCCTACATGTAGTGTGTGAGTTCTGGGGACCAAACTCAGGGCGTCGGACTGAGGCTTAAGCACTGTTGGTGGCTAAGCCACCTCACCAGATCTATTTCAAGTCATTCCTTGATTAGTCATAATACCTAATGGAAATGCTGTGTTGATAGTTGTTATATTGTATTGTTCAGATAATGAGAAAAAATAGCCTGCACATGTTCAGTTCAGTTGCAATATTTAATGATTCTATTTACAGATGATTGAATTCAGTAGAGAGAAACTCACAAATACAATGCAATAAAGTTTCCCGGGATTTGATGCTGCTAATACCATTTTTGTTTTTGGCACTTAATTCACTTATCAGAATCTTCTTATCTGGAGAGCACAAAAGCAATTTCTGCGGCCTTTCCAGTGCCACAAATGTCATAGATGACACCTTTGACTCAGCAATCATCCCTACAGAGCTGTAGAACTGAGAAAGAATGTGGTGTTGCTGAGAAGAGTGAAGAAGGGAGCTGAAAACCTGCCCTTGATGCCCTTGAAATTCAAATCTTGAGGCACAAAAAAAAAGCTTCTCCTATAACAATAACATAGCAAAATATACGTAGCATTGCTATATAAACTTCAGGCCCTGAAAGGGGTGTTACTGCTCTCTGAGATGAAGTCAGAATGTGCAAACTGTGTCTCGTTTTTAAGTTCAACTGGCTTTTTTTTCATAGAGTTTTTCAAATGAAAGAAACAGTATGCCAGCATACATTTTGGCCTAATTTCCTCATCTCATTATAAAAAGAAAAGGCCATGTTTGCGGCCCAGGAACAGAAGATCACATTTGTAGATACAATGGTCCAGAAGGCATGTAAATGCATGTGGCTACAATTCGTGAAGCCTGTAAAGGAAGAATCCCATATGAGCTACACTTGTAGGCAGAAGTTAATAAGCAACGGGCTGTACTGGGGGTCCTAAAGAACCAAAGGTATATCGCAGGTAAAGAGAAGTAAAAACAACTTTGAGAGCTATATTCTACCACAGACAAACACAAACACAGCTACATATATACACAGGCATCAAGAGATGGGGACTGCAAACTCTATGATATTTGCAACACTGTCTCAAATCCACAAAGGGTAAGGTGTTAGGAGTGTGCTTTCCAGGGGATGTCGGGGCTACATCTTTCACCAGATGATGGAGGCAGCAACATTCTCAGGTATACATTTACACATGAGCCAGGGCACGAGATTATAAACTAAAAAATGGCAAAATGTTTGAGACTGTTCCTCAGGGCCGATGGACAGCCCTATGTGAGGAAAGTAGACACTGTCTGAGAAAAAAGGCGGAGTTTTCCTCACCAGTGGAAGAAGAATCCACGAAGAGTTCTAAAGGAGTACTGGCATGAGGCACCCAGCGACATCAAAGTTAAGAGAAGGATGCCCTGTAAAGATTGCAATATCAACACAGAAGGAAGGCGGGCTGTGCATGCGCGGTGAAAGCCTCAGTTCGCAGCTTGGACATTTCGAACAGTTCGAACTTGTTAGGGGAGATGTGTGTTTATTTTAAAATCAGGACAGGAGGAAGAGATTTTGATTCCTTTATTTTGCATCTCAAACTTAATTGACTGATATCTGATGGCTTCCCTAGTTTACACTGTACACATTCCCAGATAATTTTCTCCCTTCCCTAAGCTACCCTTTGAAGTTCTGATTATATTTACTATCAAAGGGGAATCACGGAAGAGACCAAAGGAACTTGAGCTTGATTTAAGTAATCAGCTTCAGAAGGTTGTTTCCACTTCATTATAAACAGCGGCCTCTAGGAATGAGATGAAGCTGATTTGAAAGCAAGCAAGCAAAAGGGCTCATGAGAAATAGAGGTTGCCTTGTTCCCTGGGACTAGCAAAGATACCACTCAGCTCAGTTCTGCAAAATTTCCAATCACCATTCTACTATATTAAGTTGCTGTGCATATTTGAAAGAATCAGGAGAACAGTTTCATTTACAATCAATCGGCCCTCGCCTTCCTCTGTCTCCTTCCCAACAATACGAAGGATGTTTTCAAAGCAGCTAACACTGACTAAGCTCTCGGGGGTTCTCCCACATTGCACTAAATATTTCCTTTTCGATGAAAGACTTGACAAGAAATTACCCTGACAATTACCTGGACAAGAAAGATAGCTTTTGATAAAGGGAGATAGGAAGGAAATATTTATTATTTTTTTTAATTTATTAGATTTTTTTAAAAAATACCAATCCAAGTTCCCACTCCCTCCCCTCCTCCCATTTCCACCACACACCCTCCCATCCCACCTCCATCCAATCCTCAGAAAGGGTAAGGAACATTGCTTTAGGGAAGGTCCAAGGCCCTCCCTACTACATCTAGGCTGAGCAAGGTATACATCCAAAGAGAATAAGATTCCAAAAAGCCAGTACAAGCAGTAGGAATAAATCCTGGTGCCACTTCCAGTTGTTCTATAGTCTGCCCCAGCAATTCAACTGTCAACCACATTCAGAGGGACTAATTTAGTCCTATGCTTGTTGAAGAAAATATTTCATACAAACAACCTCCCCATGGCTTCAAATCTATCTCATTAGAGCTGAGGGATGGGGCAACTAATTATATAAGAAGCCATTGCCAGAATTTCTGACATACCATAAACCCCTTCAATATAGGGACTGACCAGCTGAGTAATAAATTTTCCCTTTGAGTCACACAGAGCCTGTGATCATGTTGCTGAATGTTAGTGTGGCAACAACTGCAGCTGTGGAATTGGGGATGTCCCGGATAAAGGATGCAGAGAAGTCCACACATAGTGAATGAATTGTTCATGTGGGTGGTATCTCATTTCTAGAGTGCTTGGGGTCCACGGGAGAAGTTGTGGGGAGAAGTTGTGCTAAGTCGGTTATGATTGGAAGAATGCTCAGAATGACATCTTGTCTTTAGGAACATAAACAGAGTATTGCTCATAACCTTTATCATGCTGGCTTGCATTTTGAACAATTTGAAAGGCTGGAGTTAACTAGGGAGGATTGGTATGTTTATTTCCTGTAGGTCAACTGATTTTTACATATTTACTCATTTAACTTTTTGTGTTGTACATGTGTATGGAAGTCAACATCATGCCTATCTTTAATGTGGGTGCTAAGAATCAAATTCAGGTCTTCATGTTTGAGTAGCAAGCATTTTATTGACTGAGCTATATCCCTAATATATCTCTAATTTTTATAGATTTATCTTTTACTACGTTTTTCCCCATTGGAATAAAATGTCTCATTATTGGTTTTAAAAAGTGTTGTTGAATCTCTGGTATATCTAAACCAAAAAAAAAACTAATTAAAATAATACTAAATCATCCAAAGGTCAATAAAAAATTTTATTAAAAGCAAATGAGCAAACAAAAAAAAGTGTTGTACTTGGGATGATACTCTTTAAAGAAAGCACTTTCTATTATCTGGTGGGACAATTATTACTAAAGATCATAATTAGGAATTAGAAACTTAATAATAAAATATTGATTGTTTATTCATTAAGTACTAAATGTCTTAACAGAGAACTAGATTATTACATACATTCTAGAATATTGAAATAAATAAACATAATTAACAATGCAAATCATAAAATTAGATCACTTTTTTGTCAGGTTGCTGATGATAATATCAGTGAACAAGGGTTGTGTTACTATTAAGCAAATAAAGTATGGCATAGAGGAAATTAGAAAGGTATTTGTACAGTCGTGCCTGCTTTAGCTGGGGTTGGAAGACTTGTGCCTAGGAGCTGGGACTTACCAAAGCCTATGACTAAATGGAGGCTACGCATCATTTAGTTCAACTCTGAGTCCTTTATAAAATACCACATTCTCCTATGCTGGGGCACTCAATGAATCTTCAGTAACCAAGGACTTAGCGTCTTGCAAAGCCACATTACTTCAGCTGGTCATCACACAAGTCATTTCTACACCAAACAGACACAGGAAGTAGAGGCAAGCTCTCAATGCTTTCCTTTTTCAGAGAAAGTGCTGTTTTAGACTGTCTGAGAGTGTGGCTGTCTACATAGACGTGAGGGAGGAGGTGATGTGTTCTTCACCAGCGCATTCTACTGTGGGAAAGCAAGAGTTTTCACTTAGGGATTAAAATTCAAGGTGAAAATAAACAACCACAAAAAAATTCTAAGAGGTAACGCTTCTGGTTAAAGGTTGAGCGTTTGTTCACAAATGTAATTAACTTCTTCGTAACATACCTAAAAAGGCTGAAAAAGACTTCTCAGCAGGCAATAATCCTACAAATAAAGCCCCTTTTCATGACTACACTCTAGATACCCTGAGGCTTATTTTCTTCTAATTATAAAAATCTATCAGTATTTTTTTTTTCAGTTAAGTGACTGCTACTTAAAATACCATGTAGAAAGGTAATCCACAGGATGGTGTTTTTATTGTATAAAAGTCAGCAGAATAGCAATGTGAGCTCCCAGATCACGTGTGCAGCCAGAGCTAGGTCATCTTATCGGGCTTGAAGGTCAGTCTCTCCTTCTGTGAAGCTTCTGTCTTTAAGTCGAGAAGAAACAGCAGAGAAATGTAGCTGGAGCTCTGACCCACAGAAACAACCTCTACAGTTACCTAATGGATCTCCCTGTTCCAACTTACGTCAAGGAGACAGACATCACAGTTTGCTGCTTTTCCATAAAAAAGCACAAGAAGCACACCAGCTAGGGGATGTAACAGACACAGTTGTGTTGGCTACTTGTGTGGTGATGAAATACATTGACAAGGGTAACTAACGTAAGAGAGAAGCGGCTGATGTTATGTTTGACGGTTCATGAGACATCTTCGTGGAGAAGTCAAAGCAGCAAGCCCTAGACGCACCTGGTCATGCTAATCAAGTGTCGTAGAGGAGCCACAGATGCAGAAATGTCAGTGCTCAGCATGCTTTCCTCACTTTATACAGCCCAGGCTCCTCTGGCCAGGGAATGTTCCCAGCCACAATTAAGATGAGTGAGTGCCCCCACATCAGTTAATGCAATCAAGAGAATTCCTGTTCCCACCCACAATTAAGAAGAGTTCCCCCACATCAATTAATACAATCAACGCAATCAAGAGAATTCCCCACACGCAGACCCAGAGGCCCATTTCCTCAGTGACACTATTTCAAGTGAACAATTCACACTTACACCATTGCTATCATGTAAAGATAGCCACAGGCATGAGATGCTTATTGGGGCAGGCGTCTCTAGGAGCCAAATTTGCCTTCTTACCCAGAGAGAGCAAGATTACTTCCTATTAAAATGTCTTACTCTAATAGTCAAGTCCTCCAAAACGTGTTAAGACCTACATGGAGAAAATGAGAGGCGTTAGCCAACACAGTGAAGGAGATAATATAAGAAGTACCCAGCAAAGATGTTCTCTTCTCAAAAGGAAAAGCAATCAACTGAGCATCAAGTATTTCCCTAAAGATTCACATGGAAGTAGGAGATGGTGAAGGTACTGGATTGATGGAATTGCCAGGGCCTAAGGAAGAAGCATATTCATCTCATTTAGCATTAGTATGGAGAAGAATATGATGAGCCTAGTTCAAGTTAAAAAATTTAGTATGCCTCCCATGAACCAGTCACTATTTTTGATATAAATATGAGGAAGAATCATGCATGGCCATTTTCCAAGAGGAAATGGCATTCTTAGGAAAAACTATCCGACTGTATATGGTTAACTTCAATGTAACGAACTAAATGCTATTACAGCATTGGGGTGGGAATTCATGCCAGACTAAAAGATAAAGCAAGGTTTTCTAGAAAGCATAATGCTCCCACTGTCTTTTATTTAGATCAAAGCCCAGTACTATTTAGTTCAGTGCTATAGGGCAGCCAGCATAATCCCTTTGAGCATACGTGCTCATTAATTAAAATGGGTGCAACAATACCAACCCCACAGGTTTGTTATACAGATTAAAAGATTAAACATGTGAAGTGCTTGTATCCACTTTGGAAGTTGAAAATGCTCACTAAATGTTTCCTTTCCTGCAGCCTATAAAATGTCAGTGCTCGGAGGTGCCTAAGGTATGAATGACTGATGTTGCTTCCTTATAAATGAGGGGAATGTGAGCGTGAGGCCTGGTAATATTGTCAAGGGCATGTGAGTTGGCCTTAGAGCCGGTTTGCCACACCCTTAGCCTAGTGTCATCTGGGCTGTATCACCGTTTCAAATCCACATGTGCTAGATAACAAATGACCACAATATGGACAGGGAAATACATGCGCTGTTAGAACGTAGGCACTAGGAGAACAGATGAGACGAATTGTTAAGGGAAAAAAAATCTGTAGAACACCTGAACAATCATTCTTGAAATTAACCTGAAATGGGACTTTAGTTACTTTTTTTTAAGGGAGAATTTGAGGATGGAGAGATGGTGCAGTGGTTAAGCAAAACACTTGTGTTTGCAGAGAACCCTGCATTTGATTCCTAGCACCAAGGTGTCAACATACAACCATCTGTAACTCCAGATCTAGGGGATGACACCCTCTTTCAGTCTCTGCATGCACCAGGCATGCATGTAGTATTCATACATATACACAGACAAAACATCCATACACATAAAAAATTTTTAAAAAATAGAGAAAAGCTAAAATCATACTTTAAAATAACCAAACACACATAAATGCTGCGTAAAGTTTAGTCAAGGGCCATCGTCATCTCCAACAGTGTCATATATAGATAGAATGAGTATCCGTTGACAAAAGACACCTTAAAATTAAACTCCTGTGAGTTCGAGACCAGCCTGGTCTACAAAAGCTAGTTCCAGGACAGGCTCCAAAGCCAGGGGGAAAGATTCTTTAACTGTAGATAAGCAAACGCTGTTACTACTTTCTACATTCATCTCTGAGAATTGGTAGAAGCTGGGGCACTGCTGAGTTCAGGGTTTAGGAGTGACTTACAGTCATTCTCTAGAGATCCTCTTACTCCATTCTACAAGATACTTACTCTCAAGCAGGCCTGGGAACAAGGTTCGCTGGAGGATCAGAGCTGGCCCTCAGCCCAAGCATAGGTTGATCTGACGTCTCAGAAATGACTCCAAGACCAAGGTGAAAATGGCAGATCAGGGGGAGCATGTGCCCAACCCCTGATCCCTAGCTTCCCCACCTCTATATCAAATACTATTTTGATACCCACCTCTTAGTGTGGTGGTGAAAAGTGTGGTGACCAATGAATGACAAATGCTGTTGCTACCTGTTGATCTCAGACGTAAACATTTTCTTTCACTCCTTTATTCTCGGTCCGTGGGCTGTGCCCAGACACAGGTGGATGAGCTGAACAAAAGAAAAAAAAAAAAAAGACAAAGATGCCAATACTGAATAGGAAAGCATAGACAGAGAAGTCCAATCTGAAGAAATGCCAGGTTCCCTAGAGAGCCCATGCTGGGTGTGACCAGAAACGTCAACAGCAGTCAAACAGAAAGAGTAAATAAACTCGGGGAAAATTCAAGTGCCCTGTGATTCAGGTTTCAGAAAACAGCCACTTGTATTGCTACGTTCATAAAATCAAGTGGCGTTCATGGCTTATTGGAAGGTATGGATTTAAGCTTTATTAGACATGAGAGATCGCTTCCCCCACATAAGAAAATAAGAACAACTTCTGCTCTAAACCTGTTTTCTATATCTCAACTGGAAAACCTGTTTATTGAAGTCTTTGTAAACTGTTCATGCCTTAGGTCCTCTGATTAGATCGCTTCAGCTCCTCTCCTTTGCTTCACATTCTCAGACACAGGCGTGGGAAGATCTTGATGCAAAGACTTTTGTATAGTCTAGCATAGGGAAATCTTTTTGTTCTTCATTAGGATTAAACTGCCCCAGTACAAGTTCTTTGGGATAATCTGGACCCTAGAACTTTGCCTGATGCCTTCTCTGGGCTTGTACAATAGCTTACTTTAAAGGCCCATTGTTTCATGAAGGTAGCTCTTGATTAGAAGGCTTAGTAAGATACTTCCCTGCTGCGACCTTCCAAAAGGGAGGTCATCATGAAGACAGCCAAACCTGCAATGTTGTTATTCTTCAAACGTCCATGCTGTTGAGGTGCAGATGCTTGTTTCTTAGCTGTAAATTGGCTCGCCCAAATCTGTCATCCTGTAGGTCCTTGAAGTTACCAACAGCTTGAAGAGCAGTACAAGAGAGACATGGCTTGTTTGGCACACAAGGCAACTGCGTGCTGGTACCACAAGACTCCATGTGTCTGTACATATTGGCAATGTCACAAGGCAGAGGCACACCAAATTCAACCTCCTCTTCAATCTGGTGTGATCTTCCACTTTAGAATCTTGGCAAGAGGAAGAAGGATGTTGACTCATCCTACTTGTCCCTGGCATCTGGGTACAGGCGTGTGACCTGGAGTTGAACAGTGAGCTGCTCCTTTTCAGGGCTCAGGAGATGGAAAGGATGCTACAAGTACAGCAGTTATTTACCGTCAAAGTCGAAGAGAGCAGAAGCCAGCTAGAGAGACAGGCAAGTGCCAGATTTGTCACTGAAACAATTGTCTTGTGGCCTGAACTTGGCTGTCATCTTTCTACTGCTTACTATGTCTCAGCTATGTCCCCAGTTTTTTTCTCTAGCCTTCTATTAAGTCTTGCATGATTCAATATCTTGCCAATAATTATCCAATATAGCCCCATCTGACTGACTGTGTGACCTTGGACAGATTGCTGATACACTGAACAGAAAGATTGTCCTGCTGCCGTGGTGAGGAAATTGTTTGAGTTGTACCCCCAAAGTTTCAAATGCTGGATATTTACTCGTCAGTGTGATGATGTAAAGGTGGTGTAAGCTTTGAGAGGCGGGGCCTAGTTACAGAGGTTAGGTCAGGTGGGGAACTACCTCTAGATGGGATTAGTGTATTTCAAGACTCCAGTTAGTCCATGAGAGTGCCTTTGCAGCCCCAGCTCCTGAGTTCCTTTTGTTCCCTGATCTTCCATGTGACTGCCCCCTCTTCTAAACATTCCTACTGGATGCCACTCATCATACTGTGAAACAGGCAGAAGGCTCTCTTGAGGCTAAACCAGCAGAGATGCTCGGTCTTTGCATTCCAATTTCCAAAACTGTAAGTTAAATAAAACTCTTCTATTTATAAAACATAGCTTCCAATATTTTGTTATAGCAACAGAAAATACACCAAGATACTATTCTATGACAAGCTTGTAACATGATAGTATCTATGGACAAGATTATAAGAATGAAACAAGGTAGCTCTGAAGGGCATGCTTAGCACAATGACACAAACACAGTAAAAAGAAAAGAAATGTTACCCCTGCTATTTTATTATTGAAGTCTGAGCATTTATGTAAACATTATTTTTCTTTGTTAATATACCAAAGACTGTTTTTAAAAAGGATCATGTATCCATTACATTTATTGATGCATTCGGTTAGCCAAGAAACATTTACTCAAGCAGTTAGTCACCTTGTAAAGAAATGCAAAGGTAAGCAAAAAGCACCAACTAGATGCCAGTTCCGAAGCTCTCCAATAGAAATGCAGAGCTGTAAAGCAAAGAGAGTGAAAAGTCAAGATGCAACTTTGCCACTTTACAAAGGAGTTCTGAGGTTAGCGGGGAACTCTGAAGTGGGGCTGCAAGATGGAAGAGTTCATCAACAAAGGGGGCAAAAAGAATGTTCCAGCCAGACGAGCACACAGCCACAGGGTTATGACGGCAAGGGTGCATTTTCAATGATGAGGGATAAGAGACTGTCAAGGGCCTAAATGGAGTAGGGATTCGTAGGCAGGGGCGATGCCCTGCAGAGCGCACAGGTGATGTGTTCTTCAAACATCACGAGTGATGATCTAAGAAGGGTCGTCTAAACATTTCACTCTGGAAAAGCTGACTCTGGCTACAGTATGGAGTCTGCATAATGAGAAACAAGTGATGAGAGGTTTGCCTCAGAATCTCGTGTAGAAGACGTGAGGAGGTGGAAACAGGCACTAATAGTACATATGACAAGGATGAGTGAAATGAGAGCTTTGGGGTTTAAAATCAGTGGGACTTTGGGTGAGCTGCTTACCACGGGTAAAGGGAAGGAGATGCTAAAGATACCCCTTGTTTCCACACCAGCTTTCCAGGTTTTAGAGTGGAGGTTTCGTGTGCTTGCAGAGAACCTTGTTGGATACATTCAAATTACCTGCCGTAAAACAGTTCCCCCAGGTCTTAGGATAAATAGGGCTTTAACATATAAAGTATGTTCACATGCATTTAATTGCATTCTTGCTGAGGCCTACGAGGGAAATAATTCACTTTTAGGTAACAAAGCAAGTAAGGAGGGTACTGGGAGCGAAGACCCATACCCTAACACCCTGGTTCTATGTATGTTCTGTTCCATACAGCTAATGTTTACCCTACGTGAGTACTTTTTTTAAAAATGCTGACAGACTTCTAGGGTAAGTTCATTTGCACAAATACCTGCTCCCTTTCATTCTGTGCATCTTTGTATGTATCCCTTGAATTTTTGGTAGAAAGAAGAGACTAACTAGTCTACAGTTCTTACAATTTCTTCTGCAAAATAAAGAGATAGAAGACTTGCAGGCTAAATCTCTATACTAACAATCTCTTGAATGACGCTTAACCCATTGTATTCCTTACACAACAACAACAAAAGTTAAACGCCAGTTGTGTCATTTAAGAGTATCTGGGAATGTGTAGCCATTTTCAGAGCGTTTTAAATATGCAAAACAGGAACTTATATAACAACACTTTAAAGATATTTTAAGGATGAAAATTATATAGGTAAGGATTACTTCCGTGACATCAGTAAATAGCAGCTACAGTAAAGGTTCATACTTCTGGTGGGAACCAATGTTTTTTCAATAATTGAATGACATGTTGATAGAGGATAAGAAAAGACAGGCTTGATAAGTTAATTATATGGTCATTTTTCTAGGAAGTTTTGTTGTTTAGGATCATTTTATGAATCAAAGAGAGTGGCTTAGATTTTCCACAGGAAAATAGAGTTGCTGGACTTTCCTTTTTTATTGATTGCTTCTTGATTTTTGTATATTAAGAGACAAAATGCAAAGTCCATATGAGAAACTGTGATCAGGATGAATTCAACCCATATTGAGAGCAATCACAAGTGCATCTGTACAGAAAAGAAACAGTCTTCAGAGCTTCAAGGAATTGAGCACCACCTGGATGTGCAGCTTGATAAGACAATCTTTGTTCTCAAATCTGTAACCTGGTAGATGAAATAAAGACAAAGAAAGGTTTAAATGACAATATAGTGTGTTGGAGTTTTAATAGAAGTACTTTCTACTCTAAAAACCATGAGAGTAAAATGTCTCTTGATTGACTTTTCTGGGTTTCTCAAAATTGAACCCATACTTTAGACTCCCAGTAAAAGTACACAGAATGCACATATGGAAGAAGTTTGGAGCACTGGGCACCATATGCAAGTGAAAGGCAGCTCCCTCTCTGAGGACCACACAGTGTGGGCAGGGCCTCAGAAATTCAGATCTGAAGTAAGTTACTTGGTTTGATAATTCTTTAGTGTTGGAGAAAACATTCCTATATTTGTGCCCCTAAAGATAGTGGAAGATTCCAGCAGTTGAGAATTATAAAGTGTACCAAAGCCTTGTGGGTAAATTTTGTATCTATCTCATCTCAGGAAGCTGAAAAAGAAATACTCAGGCGAACAGGACAAAATCTTCAATACATAAAAATTTCACTTTAATGTATATTAATCTCTCTATTATTAAAAAATATATACATATTATGCCATAATTTGTGGTGTGTATTTTTCAGCTTTACCAGAAAAAAAATTGGCCATTATTTCTTCTTGAATATGAAAGACAGAAGAGTAAAGAACTTACTGTAGACATTGAATCAGATCTTTCTTGTTAGACGTGCTAATGATGTCAGATGTTCATGCACTGGATGAAATGCTAAATTAATGAATGAAGAATAAATGAATGGACTCAAATGGCATATGATGAAAGTCATGACCTATGATGACATAGATCAGTTACACTTTATAAAGAAACCTTTCATTACTGACACTATAAGGTTAACTAAATTCCTTATATGAGTTTCATAGGCCTTTATGGTTTTAAAAACTTGGCATAAAACCGTATCTTATAAATGCCTGTTCACAGGAGTTCTGCCTATTAGTTACTCGACTTTCCTGATACATAGTTTCCACATGGTTCGACCCACTTTTAAAGAGAGAAAAAAATTATACTTACTCTGATTACAACAGAAGGAGATGTAAATTATTCTTTACCTTATATGCATAAAATGGTCACCAAGTGAAGTTTTTAAGGATGGCGTTATTGCCTGAGTACTACGCCAAATTCATTAAAGAAGATTTTTATAAGGCAAAGCATAGCATTGTTTATTTCTAAAGTGTTTCTTAATTTGTGATCTGAACTAAAACTTCTACTGAAACTACTATCTATCCCTTGGCCAGCCAGACTGTAGGTGCTAGTCAGTCTTTTTAAGGTTCAGTTACACAGATGTCTGCAACATGACTTCTAATTGGTATTAATAATAAAACCTCAGAGTCAGCTATCAGGAGGCAGAAGCTGAAGGATCAGAGGGGCAGAGCAGCCAGCCACTAGAGAGTTCTTATCTCTACCAAAGAGCAGACCATAGAGGCAATCCAGTCCTCAGACTGCATCCTCAGACTGACTACTTCCTCCGATGGTTTCAGAATGACTACTGTAGACTGCTCTGCTCCACAGACTGCACTGAGCTCCTGCCTCCTCCCGCCTTATATTCCTCTCTGTGCCCAGCCATATCACTCCATCTCCACCTCCCTAGTGCTAAGCTTAAAGGCACGTGATCCCAAGTACTGAGATCACCTTTGTGTGAGCTCTGTTTCTTTTTCAGACTGGATCAATTTCATGTATGACAGTGTTGCCTTAAATTAACAGAGATCCATCTGCCTCGGTCCCCCAAATCCTGAAATTAAAGGTGTGTGCCACCACTCCCTAGACTCTAGTGGCTTAGCTCTGTACTCTGATTTTCAGGCAAGCTTTATTTGTTAAGACACAAAGAAAATATCACAACAGGTATCACCCCAGATAAGCTGTTTAAATGCATATTTGTATTTTGTGGGTCTTGGGCAGGGCCCAGATTATGTCTAAGAAGTTCCAAGTAGTACTATGATGCTATTGCTCCAAAAATCACACTTGGAACGCAGGTGCTAAATTGCTCATGAACTGTGGCCCTCTACAAGAGGAAAAAATAGATCTCTCAAGAGATGACATACAACTGACACGTACTCCGACCCTATAAAGCCATTTCAATTTTGAAATAATGCAAGACTAGAGATTGAGAAGTAGCCACGGCTTGCTACCTAGGCCTCTTTAAGAGGCTTGCATACCACAGCTATTGCTGCAACTCATGGGTTAATTCCTGCTACCTCAGCGACTCAACAGCTTCAGTACTAGTGAATGTTTTTCAGTTCTGATTGGCTGGACCTTTTGCCGAATTGGCTATTAAATCTCTTAAATATCACTCTTGAGCACCATACAGTCTGTGACCCTTGGAAGGGTCAAACCTAGAAAATGGTCCGATTGTCATCTTGAGGTTGTGTTATGTTGAGAGATGATCCTGTTTCCTCACTAATATAGGTGATTTTGATGAAAGACATGAAATTAGTAGGGTTTATTGCAACAGAAAAATTAATTGTTTTTAAAGCCCAAGTTTGAAATCATTGGGTCTGAACACCCACCCCACACAGAAAAGGTAAAAGAGCAGCAATTCATTATGAAAGTTTACCATGAATATGGAGATTGGGAGAAAAAAAATCTTCATTTAATTAAAGGCTAAAAATCCTATAGAACTGAAAACAATAGGAAAGATTTGCTACCGTCATCAGCAAAAGCCTGGGCCTAGCTCGAGGAAAGTTATCCATAGTGTATTATTATAAGACATTCACTGCTTGCTTTGACAAATGAGTAATTGCAATGCGCCACGTGTATTCTAATAACCACTTCTTATAAATTTCAGTGAGATACTGGTGTTTAGAAAAATGTTGACATTTATTCATGTGCAATTACTTTTTTTTTTGAGAAACGGCTTTCTGGATGCATCGTTTTACCTCATTGTCTCTAGATGCGTTAAGAGTTTTAAGAAAAACTTGCGTGTGTGGAGGGGGTGAATCTTAAACCTTTACTTTTTGTGTATTTCTTCCAAAAGAGGGTAATCAAGAAACCAAGCTGCAACAAAAAAAAAAAGGGGGGGGGATTCAACTCAGTAACAACTGTGAAATTGCTTCACAATTGTGGAGGCACACTCAATACAATGAGCCAGCACAGACTCTGACCTAGTGTGGCCATACTGGGATTAGCCGGCACTCTCTTTGTGCCCAACTGAAGTGGCAGAGTCACATGTTATCATGTGAACACTGTGTACTTTAAGCATCTTAAGATGCACGCATTAGGCCTGCCAATGTACACGCAGGCTGTCTCCCCCCATTCGCAGGTGCACAGTGGCAGCCCTGGCCGTCCACGGTGCACGTTTTTCCAGCTGATCTGCTTGGCTACCCTTTCTTCACTTTTCACTTTATCTCTAAGTTTTAAAATGTACAGCAACATCGCTATCATAACTTCTGACATTATTTTTTCCCTAGCCCCATGGATCTAAGTCAAATACAATATTATTTTTATTGCATTCATAAAGAAATGTTGAAGTCTAGAAACATGCATGGCAAATTATCTGTAAGCAATGCTTCCCCGAATTCTTCTCCTCTTTCCTTCCAGGACCACCCCCCCTTCCCTTACTAACACTTCTAATATCAGGACCAGAAAATCCTCCCACCATATGTCAAAGATATTTGATTTCGTTCTGTCTGAGCCTGTGGTGGGGCTTACAGGTCACACTGTCTGCTGTGTCTGATCCCTCCTCAGGGGAGTCTGATTTCACATTCTAACAGTCCCAAATAGACAGAAGAAATAGTTTCTTCTTGCCAGGCTGAGAAAAGAACAGCCATGAATGGTGAGAAGAGATAAATAAATAAATAGTGACTTACGACTAAAGGGGTTGGACCTCTGTGTGGTCAGCTCCTAGCTGCTTGTCTGCAGCTTGCCAGCCGCCCCCTCCTGTGGGGTCATAACAACACAGAACTATGGTTTCAGACCTGCCAAACTTGGACAGATGGGGCCATTCAGGATACAGAGCAGGTGTTTCCAACCCTCTGCCTACTGTGGACAGAAATTAACATGAAGCCTCAAGCAAGGAGCTTCTCAACCAGACAAATAGAAATATATTTTAGAATGCAAAATACTATTGAAGAGCAGACTCTATAGATCATGGGAAAAGCAAATCCAAGTCCAGACTGAAGGGCGATGTCCTTATAATGTCTTCTCAAATGCGACTGTGTTTCTATTTTTCTGTTTGTTTCCGATTGCCATATCCTCATGCAGGACCTGGCATGTGGTGACCCTCCTGCTGCTGCCTGCAATGAGAGACCCTGTGATGGAGTAGCAGTCTTCGTGATTCCTGGGGTGAAGTTTTTTCATTCTGTTTTTAGCCGAAGCGAAAGCCAATTTAACCACACACTGCCATCTTGAAATTATAGGCCACTGGGCTTCTGGAGAATCAACTTCCTTTTATGCCTATTGGGAAGTCCAACTACTTGCCGTGCAGATCTGAAGGCTACGTTTTCACCTCTGGGTGACAGAAACAAGCTGGCCACATAATAGCACATGGATGAATGTAGAAAAAACTAAAGGCCTGAGTCCAGGACAAGGTTGCTCTCTGATCTGATGCTGATGGTGATGCTAGTACATAGGGACAGTGAAGAAAAGTGATGGAATTTAGTGGAGCAGAATTATCTTGGTGGGAGGATGGGAGAAGGTATCCGTATCTGCCACCCATGATGCTTTTGGAGAATGAGGTTTCTCACGACTCTGCTTTGACTTCTTCCTCACAGTTTAACCAAACCCTCTTGTGTGTCGCAGCCCTGCCCACCACATCCATCATCATCCAGTCTGTTTGCAAACAGCAAACTTCTGTTGTTATATCAGAAAAAAACTAAAATCAATCAAGACCAAAGCACACAGTTTATTTTTGTTTAGAGAATATTTGCAGTACTTATGTTGGCTGGTGTCTTAGGGTTTATACTCATGATAATAAAACAATTTTAAAGGTAAGGAAAAACATAAATTAACTGTGAATGTGCTACAGAGCTTCCCTGTCCCTCTGCACCCAGAACACAGACTCAGGAAGAACCCAGAAAGAAGGCATCTCTACCACCAAGCATTTTCCACTCCGATGGGGATTTTGCCTCAAGTATTTATCCAAGCTACTCCTTTTAGAAAAATAATGGCTGTCAGAGGATAACTGTACAATTGCTTTACAAATTGGGACCACATTTCACTTTTAAAAATGTTTCTGAAGAAAGAAAGAAAGAAAGAAAGAAAGAAAGAAAGAAAGAAAGAAAGAAAGAAGGGAGGGAGGGAGGGAGGGAGGGAGGGAGGGAGGGAGGGAGGGAGGGAGGGAGGGAGGGAA
Organism: Chionomys nivalis; assembly: GCF_950005125.1. Classification (NCBI taxonomy): domain Eukaryota; kingdom Metazoa; phylum Chordata; class Mammalia; order Rodentia; family Cricetidae; genus Chionomys; species Chionomys nivalis. The sequence goes on from NC_080099.1 coordinate 35,339,100, forward strand.
GGAAAAGAAAGAAAGAAAGAAAGAAAGAAAGAAAGAAAGAAAGAAAGAAAGAAAGAAAGAAAGAGAAGTCAGAGAATTACAAGCAAAAAAGAACAGAAATTTGATAGACTATGTCACACCTATAGGTAGAAGGAACCAACTCCCTCTGGACTTTAACCTAAAGAACAGATACCTTAAAATGACAATTTACTAGTACTACAGCAAAACTTTGTTTTGCTTAATTGCTTTCCTTTTTTAATTTCTCAGTTGAGAAAGGGAGGAGTACTAGTAGCAGGGAACATTGGCATGGGCACTATCCCTTTTTCATAAAGTCTTCAGGTGCCATCTGATATGTCACTTACTGCATACTAGAATGCAATAAAGTTGTATTTGGATTGTGTATCACTTCTGGAAGGATACTATTGAGGGGCTGTGCCATCCTGGAGCTGGAGCCTCCTGATTCCTTTGGTAGTTTTTTCTCTCATATACAATCAGTTGAATCAGGTATACACCACATAGCTAAACTTTAACAGTGTCATGAAAACACTGAATGCTTAGTCTGCTATACTTGGTGCGCTAGTAAACAAAATTGAACTCTGGGAAGGCAAAGGCATTCCTTTACAAACTCTCCTGGAAAACTTGGCTCTGGCCTTACCCTCTACTCTGCCATGGACCAAGACACCACAGAAGTGTTCATGGCATTGTCATTTTTGTCCTTTATTTTATATTGTAGGTTTTTATTTTCTTTGTTCTTGTGTTTCTAGAAACTGAACATGCCAGAACATGCCCTGGAACATGCCTGGCTAGGCCTATGCCACTGAGCTATGACTTCCTTCTTACTTTTTAGTATGAGACAAGATCTCAGTTGTTCAGAGCGGCTTTAAAGTTGTGATCCTTCTGACTCATCCTCTCAAGGACATGAGCTTTCAGATTTGCACTAGATAGGTTTTCTTAATTGTAGTCTTAATGTGAAAAATCCAAAGAGTTTAAATATATATAAAATATGTATATATATAATGTATGTTGATATAATATATATATATATTATATCAAAAACTAATTTAAAAGGCCATGAATTTGAAAGCAGGCAAGGAGGGAGATATGGGACAACTGGAAGAAGGATATCAAAAAAGAAATGTTATGATTATACTATAATCTCAAAACAAACAACAAAAACTCAAGAAAGAAAGAAAGAAAGAAAGAAAGAAAGAAAGAAAGAAAGAAAGAAAGAAAGAAAGCATTTGGAAGTCATTCCAGCCATACAAATTCATGAAGCAGGACAAACAGTAGAACAGTAGGGTCCATAATGACCCTTCTTCCCCTTGAAGAACTAGAGAAAGCATACCCAGACATGTTGCTTGGCAGAAGATGAACTGCAAAGCAACAACACTTCTGGGCAAATACGGTTAATAACCGGGAAGGTTTCATTCACAGCTGGAAAAAGAAAGGTACCTCACAACCCTGTGAATTTTAAATGATGTTTAAGAACATTACTCATTTTCCTGCATATAGTCACTTGTTCTATAGATGTGTTCTCATGTCTGTGCTTATTTATATGGTATCAGTATTTAAAAGGTATCAGGGGCTATGGATGGAGCTCAATTAGTTCTCTGCTTGCCTAGGATGCACAAAGTCCTGGGATCAATCCTCAGTACTCTATAAACTGGGCATAGGGGCATATCCTAAAACCCCAGCACCAGAGAAGTGGAGATAAAGAGATGAAAAGTTCAAGGTCACCTGGATGTAGGGAGCTCTTCTGAGACAGGCAGACAGACAGACAGAATGTTTATCAGGCAATAAACAATACACACAAATAGAAGACTATACCAAAAAGTGTTCCAATGTGGTTAACACATGTTGCCTCGGGTACTCTGACAAAGACAGACTACACTAAATGAATAAGCAATAATACCACAAGAAACTACAGCAGCTCACTTCATTTGAAATGGATGTAGAAACTAGAGCCTGAAGCAGGGGAGAAAGTTAAATATGTGCCCCCAAGGACATCTATACCTTGTTAGAGAAGACAGCTCATATTCTGACATCTGTACCAACAGAAAAAAGAAATTCAGGTAGAGGTAGGTGACTAAAAAGGAATTGGCTTCATTTTTGAAGAACAAAAATTCATGGTGGTACTGAGGTCTGTGAGATGAGAGAAGACTATCCATCGCTGTTCTTTCAGGATCGTACATCATAGCAAAGAGAAGAGAGCAAAGTAACCCCTGATGTTAAATGGAGAATGCAGAATACATGTATGAGCACAAAGAAAATATAATGTAAGCTTAAGCAGCAGCAACATTCAAAAATCAAGAAATGCTAAGGAATTATCAACTGTTCTACAATTGAAGAGCCCCAGTAGCACAGACACTGAGAGCAGCAATAATACATGAATATAATAATACAATAAATAAATAAATAAGCCATCCTAAAACTGAGAAGCTTCTGTAAAGCAAAAGACATGGTCAACAAGACAAAACTTGCAGCCTACAGAATAAAAAAAGATCTTCACCAACCTCACATCAAACAGAGGACTGATCTCCATATACAAAGAATTCAAGAAACTTGACATCAAAAGAACAAATAATTAAGTTTAAAAAATAGAGTACAGTCCTAAACAGAGGACTCTCAACAGAAAAATCTCAAAGGGCTGAAAGGCACTTAATGCTCAACATCCTTAGTCATCAAAGAAATGCAAATCAAAACAACTCTGAAAGTTCATATTATACTTACCTGAATGGCCAAGATCAAAAACAGTGATGACAACATATGCTGGAGAGGATGTGGGGTAAGGAGAATTCTCCTTCATTGCTGGTGGGAGTACAAAGTATGGTGATTGCTTATAAAATTAGGAAACACTCTACCTCCAGACCCAGCCATACTGCTTTTGGGTATATACCCAAAAGATGCTCAACCATGTCACAAGGACATGTGTCCAACTATGTTCATAGCAGCATTATTTGTAATAGCTAAAACCTGGAAACAACCTAGATTCCCCTCAATCGAAGAAAGGATAAAGAAAATGTGGTACCTTTGCACAATGGAGTACTACACAGCAGATAAAAATATTGACATCTTGAAGTTTACAGGCAAATGGATAGAACTAGGAAAAAAAATCATATTGAGTGAGGTGTTCCAGACACAGAAAGACAAATATAATATGTATTCACTCTTAAGTGACCTATAGACATAACGAAAAACCAGCATACACTACAGGCCACAACCCCAGAGAAACTAGACAATACTAGAAAGACCCTAAGAGAGACAAACGTGGATTTTCATAGGAAGGTGAAAAAGACAAATCTCCTGAGTAAACTGGGAACATGGGAGTCAAAAAAAAGGGTAAAATGTTTAAAAGGTGAGAGGGGAGGGGACAAGGGGAATAAACAAAAATGTATAGCTCAATAAAAAATAAAAATCATAGGAATCATCAGTTATGAATATACTCTCACCCAATTATTTTCATGGATGATTTATGCTAGTCTTAACTAGCAGAGACAGCAAACTGGCCCTCAGTCTGTCAGCTACACAGTAAAACCAAACGAACAAAAATGCTGAACAGAACTCCCTTTATCAAAGAGAAACAAAATAGACTGATGTAAACCTGTTCCTCTCACCGAGAAAATCTGCTTAAGACTCTCAAATAGTGTGTTCATGATGGTCATCACAACCCTCAACCCACAGTCTTCTTTTTCTTAAAGGGATAAGACTTTTTTTTTAAAAAAAAAAATTATGCCTTTTTCTTTCAGGTTAACTTAGACATTCATGAGTTCAACCATCATGAGTTTTCTAGGAAGAAGCACAGTGCCTGGCTAGACTTTGTCTTACATTCAGTCCATACTGAACAAGGCTGATTCTAATACACTGTATACCCTAAGTTGACCTGTAATTTAGTTGAAAGCCAGCCTATGACTATACAGGTTGGTTTGCTATTGAAACATTCCCTGAATCCATGTTTAAACTATAATACTTAAATGTTGCAATCCACATTCAAATATAAAGCAGCTTTAAAGCCAGCTGCTGGCAGCTGGCTATAACTCAACTGTCTGCTAGCGAAGCCGGCCATCATTATGTTCTCAGCCTTGGAGCAATCGCTGCTGTAGTGATGGAATTCATATTGGTTCTGGGCTTCGATGGTTACACTAGTTTTTATTTCTTCCATAGATTTTCATTTTTAATTAATTTATTTATTTTTATCTTATGCTCATTGATGTTTTACCTACATGTATATCTATGAGGGTGTCAAATCTTAGAGTTACAGGCAGTCGTGAGCTGCCATGTGGGTGCTGGGAATTGAACTTGACTACTTTGGAAGAGCAGTCAGTGCTCTTAACCAATAAGCCATCTCTCCAGCAACCCCATAGCTTTTCTTATATTTATTGGATGGATTCTTATTTGGCAATTTTTGCAGGAAATAGACAAGTCAATGTACTTAATTTAATGAGTTTCTTTATACTTTCTTGATAGCATCAATGTACAAGGAAAATTGCATAAAGATATCATTTGGAGTTATGATATGATATCTACGGGTTTTGTTTTTTCGAGACAGGGTTTCTCTGTAGCTTTGGAGCCTGTCCTGGAACTAGCTCTTGTAGACCAGGCTAGCCTCAAACTCACAGAGATAGATCTGCCTGCCTCTGCCTCCCGAGTGCTGGAATTAAAGGCGTGCACCACCAACGCCCAGCTCCATTTCTTCTTGTTACACAGATATCTCCCACTGCACTGTGCTTTCTCCAATGTTTCACACACACACACACACACACACACACACACACACACACACTTCTATCAAATTGACTCTCCTATACTCTACTCTGAAATCTCATGCACAAAATCTTCCTTAGAGTTCTGGCTTGCCATGAGAGATGGGTTTTCCATAATCACCCTGACACCATCACCAGGTCTCCTCCTTCCTCACCAACACTTTATAGTGACAGTCTGCCTCTAAGATTCTATTCAGTTTCTTCACAGTTCTTATTGTTAAGATACGTTCAGCAAAGCCAACTCACCTTATTTTAAAAATCACGGTCACCCAAGGTCCTCAGTGATAGGTCTACAAATCAGTAGTTTGCTCACATTAATATTAAAAAATAAACTAATTTAGAATATCATACACATCATATTGTATAAATATGACTGAAGAGAAAATATTAGGAAAGCATTATCTTCATCCCACTATTTGGCATGAAGAAACTGAGTCACCAATGTGAGTTTCTCATATACATTGTTATGTAGCTATAAGTAGCAGGGACATAAAGCACAGACATGAGTTATCTCATCACACCACACGCTCTTAGGGGCCTCTTTGAAATCCATCAATTTCACTAATTTTACTATGTTATTATTTTCATATGTGCTCTTTTCATCACCTACTATGAGTCATAAGTCATCCAAGGCAGATATCACTCCAAATGCATTTAGTAAAATACCAGTTAGGATAGTTAATTCTGCTCTCTATCAAATATTTCTGACCCTCTAGAACACATGTACTAATACTCAACATCTCTCTGTTATTTTGACATGATCATATGCAAGCGCAAGCTGTGGTCAGTGAAGTATGAAGATAAGCGGTTTTGTTTTCTTAAGAGGCAGAGTTCAATTGTGTAAATAGCATGCCTCCCTGGTTTCAGATTACCAGCTGACCTATGCCTCAGAAATAAGCAAACTTTGTGACTTTATCACTAATTTGTAGAAGTTGTTTATTACCACAGCACATAAGATCATCTACCAGCATATGATGATTATGACAGGCAACTACAATAACAAGGTATATGGGTAAATATAAGTCTGATGAAGCCACTGATTACTATTAAACACCCCCAAAAGTCTGGAAGAAGTGTAGAAAAAAATAAAGGTCCTTACCAATAGAATTTACTTGTATCTCATTTATAGTCAAGTTCTGCAATTATAAAAGAAGACTACAGCAAATCCAGTTTTGGTTTCAAACCCTTCGAAAGCTCTGTATTTAGGATAGTTCTCCAATTTGGAGCAGTTCTTTCTTTTCTATTGTCTCTTCCTCCTAATGACTGTTCTCCAGTCCAACCCTCAATCTTTTTCCCTGTGATGTGTTTCCACTGTTAAAGTTTTAGGAGTCTCTGGGAGTGCACAATAAACTTCCCCATCACAGAGACTATATACAGAGCAGCCTTTCCTATATATCACCGTTCAATTTCCAGTCTCTCCCAGGCACAAAAATAAGAGAGAAAACCATGCAATGCTAAGTCCCAAGTGAACCCTGAGGACCAATGCTTTGGGAAACTTAATTTTCATATTTATCAGCTCTTATTTTGATTTGTGTTGAAAATCCATTTTCTTTTACTTCCCAATTTTACATTCTAGATTCAGGTACTGCAATACATTGTCTACATTGATCTAAAGTCCTCAGATGACAACTCCATACACTAGTTAATACTGTAAGGCCTGAAAGATACAGTGAGGAGGAATGTAAGAGATTGACTATTTGTTTAATTCCTTTGTTTCTAGAAGAGTGAAAATTAAAAATTCAGACATTAAAATTTGTTCATCGTTCACAGACTACAGTGTACATAGAATCCATCATCAAAATGGGGAGTCTTGAGTTTAAAAGTGGAATATTTTGCATTTTTGTTGACATAGGAATTCCCCAAATTCCAACTAAGCAGAATATTTATGGAAAGAATTCTGATAATATCTCACAGTTCCTCTGAAGGTAATACGTGTGCCTAATTAGGCTTTCAAAGAACAGAAAACTTCATTACACAATGAGGCTGAATTTGGTTTCCAATGTATGCATGAGTAGTAAGATGAACAGGTGGGAAACCAGGGGGATTCCTGAGGGAAAATCCCGACTGATACTGAGTGTCCTTTAGAGGCAGCAATAGTATCTTTGCTTCCTATCACTGAGACCCAAAGCTGATGCGGTACCTCATGAGCTAGGGTCACTACAAACTAGAGCAAGTTGTACTTGCTAGTAACAATTTAATTTGCACTATCCCAGGCAGCCTTATTGAATTCTTTCCAAGTCCCAGAGGCAAGAAGATATTGCTGTACTTAACTATTCAATAAGGTTTACTTTAGGCCTCGCTGGTGCAGCCTGGTTATATATTCCGCATCATCTAGTTTAAACATATTGAGCAATCAATTTAAACTTGTTATTGTCATTGGGGTTTGAAAATTTAATAAGCAATTACCTGAACACATTCCTTTATGTTTTTAATTTCTACTGAGATGCTGTTCCACTTTCAGGACTAAAGCAATCTTGCCCTCCAGAATGTCTAATTGAATGAGTCTATAATGCAAGAAGTCTGTTGCTTGACTGTATTTTCCTCGTGTGATTTATGAGGCTGAATAAAACAGCATCTTCTTAAGGATAAAGCCAATAATAAGTGAAAATTTCAAAGATCTGATGTGGATGGATGCTAGCACTCATATTTCAGTATGAAGGAAGCCAGCTGAGCCATCCTCTGCCTCATATAGCAACGCCTTTCTTAAAGAGTAAATCTGAAATGTTTCCCAATTCTATTTTCAGAGATGATGCTATAAAAGTTTATCATCTGTTTATCTCTTTATCCTCTACCCATCTGCCATGAATTTACCACATACCTGTCATCTATCTATCTATCTATCTATCTATCTATCTATCTATCTATCTATCTATCTATCGTCTATCTATCATCTATCTATCATCTGTCTATCTGTCTATCTATCTATCTATCTATCTATCTATCATCTGTCTATCTATCTATCTATCATCTGTCTATCTATCATCTATCTATCTATCTATCTATCTATCTATCTATCTATCTATCTATCTAGCATCTATCTGGCATTTATCTTTGTTGATGGTGATCCTAAAGCATTCAGTGGTTGTCTTTCATCCATAGGAACATTTATTTTTTGTTTTTGTTTTGTTTTTGTTTTTCGACAGAAGGAATGTAGAAAATAATTCTGAAAATTCAGTAGGATTATTTACCCAATAATTGGATCTCCTTTTGTTTTATGTCTAAATCTGGGATCAACAGATTTTTCTTGCAGAAAATCAGATGGCAAACATTTTGAGCTTTGCAGCCACGCTGTTTTTGTATTGAAAACTCAGCTTGGGTCTTTCAGGACAAAAGCAGCAGTAAAGGAAACAAAAGACAAATGTGTGGGGGCAGAGTTCCAATGTGACAGTGTTTACTGAGACATATCAAGCCAGGTTTTGATGAGTGTCCAGACTTATATGTCTGTTATCTCGACTTCGGGAAGGCATTCGATAGCATTTGGAGGAAAGGACTATGGGAAACAATGAGTTTCTATAGGTAACCAGAGAAAATCATAAGAATACTAGAAAATGCCTATAAAAATTCCTTTGCATAAGTCATAGTCTGTGGAGAACTAAACGATAAATTTAAGACAGTCGTGGGAGTGTTACAGGGATGCGTCCTCTCATCGCTACTCCTCAAAGTATTCCTGGAATTAATAATAGCAACAGCCCTGGAGGATGAGGAGAGAGGCGTGAAGATAGGTGGAGTGAGAGTCAATAACTTGTGTTTTACTGACAATACAGCACTACTTGCTGAAAGTCCAAATGAGCTGCAAGCCATGATAAACACAGTGCTGGATGTAAGTGAAAGCCTTGGTATGAAAGTAAGCATTGAGAAGACTGAGACATAACACTTGGGAAAAGCATACAAGGATTTTAACATTGTAATAAAGAATCAGAACCTCAAGCAGTCAACTTTTGTCTGTCTGGGAGGAAATCTCAGTTCAAAGAAGGGAAATATTTGAGACATCAAGAGGCAGATAGGGATAGTGAGGGCTGCATTCCAGATACTAGGAAAGGTTTGATCAACAAGAGACATAATGACAACACCAAAATTGCAAGTATATGAGACACTTGTCTTAAGCTGCCTTTATAACTCTGAAACCTGGATGAAGAAACACTCCTCAGAACAGTGACTGAACGTGTTTGAGATGGCACGTCTCTGGACGATTCTAGATGTCACATGAAGAGATAGGCCACACAACGATGACATTAAGAAACATCTCCATCTACAGAAGGAAGTAAACTACAGGATATGACAATGGCTCTTGAGATACTTCGGCCATGTTGTGAGAATGAATGACGGTTGATATTGGAAGATAGCACTGCTTGGAGGACTGCATGTGATAAGGTAAGGAGAAAGGCTCAAAAAACTCTGGAAAGACAGCATAGGGAAGTCTGTGGAACCTTGGATACGACAATAACACAAGTATCTAGGACTGCCCAGGATAGGAACAGCAGGAGAACCTCCATAAACGAGCTGCCCATGCATGTGTAAGCTTTGCCAGGGCATAAATGAATGAATGCTGAATGAACGACAGTGTTCACTAGTGACTTAAACTAATTAAGTGTGTGGGTACTTTTCTGTGTAGGGTTGACTACTTTAATTCAGCGAGATTCTGTATTTCTTTTTCATGAAAGCAGGACTTTTTTTTTTGCTCTTCCCAATAATTTTTCCCATATTTGCTTCTATAAACACTGACATTTTAAATTATTATTTTGCATGACTTTCCTTCTTGAAAGGAATAGTATATAGTTTAACCTATTACCATTGCTGCACTTACTGAGAAATTATTACAGCCACTGAAAATCAGTCTGCAGATTTTACCAAAAAAAAAAAAAACCTAAAATTAGAATGATATATACTCTGATTCTTTCACTCCTGGAAATATACCCAGAGAACTCCATATCCTACCAAAGAGATAGCTATATCCACAAACTGTCTATTAACAAATGAATGGAAAGAAAATGGGAGGAGATAGCTCAGAGACACAGCCTCATTCCAAGATTCCTGGAGGTAGGATCATCATTTTCGGACTGAGGTCCATGGGTGTTTTGCTTTTCTGACCTTCAGGTTGTAACCTGAGTTTTTATTAATAGTGCTACACACACACACGTATACACACACGGGTGTACAGTATAAAAATAAGAAAGGGAACAAGAATACTAAATATTAGAGCATGAAGAAGGATAGAATGTAGTTAATAGACATGAGTTATGAAAGAGGATATAGAGCTAATTTTGTTCTGGTTCTAATACCAGAATAATAACAGTAATGGGTTTATTTACTTACTTTATATTTTGTCTTGGTAATAGATACATGTATAAAATAAATTTGATAACGAGAACTTAGAACTTAATGCTAAGTTCTATGGCTTCAGTTCTGAATTGTTATAATAAATGTATAGAAGCTCACTGAATTACATAGACCTTAGGTTTAAAACAATTCTGAATTTCCATCTTATACCTGTCAGAATGGCCAAGATCCTAATCACTGATGACAGCTTGTGCTGGAGAGGATGTGGGGTAAGAGGAACGCTACTCCATTGCTGGTGGGAGTGCAAACTGGTACATCCGCTTTGGATATCAGTATAGTAATTTTTCAGAAAATTAGGAAACAACCTCCCTCGAGACCCAGCAATATCACTTTTGGGTACATACCCAAAGGATGCCCTATCATACCACAAGGACATGTGTTCAACTATGTTCATAGCAGCTTTGTTTGTTATAGCCAGAACCTGGAAACAACCTAAATGCCCCTTGACTAAAGAATGGATAAGGAAAATGTAGTACATTTACACAATGGAGTACTACAGAGCAGAAAAAATTAGTGACGTTTTGAAATTTGCAGTCAAATGAATGGATCTAGAAAACATCATATTGAGTGAGGTAATCCAGACCGAAAAAGACAAATACAATATGTACTCACTCATAAGTGGCTTTTAGACATAAAGTAAAGAAAACCAGCCTACAGTTTAAAATCCCAGAGAACCTAGACAACAAAGAGGACTCTAAGAGAGACATACATGGATCTAATCTACTTGGGAAGTAGAAAAAGACAAGATCTCTTGAGTAAACTGGGAGCACGGGGATCATAGGAGAGGGTAAAAGGGGAAGAAAGAGTAAGGGAGGGGAATAAAGAAAATATATATAGCTCAATTAAAAACAGTTTAAAAATAAATAAATAAGTAAATAATTAAGTAAATAAATAAATAAGGTTTTATAAAGTTGGCTTTTAGAAAAAAGAAAGTACCACTTTAGTTAAGTCCTGGCAATACAATACTTGCTTATTTTGTTAGTGTACTTATTAGATTTCTCACTTCTTCCCTTCTGGACCTTTCCTTTGCTCTCAGTCAGTTAAATGTACCTAAAAATTTTGGGCAAAAAAAATTTTTTTTAATTTAAAAAGCAAAACAAAAAATGGTACTTTTAGACACCAAAATTTAAAATAACAATTATTATTATCAGTTCTACTATTCTACTAAGGTATTTGGTTTCTAATACCAATACACATGATGCTTTAAGATGCAAATAGAATATGACTTGACTGATTGAATTAACCCAGGGGCTTTAACTCATCTTTTTTTTTCAGTTCTGCCTGCATTTCCTTGACTGCTTGTTCTGGGTATCTGTACTGTGGAAAGGTGATCAATTAGATGAATAGGCCTCATTACTTTGAGGTTAATAAAAGATTTTATATTCTGAGATACACACAGAAATAAGTCTGAGTCAGCACGTTATTTATGGGATGGGGAACAGAAGGAAAACTGTTTATCCAACAGATCACAGTCCTGAAAAGGCTTTTGCTGTCTTGGCAGGCTTGATTCCATCTCTTTTTCTTCCTGAGCCAGAGAGAGACTGTCCCGATTATAGATGTGAGGGCTGGAAAGTACTTACAAGCTTAGTTCCTCCCTACCATGTGTCTTGTGACAAGCTGGCATTCTGGAAATGCCACTTTCAAGAAGAAAGACTATGTCCAGAGATTACAATCTCCTTCTAAAACTTCCTTTGTTTCTTCACTTACCAAGGTTTAGCAATATTGGGTAATTACTTGCTTTAAACCCATGACCTCCATCCATTCCTAATTACCGGTATAATAACACTTCTCTTAATTTAAAACTCCAAAATGAGTGAATTTAAATTGTATTTCTTTCTTTCCACCTACCTAACTGAAATGGCTCTAGGTTGAAGAGATTCAAGTAGTGAGAGACAAGGTGTTTCGGGACCTGGAGATGTTCAGAATGGAACCTGCAATCCAAAGCCAGGCAGTAAGCACATACATGAAGACAACACAGCTACAAAGCTTGAACCAAGTGCTGGAGAGATGGGTTCAACAGCTATGAGCACTTAGTGTTCTTGAAAAGAACAGTTCAGTCCTAGCGCCCACACAGTGGCTAGCAGTGGTCTGTAGAATGTCTAACGCCACCTATGGACCTCTATGAGTAGCACGCCCACACATGATGCACATATGTACAGGCAGGCAAACGCTCATAGTCACGAAGTACAAATAGATAATAAGCCTTTTAGAGCCCGGAGCGCTAAACATTACACCATGAAGCCAAAATAGAAATAAACAACTTGAAATAATAAAAGTAGAAAAACTTTGAATGAATAGTGAAAAGATCAAATGAGGTATCCCAATGATGGTGGTAGCTCCAATCCACTGGGTTGCATGAAAGCCCAGATATTCCTCAACGTACAGCTATTCCAGCAAAGTACACCATGACATGGAGACACACTTTGACTTATCCCTTCAGAAAACCAGACTTTTTCCCCCAGAAGTCGCTGAGTAAAGCTAAACAAATGAGCTCCTGGCTTCATTCTTTATTATTATTATTATTATTATCTACATTTTTCTCTGCTCCCCTCCCTGCCTCTCCCCTCCCCTCCTCTTCAATCCTCTCCCAAGGTCCCCATGCTCCCAATTTACACAGAAGATGTCTTCCTGGCTTCTCTCTTAAAGCATGGTTCTGAGAGCTTCCCAAGGTTTCCTGCTTCTACACTTGTGTATCATCAACTGCAGCGGTACTCATTCCCTCTACACCAGTGCTTCTCACCCTTCCTACTGCTGAGACCCTTTAAGGCAGTTCCTCGTGTGCTGGTGACCTCCAACCATAACGTTATTTTCATTGCCACTTGATAACCGTAATTTTGCTATTGTTGTGAACTGTAATGACAATATCTGATATGCATGATGGCCTTAGTTTACCTCCGTGAAAAGGTCATTCAATCCCCAAAGGGGCTGCGACCTACAGGTTGAGAACAGCTGCTCTCCACATATGTCTTAGGATTGTGCTAATGATGCGAATAGATCTCATCCTTTTAGAAGAACTAAAATGTCTTTCCCTTCTAACAGAAACATGTTTCCCAACAAGAAACTGGAGGGGAGGGAGACGAAATTAAAAAAATGAATTAATTAAAAAAGAACCTGTAATGACAAACAATCCATGGACCAGTTAGAACTTGAGCAAGAACACAATTGTCCTGAAGAGAGAGCAAGGTACTCCAAAGTGGGAAATTACAAAGTCAGTGTAAGAAAACAGAGCATAAAGGAAAGGAAAATGTAGCTAGGAAAGGAGGAGCTATATGCGTGGGAGAGCTAAAGGGACTTTCAAGGCTGCTGCTCAGAGACCTTATAAACTGTTCCTTACTCTGTATGAATCTGACAAAGGACAGGAAGGATTGGTGTTTGGGCCAAGTGAGTGATACATGCATTTGTTGTGTCAGTAAGTAAAGGCCTGTCCCTGCTGTTGCAGCATGTCCTGCCTGTTCACACAAGTCTGTCCATCTCAGCCCACTCTCAGCAGACAGAAGTCTGGGGCACACTATCCAGGCCCATGTCAGAGGCGTACCATGAAGTTTGTGTTGTCTACTGTGCATTTAATACCTTCAGATCTCAGCGTGAAGGTTGGACTTGGTGTTACTCATGCATCTGTTTTTTGCTGATCCCATAAAGCAAACAAAAGTTACAAAGGCATGGAATTCTATTAATCTACACTTCCTGTCTGTAATCTGTCAGGTAGGTACTTCATCTCTGCATGGATCCTTCTATGAAGACAAAGCATTTCTTAACCCACTACACTTTCCAAAAACAAACTAACAAACAAACAAAAAAAAAACATGAAGCAGTCCTTAATTCTGAAATACAAGCAAAATAAATGCTTTAATGCCCACATTATCAGCCATGCAGACTATCAGGCTCAAACATCCCTTGTAGTGAAGGCGAAATTTCCCATTAAAACACACTTTGTTTTTCAAGCTTTTGAGCCGAGCCATGAAAGCCTCTCTAGAAACATCAATATTCTTCTGTCCCCTGAGCTTCCTCTTCCATAGATAATTGACCAGAAATACTGTAAAGGGAAATTGTGCCTCATGCTACCATCTCTCTGGGGCCTCACCTCCAAACCTGCAGAAGAGATTAAGATGAAACGACACGTCAGGAGCACATGATGAGAAGCCTGTGTGCACATCCTTCATGGGTGTCTCAGACTCTTCATTTATTCTAACAAAGACATCATTGACATCGTTAAGGAGTTGAAGGGCCAAGTGAAAAAGCTGGTTTGCAGTGGCTTCAGCTCACAGCCAGAAGCAAAGCCCAGGAGCACAGAAGCAGGAAGGGGAAAGGAAGCTGATGCTATTCATTACAGAAAGAGGTTCCCTGATAACCCTGACCAACCATCTAACAGAGAAATCAGCAATTGGTACGACCTCATCAGTAGAACTCCAAGGATGTACCCTTGGAGGAATTCCTGTTACCAGTGAAGCAAGACCATCAAGTCTTGTGACATGTAGTGCAGGAATCTCCCTCTTTCTCTCTTCTATCTATAAAGAGACCACCATTTTATCAGCCAGCACCCACTGTCATGACTCCTGTAGTCATGCAATTATCCAAACTTATTCTGGTCTATGCATTACCTAAATGTGCATAGGAATAAGAGGAATCAATTCAATGTAATAAGAATGGTTTCTCCTATATGAATGGGAAAAATAGCAGTAGCCTGACAATACTTTGATGGGATTTTTCTTCTTAGTGATCCTAAAAGTATCTTTCCAAGGAGACCTCTGAGAAAACAAAGCAGCTTCCCATTTGGTGAGCTGTGCAGTGAAGTAATATGTTCCAGGCACCAGATGTCCCAGTGTGGTTTGGTTAATTGAAAGCCATAGACCCCATGTGGACAATGAACTTCACATGTGGCCTGTTAATGTGATTGTACTATCTCTGCTCCTTCTTTTTCCAGTTGCCTTTCATATTCCCTAATTCTCTACCCAACTTCATTCTCCAAAGTACCCAGAAACCCATAGAGCCATAGGAAGCTACTCACAGGTCTTTCAATTAAAATGACCCTGACAAATTCCAGGATTTTCCTAAACCCTTTTAATATGTAAAACATAGAGCAATCTTGATAATATTATTATGTTGGGAAAAGAATCTTCCCTGTGGTAGAAATGTCTTATTTCTGATAACTTTAGCATACTAATCCTTTTAAAGGGTATGTAGAATAAATTAAAGACGCCCAGGCTACCATATGCACATGTACCACAAACCACACATGCATGCAAAGCTCACACATTTAGTCTCAAAATCTTAACAAAACACTATCGGTGTAACATTTTCAAATGAGGGCAGTCTCACCTGGTTGCTGAAATTCTTAATCATGTAAATCTGATATGTCTGTCTCATGTCTTAGTCGTATGAAAATTAAGAGAAATTAAGGTGTGGAAAACAAGGCAGAGATTCTGGAGACACAGCAAAGAGAGAAAGCAAAGGAGAGGCAACCTTTCTGCCGGTCCAAACAGGAAAGAGAAACTGTACACAGTATGGGAAGATTTATACGAATGCTATGGAGCTCAGAAGCACTGCCAATATCCTCTAATACTACAATAATATGCCTGACAAGGATGACATTATTAACTTGAAAAAAATGCTTTGTTGCTCTTACTTGTCCCCCAGGAAATACTACCTGTCCCATCAATGCCATCTATTGCTTCACAGAGCACTAATGTTCAGTAAGTTCAGAAGAGTCATAGCTTGGCTGGAGTCTGAAAAGCAAATGTTCTGGACTAATGTGATGCATCAGGTTGATACAAGCACTTATTTTTTGATTTTTCGTGAGATTAAATTTTCTGAAAGAGAAAATGGCTTTAAAAACAGAGGTGGATATCTTGAAAATACAACATCAAGGCATGGGAAATTATGGTCACAGGTCTTATTTATGTTATGGAATAAGGAAGAAGATATACTATACACAAAGACTGATCTCTAAAAGGAAATGCAAGAGCCTTTCTGGTTGACAGGGAAAGGCAGAGAGAAATACAATAACAATATGGACAAAGTTTTTGTTGGATATGATCGTATCTAAATCTTAATTCTCTGCAAACTCAGAGTTGAATGTGAGGGTAGAAAAAAATCTTCGAACAGCCATATTGATTTGAGAAAGTCCAAAGGTATTGTGTTCGGGCAACCTGGTTTCTCTGATATAATGAACGATGTCCGAAGCTGGGTCCCTTGAGGTCCCACTCTGGTCCTCTGATCTCATCCCACTCTGTCCAATCTCCATGTGTTGTGTGCTTCATGGCAGGCTGAACCCCTTTCTTCTTAAGTGGGTTGCATCTTTGATGGGGCAAAGGTGCCTACAACTGTGTCTCTTTGTGCCTAATTCCTTCAGAAAAGCTAGGACACAAGGATACTTACTAGCCAGCAGAGAAGTACAAACACTGGGCTTATTTTTATTATTTTATTTTTGACCTGGAGACAGAATAAATACTCAAGGAAAATGTATGTTTTATAAGACCATCTGAGCCTGGAACTTCACCAAAACTGTGGAATATTTATCTCCAACTTCAGTAGAACTCTTGTGCTCTCTTATCATTCTCTCCTAAGAGGCTCGTTCTTAGTAAACAACTTGTGTACAACCTTTGGCTTGGGGTCTGCTTCTGGGAAGACCAAAAAGGCAAATATATGAAGTGGTCCTTCATGGAGAGGCTATGAATGAATCTTAGATCTGAGACTGCATGCATGACAGAGAGGAATAAACATCATATCATAGAGAAATGCAACAAGGCAGTCATGACAGGTTCTGGTCATGTTACAATGACCTGGAGACCTGTGAGTAATCAGGAAGATAAACAGAAAGCAATGCACTGGCTTTGATAAAATAAAATCTTTAGCATTTTGGAAGAAGGAAAAGAGTGCTTATCAGGATTTTGAAATTAGATGATTGTTGCTAAGTAACATTGTTACAGTAAAGACAGAAAATGACAGACCACAGTTAGCCTATTACCAATTCAGAGAAATAGGTGGGAACAAGACGGCCTCAAAGATGAGCCCAAAGTGTGACAAAGCACGGACTAACTAACAGACCATCAGAATAGGACAAAAGAATGAAATAACAAACTACTTGTCTTTCCTATCGCATTTTCTCCCTACGAGGGTAATAACGGAAACCAGAAAGATGAGCTATGGATAGTGATGGATGCCATGAAAACCTTGTAGCCACAGATTTGTCTCAATCCCCTGGGCCTCTCGAGAGTATGGCTACCTTTTCTTTGTTAAGATGGCCCATATGAGAAAGAGCCACCCCACTGGAGAAGGATTCTAGAACACATTGCCTTTAGGCCTGATCAGTTCATACCAACCTAAACTGGGAGAGTGTGCCGTGGCATGAGTCCTCAGGGAAAATATGCTGATATGAGGATAAACTGTTCTGATTGAGGGCTTAACTTCCTAGAAAAGGCTCTCAGAGCTAGGCGATGTTTCTTTAACGGCTCCTGGCCTTTTAGTTATATAAAACAATGATCTTCATGAAGTGATATGGAAATACTATACTCGACTTGGCACAGGACCCAAGAAGAGAGAATAAGGTTTGGGTAAAGCAGATACACTTGTGTGTAACTGAGATGTAAAATCTCTGTGTGTTAGTTAGGGTTCATTAGAATACAACTGATTATATATATATATATATATATATATATATATATATATATACATATATATGACTTCTTAAATCAATTTATACAATATGGTTAAAACAGTAGCAAAACTGTCTCCTATCTCAGAGTCTAAGAACCCATTAGCCATTGGGTCCTTGAGGCTGTGTACCCCTGAATTAGGAGTATCCCCACGATATTGTCTCACACTAGAGGGGCTAAGAACACGGTAATTGCTCATTCCAAAAGGCTGGACACTTCGACATTTCCAATCTGGTGTGGAAGACATGGAAAAGTTCTTGGAAAATTACTAGTAATCATCCTTATTGAAAGCCTGGAAATACTGACTTTAATATTACAGAAGAAATAGATAGCATGTGTGAGTGGAATCTCCCATATCTCTGAAAATCCTGTAAGTGCTGTGTTCCAAAATCTAGGACCAGTAACACAAAGCAAAATTTGTGACACTAGAATTCTGAACAACAATACTAGGGGGGAATGACTCTCTCGCTAGCTTTAACCACTAAACAAAACATAGAATGAATCTGTCATGTCTTCAGAAAAGAGCAGGCTAGTGTGCGGGTAGTTGACTACACTGGATACCTTTCATCCTAGAGGTGAAAAAAATATGTCCTTTCTCAGGATTAAAAGTAACAAAATGATTGTGTTTTTTTCACAAGAGTGTATGCAGCATATCTGTGTGAATGTTGCCAGAAGAAGTTTGCCTTGCCATATAGTAAGCGAATAGCAACAATTTTAACAATTTCATGATGATGGGCTCTTACAGCAGTCATAAATATGTGGTGGCCACTCCTTAAAGACTTGTCTGCTTCTCCGCAACAGACTGAACTGAACATCAAAAGTACTGGGTAAAGATGACCTTAAAATTGGGGTTAGAGGAGGGAACTTGTAAGAGTCAGTTTGGGACTTAGAACACTTTGGCAATAGGGATTAAAGCTTGTCACATTGAGGCTTTTGGAAAATTTCCTGGAAAAAGTGTCAGGATTTTGAAAACGCCTCAAAGTTCATAAAATGTAGCACAAAGTGAAGTGTCATGAAATCTGATTTAGGCCAGGGCCTAAATCTTTCCATGTCTCGTGGGTATCTACATCCTAGCTCCTCATATTCTACTGAAGACTGAGTCCTTGGGCTCCTACAGAAGGTTGCTAGTGATCTATAGAGACCAACCATCCTCCCCCGACCTCTGTCTCGCATCCAATGACTAAATGATGGTGAAATGTCAGAAGAATCCAATGGCATAAACCAAAATCACAGAAGTATTTATTTTGCTTCTGAAGTCCTGCAGAAGCAGACTGAGGTGGACTTGCTTAATGTTGGATTCTTCCTCTCCTACCCCCTTTCCATATCCTACTTCTTGTCAATCACTCTGGGTAGTGCTTTCCTCAATTAATGTACATTCAAATCCCAATATTAATGTAATTTCCAGATGTCTTAGATCTAAAATACTCCATGCTGAGTGTGGATGTCCCTAACACAGCATGAACACAGGAGCACTGATAGACAAGGAGGCTAAAGCTAATGTTATGGAACTCATGCCTGCATCAGGGCAACACAACAGTATGGGACAATCTATATCTTAACCAATGAAGCCATCAGTTCCAGCTATGAGACTCAGGAGTCTTCCCAAGAGAAGCAGACTCCCAATGATCTAACGTAGCTTTGAAAAGAACCCCCCTGAGCATCTGCCCACACCACTGTTGAATCACCTCTTATTAAGACATCCAGAGGCTGGGGGATGAGAGAACAATACAGAATATTCCCAAAAGTGACTATGTGTTAAAACATACAAAACATAATATACAAAAACTCAGGGACAACTAAATATAATGAAATGCCAGAAAGAAGTTACTACAAGGAAATTTAGGTTTAAGTAGTGGCAATATCAGTTACATATTTTATTTTTTACTTTTGTGAAGATGCAAGTTTTTAGGTGTAAACTTTTATAAATCGTGGGTTTTCAGAGGGACTTCTACTGAATAGAAACAGAGGAGGAGATGAGTTTATCCTATTGTTAAGACTGAGGGGAAAACAGGGACTTAAATAGTTAAATGGCTTGCCTGTAGTCGAAGCAAACTGGTTAGCACAGAGAAACATTCAAAGCTAGGTTTCTAATCAAATTAAGCCTCACTCAAATCACCCTATACTTTAGAAACAATGTGGGACTTAATCAGTGAAAGCAAGCACACAAATTAATTGATGCTACCTCCTTTATTTGTAGAACATTCTACTGTATAAGCAGACATGTATCCCAGAATCCTCTGAGCAAGACTTTATCATCTGGATGGTATGCTATGTTTAGTAAAGGCTTTGTTTGCTTCCTAGATGAATGTTTACTAATATAAAACAACTGAGAGTTCTGGGGAGCCAACAGTCAGTGTTCTTGACATTTGTTTATTTGTATGTGGGAACGGGGTATATATGTTCCATGATATGTGGCATAAAGGACAGGGAGTGAGTTCTGTCCTTCCACAGTATGGAATGTAAGGATGAAACTCAGAGCACCTTACTTGCTGAACCATCTCACCAGCTATCCATGTTCAATTTAATTTTGATGAACTTTTCTTTGTACTAGAATTGCTTGCACTTAAAAAAAAAAAAAAAAGAGAGAGATACAGGTTCCCCTTTCCACCCCAAAGGCTCAGGTTCACTGCATCGCACTAAGGGATATGGATTGATGCACTTAGTGAGTCTGTATGTAAACCAGAATTTGGAAAGTCTTTTCATGTTTTGTCTGGTTTTAAAGTTCAGCCTTGCATTTTTCATCTTGAGCCTTGGAACCTTACCTGGCTGTAGTAGGAGCTGTGGGCCTCTTCCCACAGCCCGGCTCATGGCTGCCTGGCTAGCTTATGCCCCAAAATAACGACACACAAACTCTATTCTTTTAAACACTGCTTGGCCCATTTCTGTTCATGTATGTAGCACCCCAAGGAGCGCTTACCGGGAGATTCTAGCCTACGTCCATCCTGGGTCGGAGCTTTATCGCATCTGCCAGGGAGAGGGGAGCATGGCGTCTGCTCCAGAGAGCAGAGCTGTCGAGTCTGAGCTCACTTCCTCTTCCTCCCAGCATTCTATTCTGTTTACTCCACCTATCTAAATTCTGCCCTATCAGATGGGCCAAGGCAGTTTCTTTATTAGCCAATGACCTTCCTCCATCATTTCCCCTTTTTCTGTTTAAACAAAAAAAAAAAGGAAGGCTTTAACTTTAACATAGCAAAATTACATACAACAAAACAGTTATCAAGTAAAAATTACAATATTTACATCTATTTTATCTTTATCATAACTAAGGAAAACAATAACTATCTATATATTCTTTAACTCCCTCAAAGACTCCAGAAGGATATAATATTACCTAAGCAAACAAGAAATAAGCAACTTTCAAACTCTAGAAATGACAGAGACATCTTGCTGCCTGGAAAGCCACCCAAAGTTCCTCTGTACCGTTGGGGCATCCATCTTCGGCTTACAGGTCCATAGTGTCCAGCAGACATTTCCATGAAGCAGGAAATTTCAAAGTCAGTTCAGTCACTATCTGCTGTGTCCTGCAGAATGTCTCGCAGACTCCTTCATGAATCAGGAACCCCGAAAGATCATCTCACCTTTAGGCAAGTTCAGTAGTCCTCTCTCTGTGGGTTCTCTGTGTCCAGTTTATGCAACTGCAACAGTCCAGGTAAGAGCAGTTTCTTGCCCAAATGGCTATCAAACTCCATAAGGTGCCTCTTCGATGCCCATCTTCTGCTTGAAGTAGATTGGTGCTGCCAGGAGCAGAGTGTCTCATTGTCATGAAAAACCCTAAGTTATTAAAACATTTAAAATACCATATTCTCTAGCCTTTGAAAGATATGATGAATGCCTATCTGAAATATATGCATGCACATCTAGAAAATCTAACATGACTACAAACTTGACTATTATTGATAATTATCCATTAACAACCTATATACATTACATTTTTAAGTGAACTACACAATCACAATACCTTAATATCAGAAATACATATACATATAATAAAATTGACCTTAAATTAATATCAGTAAACCAAGATTCATATCAATGCAAATTATTCACATCTATATCATCTCCCTCTTTAAGTGTAAAAGAACATTTATGAACAATATATGGGAACATGGGCGCAGTTTTTTCTCTCCAAACTGCTTCCTGCTGAATGGGGGCGCTGTTATTCGGGTCTTTTATGGGATAACCTGTCTGCTAGGTTCATCTCAGTTGGCAGTTGAGCGAAGCAATTTTTTAAGGGTGTTCACAGCAACCCTTCAGGAGGGCGTGGTCTATCATACCATATTGGGATCGAAGAAGCAATCCACAGTGTCCCATCCTCTGTGAAAACAAAAGAAGAATCTCTTTTCCAAAGTATCATATCCTTAGATCCAAATTCTGAAGTCAAGGTATTTTGAAAATATCTATCTTGGATTAGTTCAGCAACATTTATAAACAAATATCTTTTAGCATCTGTTGCTCCTTTCTCAGCATTAAAACAATTCAAAGAGAGCATAATAGCATACAGTATCAAGATTCTCTGTGTATTTTCCATCTTTGTGCAGCTTTATTTTAACTCTATTTTGTTTACTTTTACTTTTGTTTTATATTCTCTGTATATATTTGTCCTGGAATAACTCTGTAGACCAGGCTGTCCTTGAACTCACAGAGATCTGTCTGTCTCTGCCTCCCAAGGAAGTGGGATTAAAGGCGTGTGCTACCACACCTTGAAGTCTCAGAGGTCAATCTCCCTCTGCCTTCCAAGTGTTGGGGATTAAAGGTGTGTACTACCACACCCAACTACTCTCTTTCTTCCTTATTTTACTTTTAAGAACTTTAACTTTCAGCCTGCATATATTTTTAAACACACTGTAAATCATTTAAAGTTTTCTTTTGTCTTTGAATCTCTCTTTACTGTATATCTCTCTCTCTTTTTCTGACCACATGGGTCTTTAATTTACCAAGCAATATCAGTAGGACGAAAGTCGTGCCATTCCTTAGCTTTCCAGCCTCATGGCGGAGATACCAGCTGTAGCCATGTTTATCACAACTCTGTGGCGTTTCAAGGTCTTTGCCAACAAGCAAACTGCAGCATTACATCCACAGACAACAATCAAGTCCTCTCTCTGTAGTCGGCCCTCCTGCCTCAAACAGTCAAGAGTTTTCCCTGGCAGGATGGCCCAGAAAGCCGGCATTTTAAAACAGCACAACTTTTTTCCTGCTACGGCTGAAAACCGAAAAGCATGCCTTCAGCTTTTCACCAACACCGTTTTAAGTATTTCGTGGCAGGACCTCTTAAATGAGCTGCAAGGTTTCACAGCTGAAGCTGAGTCAGGAAGCCTCTCTTAGATGAGAGCACTTGCTTGCCTCTAGCAAGCAGAGCAGACCCGAGAAATTGCTGCTACCAAGAAAACACGCTTTACTCTATTCTTTCCCAAGCTTTCTCAGGCTTTCTGTGGATGCAGTTATCCACGTGGGCGCCATCTGTAGTAGGGAGCTGTGGGCCTCTTCCCACAGCCCAGCTCATGGCTGCCTGGCTAGCTTATGCCCCAAAATAACGACACACAAACTCTATTCTTTTAAACACTGCTTGGCCCATTTCTGTTCATGTATATAGCACCCCAAGGAGCGCTTACCGGGAGATTCTAGCCTATGTCCATCCTGGGTCAGAGCTTTATCGCATCTGCCGGGGAGAGGGGAGCATGGCGTCTGCTCCAGAGAGCAGAGCTGTCGAGTCTGAGCTCACTTCCTCTTCCTCCCAGCATTCTATTCTGTTTACTCCACCTATCTAAATTCTGCCCTATCAGATGGGCCAAGGCAGTTTCTTTATTAGCCAATGACCTACCTCCATCACCTGGCTTCTTCCTTCCCTGTACCCTATTATCCTAATTTACTTCATCATGGGATCTGCCTAAGCAACTCTTCCATAGGCTTCCTTTTCAGTATGATGTCACATGTGACTGAGAACTCCTGTCATTCCTCCTTTGGTTTGTTAACATCAGGTACTTCTATCTCTGTAACATCTCACCCTGTGAGCATCGTGGGGTCTTTCTGCTCTTAGGAGGAAATACCTCCTCTCCTATGTGGAAATTAAATAGTGTATGGCCAGGAACTGGGAGCTCCCCCCTTGAATAATATGATTGTTTGGCCAGACTTCTCTTTTCCAATGAGGTGGCCTCTCGGTGACCTCCAGTCTTGTTGAAGTCATTTCTGAATATAAATTTTGCTGTCCCCTCACCACAGAAGTAGAAAAAATTTGAATCTCAAAAATTAAAAGCCCAATATTATGTGACTGAAGAATTTCCACAATCACAGTTCAGTAATCACAGTCCTATATAATTCTACTACTTTTGAGGTCTAGTAGGGGTCTTTAGAATTTTACTCCCTCCGAAAAAATGTCTTGCCTTTAGCTTGTACCTTACCTAAGAAGCATGAGTCAGAAATCCACATCTATAGCTCTCTTGCAGTAAATGCGATTCAAGAAACCTTTTACAATATCTTTTCAGCAATGGGAAGGCTTAATTGGTGGCTGTTTATGGCTTTGAATGTAGCACTTTGAACTTGGAATGACTCTGAAGTATATCCTTCTGATTTAATTTTTTCATTTACCCCGCCTTTATCAAAGTGCTTGGTAGTTATTTAGAAAGAGGTGAATTTTACCCAATGGAGTAATATGTATGGCATAGTAAATAGATATAGTGAATAGGAGTTTTCTCCTTCTGCTGCCTGTGTCTGTGCATAGTGATACAATTTCAGTGTTTTAATATTTTCCCTACGTCTCTTGGTTGTGTTAGTGCCAGAGAGTTCCAAGTAAGATCGTGCCTATCGAGGAAAATAATGTGAATAGCTTACTCCTTTTTAACAGATCGCATCTATTAATGTCCTATATTAATGTTTAGATGTATGTAAATAGGCTAAGAATAAAAAACTAAATTTTATGAAGAGGAAGAACCTTGAATTGGAATACAGATATGAATAAAGGTTGGCTCATTTTCTTAAAAATTATGATTTTAAATTGAATTATATCGGCATCTGTAACTGGCTATCTGTGCTATAAACAACTCCAATTTAGTCATTCTTTTTCATCCTCTGTGAGCATGCATGCTTGTGTGTGTGCATGTGTGAGTGTGTCTATGTGTGTACTTTTATGTGTGTAAGAATGGGTGGTCAGAGGACAATTTAGAATGTTAAATCCCAATTTCTACCTTGTTTCAGCCAGAGTTTTCAATGTTTGCCATTGCTTAAGTCAGGTGAGTTGGCCCAGACTACTGGCTCCTAGGGATTTTCCTGTCTCCACCCCACACCTGGCAGAAGGTGCTCTGGAAATAGAAATATTGTGGTGAGGATCTGATCTGAGATCCTCTCATTTCTACAGGAGGTATTTAGCCACTGAGCTCTCTCTCCAATCCCACCATTTTATTGATGGAGTTTATTTCTAATTTTCCATTAATAAATTCAACATTATATAAAATATCCATATACATACATATGCAACAAAGAAATTATGATAAACTACCTTTGCCCATGTCTCACTCAGAGTCCACCAGCAATTGATGCAGAAGATAAAAATCTTCCTTGGTGTAAAGAGAACGCTCTAAGGTCTAATTTTTGCTTCTGTGTCCCTGCAGAATCAGACTGCATGTTTAACTGCTGTTGTTTTTGATGCTTGGTCAGTCTTACAAGATATTACCAAATGGCTCTCTAAAATTACTTCAGAACTTACTCTGATGGGTAGAATAATGAATCTCAATAAGTCTGTTTCTGTTTCTCTGTGACTTTTCCAATCTTAATACCTTAATACTGCCAGGTTTCTTTCTAACATGATGGCTCCGAATCTCTCTGTGACTTGAATTTTCATTTCGCTCACTAATGAAGGCAAGCATATTTACTTACATTGATCTGTCATTCTGCTTCTTCAAATCAGACAATTCACATTTCGACATTTGTGAAAATTCTTTATAAATTTCAGATTCTCTTAATTCTCTTAATTTATAACATATAACTTGTATATGTTATAAATATACCAGTACCCATCTACAACTTAATTTAAAAAAAAATCTTTGATCCAGGCTCCAAAAGTTGACTCAGGGGGTAAAGTATCAATCACCAAGCCGTATGACCCAAGTTTGATCTTTGGAACTCATGGTAGAAAGAGAGACCTAGTTTCTGCAAACTGTACTCCAAGCTCCACATGCGTACACAAGTGTGCGCCCCCATGAATGAACATGTGCAAGAGACAGGGGGGAGAGAGAGAAGGAGGGAGGGAGAGAGGGGGGGAGGAAGGGAGGGGGGAGGGAGGGAGAGAGAGAGAGAGAGAGAGAGAGAGAGAGAGAGAGAGAGAGAGATCACATACCACAAAACAAATAAATGAATAAATGAAAAATTCTTGATCCAATTATTTGGGGGTCTTAGGACTTTAAAGACCTTGGGTTACTCTATCAAGGGAAAGTTACCAACATTTTACCCCTAAAAAAAAACATTTGCACTTAAGTTGGCATTTATTCTAATGATGGTGAATCTCAGTGGTCAAGTTGATGAGATAAGAGTCACCTGGGAGATGAGTCTCTGGGGCACACGTCTAGGAAACATCTTGAAAAGGTTGACTGGGGAGGAAAGACCCACTCACTTTAGTCAACACTGTTACTGGAGCTTGGATCCTACCCTGAATAAGAAGGGGATTGAGAGGAAATTTCAGGGTAGTTTTACTCTGGTTAGGTTTGTTTTTCATTTTATTTGGGCCATTTGTTGTCTTTATTCTTTGTTTTATGAGGTCTTTAATATCCTAAAAATTAATTCTCTGACAGCTGCATAGTTAGCAAATTCTGTCCAAGTGTGCGACCTTCTTCACTTGACTGTATTTGTTTACTTTCCTTTGCTGTAGAGAGGTTTTTATTTTTATGAAGTATGATTTATCAACTGATAGGCTTAATCCCTGATTAATTGATTAATTCTGATTTAAAAGGTCCTTTGCTGCACCCATATCATATAGGATACTGCCCGTGTTTTCTTCTGGCTCTTTCAGCATTTATGGTTTTGCATTAGGGTTTTTATTACATTTGGAGCTGATTTTTGTGCAGGACAATAGACATGGCTCTAGCTTCATTCTTTTATTTGTGGAATCTCAGTTTACTCAACCCTACTTGTTGAAGTTGATATCTTTTCTAAGGTCAAGAAAATAAGTGATAAAATGCAAATGAATATCTTGGGACAGAGGACCCTCCAGTTATGGTTGGTAGGATTACAAACTGGTTCAACCACTCTGGAGAATACCCAGAAAGTTAAAAGGAGACAAAGAAAATGATAATCTATACCACTCTTCCACATATACTTTACGGACTCAAAATCCTAATCAACAGATACTTGCTTATCCAGGTTAATTGCTGCTCTATTCATAATAGCTAAGAAGTAAAAAATCCTAAATGTCCTTCAGCTGAGGAATAGATAACAAAAATGTAATTCATATATACAACAAAATGCTATTCTGCTGTAAAGAAAAAAGAAATCATAAAACTTGCAGTGTGTTAGTCAGGATTCTCTGAGGAACAGAACCTATAGAATTAATTTATATATAGAGAGAAAAGGCAGGTTATTAGCATGGTTTACAGGTTGTGGTCAGGCTAGTCCAATAATGGCTGTCTACCAATAGAAGGTCTAAGAATCCAATTGCTGTTCAGTCTATGAGACTGGATGTTCCGACCGGCCTTTAGTATACTCCTGAATCCTGAAATGTAGGCTCTGATGCCAATGAAATAGTGGAGTTGCCACAAAGAGGGAAAGCAAATAGAGCAAGAAAGAACAAGCTCCTTTCTCCTGTGTTCTTTCCACAGACTGCCAGAAGAAGGTGTAGCCCAGATTTTAGGTGAGTCTTCCTACCTCAAAGATTCAAATTAGAAGTGGATTTTTCCACTTCAAATGATTTAATTAAGAAAAAAATCCCTCACAGATGTGCCTAGCCATTTGGATTTTAGTTAATTCCAGATGTAGTCAAGTTGGCAAACAAGAATAGCCATCACATACAGGTACATGATGGAACCTTACTGGGTAAGGTAACCTAGACCCAGAAAGACAAATGCCACAAGTTCTCTCTTTTCTGTGATCTTGGCTCTGGATATTTAGATGTGAGCCTAGGGATGTGGTTAGCTAGAGTAACCAC